>NC_064809.1:108501-408854 GCF_023721935.1 Panthera uncia | reverse complement strand
GACGTGGCTGCCTGGTGACGTAGACACGCGCGGACGTGAGCCGGCGATGTGGCTGCCTGGCGACGTAGGTTCATGCGGACGTGAGCCGGCGACGTGGCTGCCTGGCGACGTAGGCTCACGCGGACGTGAGCCCGCGACGTGGCTGCCTGGTGACGTAGGTTCACGCGAACGTTCAGTGAGGCCCCAGCGCCGTGAGCGCCTCTCCGCTTCCGTGCTAGGTGGCTGGCTTGGATCTTTGTCATTTCGCTCTGCTGCCTGCTGTGCCTTCGTTCAAGATAGGAGACCCCAGCGAGCGTACCGCTTAGCCACAGAGTCAGCGTTCTTACTGCCAAGGCAAGTCTTTTTGGTCGAAGCGTGGGTAGGGCTGAAAAGGAGGGTGGAAACGGCGTCTCAGACATTGAAGAGGCGACACGAGTCCCCCTGCCACACGTCGCTCGGTGACCGGACAGAGCTGCCTACTCGCCCTTGTCAGAGGTGTTCCTTTTCTGAGCTAAGATCCAGGAAATTGTCCTTTGGGGGTGTGTGAGGCCGCTTTGGCTGCCGTGACAAGCACCCTGGACTTGGAGCTTAACCAGCAGAGTTCACTGCCCTGCCTGCTGGAGGCGGGGAGTCTAGGATCCGGGTGTGGGCAGGGCTGGTTCCTCCGGAGGCCTCTCTGCTGGACGTGCAGACGCCGCCCTCTCTCCGTGTCCTCTCGTGGTCGTCCTTCTGTGTGCGTCTGTTCCGACTACCTCAGGAGGATACCTGGTGACCCCTCTAAAGACCCGTCTCAGTGTGCACTCGCATTCTGAGGCCCTCGGGGTGAGGACTTGCACGTGGGACTTAGCGGGGACACAGTTCAGCTCATGCGGGGGCAAACACTCCTGGAAAAGGGAGGTGAGACGTGGAGAACCCAGCTGTCTGCTGCGGGCTGTGCTTGGCGCTCTCGTCCGCTTGTCTGCCGTGCGGAGATTCCGGGTTCAGACTGCACGACCGCTGCCATCTGGGGCTCTGCTCCTGCCTGTGCTGCCCTTGCAGGTGCGTTCACGGGCTCCCTTTGGCAAACATCTGTGCTGTGCGCCTAATGGTAGCAGCGCTTGGGTGCCTCTGTGTGTTTACCGCTTAAGGTAGGTGTTATCATCACCATCCCCATTTTACGGAGAAGGACCCTAAAGCATAGGTTGGTTAGTAACTGGTCCTAGGGGATCAGCGACGAGCAGACGACCAAACCCTGTGACGCCGGCAGCCCAGCTCCCAGGGCCATGGGTGTGTCCGTGTGCCTGCAGGGTCGGCATGCCTCGGACCATCCAGGCACATCGGGATGTGTTGGCCGCTGGGGGGTTGCCCCCATGAAGCTTGCCTAGGGGTGCGTGTTAATCTCCCTCCGCTGTGGCGTCCCCTCGTGATGGGAGATCACTTCCGTAATCGGTCACTCCGCAGTCTCCGTGCGTGCATAGTTGCAGACCCGCCTACTTGGGCAAACTATTTGTAACTGTAAATCGGTTCTCTGAGGACATGTGCAGAACGGCTAAAGTTTGAGTCCCCGGCATGCGTGTTCCCCGCTGAGGGCCAACAGGGTAACGCTCTACCTCTTTTATCACCTTGGACTATAGAAGGTGTTCTTTACACGATCTGTTTGGCACCGTGTTTGTCGTCTCTCTTGTGCTTTTGGTTGGTGGTTTCAGTGCTTAAACAGTCCTCGTATGTGGTGCTGAAGTGGGGCAACATCCAGAGGAGACAGGCCGGCTACGGAGCATGTGCTTCTAATCATGCGGAGCCACAGAAACCCGGTCAGGCTGCTGCCTAGTAAGGATAGCCAAATCAGAGTTAATGGTATAATGCCCGTGGTTAGAACTGAGGGTATGCAAAATGTCATTGATGGTCTCCTTGACACACTTTTCTTAATGCCTTATTTAGTAAATACAAAAATTGTGCTTCCCCCACTTAACCAGTGAGTGCTTCCCTTCGTAGTGACTGTCGCGGTGGGGAGGGACTGGGGCCAGTCTCGTGGGTGATACCGCACTGATACATGCTGGTTATAAACATACTTTGGAACGAGTATTCAGTATCATGCGTGCTAAAACAAAAAGAACAGCTAATACTTCTTGAATGCTTACCTTCTATCATAAAGTATCTTAAGAGCTTTACGTGTGTTTAATCCATTCGCTGTACCCTGCAGGGGACTGGCCATGTCATTCCCATTTAGTGGAGGAGGGCACCGACACGCCCCCTGGGGCCTGGAGGAAGCTGGGATACAAGCCCCAGGCTCTCTACCTGTAGAGCTTGAGCTCCTCACTGTCTCTGTTAGGACAGACAAGGAAGTTACCCTTTATGAACAAACCCGTAACTTAAAATATTTCTCTTTCCACTGGCTGTTTGAAAACGTCATTTTAAAGCGCTGCGTTGATGCGGCTCCAGCTGCAATATCATCGTACCAGCGTGGTTCCATCTTGAGAAGTATAAATTGCCTTAGACATAGTCTTTGTCCTGACACTTTTGTGGTACACCTGGATTCAGATTCTTGGCCCTTTCTTGGGACGTGGCAGTTTTTGAAGCCCCCTTGCTCGCTTACCCTTCAGAATAACTCCATTGCGATGATCCGAAAACTTGTAATTTGCTTCTTTACAGAAAATCACTCTGCACCTCCTGATGTAACCACTTACACCTCAGAACACTCGATACAAGTAGAAAGGCCACAAGGCTCAACGACATCACGGACGGCACCAAAGTATGGCAACGCGGAGCTCATGGAGACTGGCGATGGTAGGTCTCCTGACAATCATTTTTCCTTCTTTATAAACCCTCATTTCTAGTAGGTTGCCCTTCTGTGCGCAGGATTGGATGTGTTTCTTGGAGACACAAAGTGACTCACGGAACCTGGTTTATCACCTTCTTTACGTGGCTCCCATGGAAGGTGGCACGGGGACAAGAAATGCAAATGATCTCCAAGTTGTCCAAGAGTGTTTCCTTGTAGGAAAAAATATCAGTGTGGGGGGAACTCAGTCATGAGAAGAAAACAGAAATTTTGTGAGTCTGACGTGTCTGCTAATCAGTAACAAATGTTGGTTCGGCAGTTAAGAAATTAGCACGGAAGTGTTAAGACCACGAGCAGTTAGGAGAAGGATAACATGAAGTTAAATGTAAACCGATGATTGACATGTATGGGCTAGTGTGATGCTTTAGACTTCTGAAGAAAGAGGGTTTTTTCCTCCATGTCGGAAAAAAAAATGTCAGCGGTGATCAAGTATAGTAGTGGGGGCTCTCCCTCGTTCCTCGTCCTTCTGTGTCAGTACATTCTGAGTGTGGTGGCCGTTTCTGTGACCCGGTCTGGAGAAGCAGACTTGGGCGTCAACCCCATGCTCTAGTCTGCTTTCCACGTGCTCAGCCCTTCCCAGGCCGCGAGAGTGTGGTAGACCCAGGGGTGATGTAAGATGTGATTTTCGTGAAGGCAGCCAGAGTGGCCTTGGTGTGCTGTCCATCCCTCTGGGTGTGTGTCCTGTGGCACTGTGTGGTTTGGGGCTGGCGAGGAAGGCCCTGACCTGTCTGTCGGGTGGCATGCCCAGTCCTCGTTCCAGTCCCACGCCCCTGGGGTCGGTGAGCCGCCCTGGTTTCCCTGGGGTGCTCGCAGTGCCAGTGTTGCTTTGTGTCCCTGTTAAAAGTCATCCTGTATCCAGTCGGTTGTTACTGTTATTCTTGTCACCATTTAATAGCTTTGTTGTCTGTGAAGTCTGCCTTTGTCTGTTCCCCTAGGTAAATTCATGTTGTCCCGTTGACACCACGTGAGTCCTCTGTGTCCTGTGTTTCTCTGTATGCAATGACCCCTGTATCAGAGTCACCCAGGACCTTGTCAGAAAGCAGATTCTGGAACCCTCCCAGCCCTAACCCATCACAGGCTCGGGGCGGGGTCCTCAGGAGGACTCTTGCGTGTTGTGGCCGAGCCGGAGCACCAGTGGCAGTGGGAGACGACCTTCCGTTCACCCGAACCTACTCAGTGGGGCACTTAATGGAGAAATACTGTGTTTAGATATTGAGAATTCTGGGTGCTATATCTTTGTATGTTTCCCAAACTATAAGATATTTAACGTTTCACTTCTGCAAGTGCCCAATATATTTTGAGGCTATCTGTGAAAAAGCTTTTTATTTGATAAAAAGCTTCCTTGAGATCTGTCATATTTGTTCCAGACACTGAGATCTGTCTTTATGATACATGACCATCAGTGGGGGAGGGGGAGGAGGAGGAGGAGGAGGAGGGCAGCTCTGCCAGGGTTTCGGGAAAGCCCCTTCCAGCCTGGTTCCCTTGCAGGACCTCTCCGTGGAGTAGAATGTGTTACAAGGACACTCTTGTCTGGCTTGAGGATGTCAGCACCCTGATGCTCCTTGTATTTGTTAATTTGGGGCGTTTAAAAATCTTTCTGCCTTTTTGGCAATCATTTGTTCAGTTTCCAAAATGATGTTCGTTGTTGTAGATAAGAAATATGTTGTTATGATACGGAGTTTATTTTTGTGTGTACATGTGAATATGTGCCGTATCCTGGTGTTTTGGGTTATGCAAAAAATTAAGAGCATTTAAATTGCTGTGCTCAGGAAGCACTGGCTGAACATGCACTCAGGTGAGCAGAAACTGAGGCATGGACGAGGGCCACTGGATAGTCAGAGTGCAGGCCTGCCACTCTGCAGAGCCCGCAGAGCCTGAGTGCCCCGCCCTCGTGTCAGGATGTGCCTGGCACATTGGACAGGCCACTCTGGCCCCAGAGAGGGCAGTGCTGGTGGTCTCCAGAGACAGCTCTCAGAACTCCCATCGGAGAAGGACAGGGGAGCAGATCCTGTTTCAGGAATGGGAGGTGTGATTGGGTGCAGCCCAGGGTCTGGTGCCCCTCCCCCAACCCCAGCAGGACATCTGCAGCATCGTTCCAGGGGTCTCTGCAGACCCTGTGGTGCTGGTGGGACCACTGCACCCTGACATCTACTCAGGGGCAAGCTCTTGCCGGGTGGGGTGTCCTGGGTGGCAATTGCGGGACCCTCAATATGGGGCCCTGGCACTGGTGTCACGACCATTTTTCCTGTGGCTGCTTGTTCAGCTGGTGAGGTACTGACTGGTCCTTCTTCTGTCGGTGGTTCTGTTTTCCAGGGGTGCCAGTAAGTAGCCGGGTGTCAGCGAAAATTCAACAGCTCGTCAATACGCTCAAACGACCGAAGCGGCCGCCGTTACGGGAATTCTTTGTTGATGACTTTGAAGAATTGCTGGAAGGTGAGAGGGGCCTCCGCCCCCCACTTACTCTGTCTGCGTGATCCCAGGGACTGTCATGACTGGGCTGTTAAGAGTAACAATCTTGGCACCCCTGCAAGACAAGAATCTTCTCTAGAGACTGTAGGCGCTGTTCCCAAAGCCGCCTTTAAAGACAGGCTAAGTGCGGGCAAGGCAGGATAGACACCCAGGCTGCATGTTTGTGGCCCTCCCAGGGTGCAGTCACGGCCGTGAGCCCGGCCTCCACCAGGTAGCAGAAACGCGGGGAAGCATACAAAACCGTGACTCAAGGTGACACGTGCTCTCTGCGTAAGCTCATTAAGAGGAAGGCAGAGTGTGCATGCGGCTGGGCTCATTTCCTGCCCCTCTGTGCAAATTCAGGACTACGTCAAACCCAGATTCCTTATTTTCTTGTTCTTTGTACCACAAGTAAGACACTGCTGATTCTCTGGCCAGCAGGGGGAGATTGTCAATCGCAGACCGTGAGGGAGAGAATCCTTTTCTAAAAGTGAGAAGCGTAACAGTTGCTAACGTAAACTAAAGAGTTGGGAAGATTGTATTGCATTATAGGCCATTTTTTGTTTTACTCAAGAAAATGTACTTGGGTTGGTTATTGATAGTAATTGTTGCAAATTCAAATTTACATCCCCATATTTAAGGGCAAAATATAATTTAACAAAATTTGAGCTCTGGAGTCCAGAATTACTAGTGTATGTACATCAGGAGCTGATATTTTGAACAGCTGTTGCAATCCCAGAGTCCAGGCATGTTAAAACACACAGTTCATCTGTCGGTTTACAGATGCGCTCAGGTCTCCCTATATTCACCATCCCAACATTGCCTTAGAAAGTGTAAGAATTAAGTGCTTCCATTACGTCCGTGAAGCTAGCATATAGGTCCTGGCTGTGATTCTAGAAAAGCACGTGTGCATGTTTTCAGTCCACCAATAAACATGTGTAAGTCTTCTACCTTCTTTAAAAGGAAGAGAACGGTGATTGTGCTAATATGCATGTATTTTTTTAAAAAACTTCCAATGTATTTAGTTCAGCAACCGGATCCGAACCAGCCAAAGCCAGAGGGAGCGCAGATGTTGGCGGTACGTGGGGAGCAGCTGGGAGTGGTGACGAACTGGCCGCCATCGCTAGAGGCTGCATTGCAGCGGTGGGGGACCATCTCCCCGAAGGCCCCATGCTTGACCACGATGGACACGAACGGGAAGCCCCTGTACATCCTCACTTACGGTAATTCCGTATGCCGCTTCACCTTCCTGACTCTGCCTGCATACAACAGCCACTTTTGGGGTGCTTCACTTACGTTTGTAAATCCAGTACAGAAACAAAATGGACTTAGAAAGGAAATATTTTAGGGAAAGTACTTAATTTGAATATGAAAAGTTACTACTTATTAAGCGTTTTTGCAGTAAAATCCAGAAATGGGTACAAAAAAAATCAGTCATAACCCTAATAAGATAGTGGATTTTACCTCTTGGAACATGCATGGGATGTTCTTGCAAGTCGTGCCTTCAGGAAGGATGGGTAATTAAAGAATATGTATCTAAACTCTTTTATGTGTATCCTTCAGAAAAAACAAAAACCATTTCCAAAGTGATTACTCAAAAAAGCAAGAGAAACAGGGTTTTCTTTAGTTCTTCATTCAGTACAATTAATGAAATCTGTGAACTTTTGGAAGTAGTTTTCTGTACCAGAAAGATTTCGTTCTCTTTGTTCCCTGGGTAAGGGGCCAAGGAGAAAGCAGGTGGTTGGGTTACTGTCACAGCACCTGCTGCAGCTTTGCAGAGAGACCAGCTGAATAACAGAAAGACCAGAGCTGTCCCTCCTCTGTCTGCACGTGTGAGATTAGGTGACCTGTGTCTAGGATCGAAGTTTTGTGTCCCTGGCAGCAGTGCTCTTACGTGGAGTAAGCTCATATATGTATGAGCTTGGGTTTTAGATTCTGCAAGTGAGTGAGATCACAAGGTATTTGTCTCTCTCTGTCTCACCTGTTTCACGTAGCATGATGCCTCCAAGTCCATGCATGTTGTTGTAAATGGCAAGATTTCATGCCTTGTTATGGCTGAATAATGTCCTGTGTACATATACCACCTTTTCTTCATCCACTCATCTGTTGATGACCAGTTTTAACCCCCATACTGGTTTTTCCAGAGTGGCTGCCCAGTTTGCCCTCCCACCAACAGTGTAAGAGGTTCCCCTTTCTCCACATCTTCGCCAACACTTGTCATCTCCTGTCTTTTTGATGCTAGCCATTCTGACCGGTATGAGGTGGTAGCTCAGTGATTTTGATTTAATCTCCCTGGTGATGAGTGATGTTGAGTACCTGTCATTGTCTTTTGGCCATCTGTGTGTCTTTGGAGAAATGTCTATTCAGTTCCTGTGCCCATTTTTGAATCCATTATTTTTTTCCATTGAGTTGAGTCCTTTCTGTACTTAGATGTTAACCCCTTATTGGATAAATGATTTGCAAGTATCTTCTGTTCTGTAATTTGCTTTTTCATTGTGTGGATGGTTTCCCGTCCTGCACAAAAGCTTTTTAGTGTGATATGGTCCCACTTGTTTATTTTTGCTTTTGGTGTCAGATCCAAAAAAATCATCCCCAAGATCCATGTCAAGGATCTTAGCACCTGTTTTCTTCTAGGAGTTTTATGGTTTCAAGTCTTAGGTTCGATTTTTTTTCATTCATTTTGAGTTAATTTTTAGGTGTGGTTCAGTGCCATTCTGCTGCATGTGACTGTCCAGTTTTCTCACTACTGCTTATTGAAGAGACTGCCTCTTCCCTATTGTGTATTCTAGACTCCTTTGCTGTAAACTAATTGACATATGTGCATGAGTTTATTTAAGGGCTCTCTGTTCCATTGATGTGTGTCTGTTTTATGCCAGTGCCACACTGTTTTAATTACTGTAGCTTTGTAATACAGTTTAAAATCAGGGAGCCAGCTGCCCCCAGCTTTGTTCTTCATACTCAAGATTCCTTTGGCTGTTTGGGGCCTTTCGTGTTTCCATACAAATGTTAGGATTCTTTGTTCTACCTCCATGAAAGATGCCATAGATATTTTGGTAGGGATTGCATTAAATCTGTAGATTGCTTTGGGTAGTATAGACATTTTAACAATATTATTTCTCCCAGTTCATGAGCATGGAATGTCTTTCATTTGTTTGTGTCTTCCTCAGTTTCTTTCATCACTGTCTTATAATTTTCAGAGTTTAGGTCTTTTAGCCCCTTGGTTGAAATTTTTCATGGTACTTACTCTTTTTGATGCAACTCTAAATGTTTTCTTAATTTCTCTGATAATTCATTGTTTCTAGAAATGCAGTTGTTGAATTTTGTGCATCAGTTTGCACTCTGCAACGTTACTCAATTCTTGGATTAGTTCTAACGGGGTTTTTTGTTTGTTTATTTCTTTGGTTTTGGTGGCATCTTTAGAGTTTTTCTGTATATAAAACCCTATCATCCTCAAATACAGATAGTTTTACTTCTTCCTTTCCAATATGGATACCTTTTAAGTCTTTTTCTTGCCCAAATGCTCTGGCTAGCACTTCCAAAACCATTGAATAAAAGTGGTGAGACTGAACATCCTGGTCTTGATTCTTTTCTCGGCACACAATACTAGCTGTGGGTTTTGAATGTATGGCTTTTATTATGTTGAGGTATGGTCCCTCTGTATTCCCTTTGTTGAGAGTTTTTCATCAAAAAATGTTGAATTTTGTCAAATGCTTTTTTCTGCATGTATGGAGAAGTGATTTTTATTCTTCATTTTGTTAATGTGGTGTATCATGTTGATCGATTTGACAACGTTGAGCCATCCACATATCCCTGGAATAAATCCCACTGATCACGGTGTATGATCCTTTTACTGTATTGTTGAATTCAGTTTGCTAATATTTTGTTGAGGAATTTTGCATCTATGTTTATGAGGAGTAAGGGCCTCTTATTTCTTTTGTGTATCCTTGTCTGGTTTTGGTATCAGGGTAACACTGGCTTCATAAAATGAGTTTGGAATCATTCCCCTCCTCTATTTTGGAAGAGTTTAGGAAGGATAAGTATTAAATCTTCTTTGAATGTTTGATAGAATTCATAAGGAAAGGCTTCTGTTTGTAGGGAGGTTTTTAAATTTCTGATTAAATCTCCTTACTAGTAATCATTCTATTCAGATTTTGTTTCCTCATGATTCATTGGTGGAAGATCGTATGTTTCTAGGATTTATTCATTTTTTCCAGTTTGTTGGCATATCATTGTTCCTGGTGGTCTCTTGTGATCCTTTGTATTTCTGTGGTGTTGGTTATAACTTTCATTTTTTATTTTATCTGAGATTTTAAATGAGAGTCCACTCTCGTTTTCTTTTGGTGAGTCTATCCAAGGGTTGTCAGTTTTGTTTACCTTTTCCAAGAACCAGCTCTTGGTTTTGTTGATCTTCTCTATTGCCTTTTTAGTCCCTATTTTAACAATTTCTGCTCTGATCTTTGTTACTTCCTTCTTTCTGCTAGCTTGGGCTTCATTTGTTCTTCTCCTGGTTCCTTGAGGTGTAAGACTAGGTTGTTTAGTTGAGATTTTTCTTGTTCATTGAGGTACACCTGTATTGCTATGGACTTCTGTCTCAGAACCGCTTTTGCTACAAATCATAAGTTTTGGTATGTTGTATTTCCGTTTTTACTTGTCTCAAGGTATTTTTTTAATTTCTTCTTTGAATGTTTTGTTGTCACATTGGTTGTTCAGTAGCATGTTGTTTAATCTCCACATACTTGTGAATTTTCCAGTTTTCTTCTTATAATTGACTTCTCACTTCATACCATTATGGATCAGAAAAGACGCTTGCTATGTTTTCAGTCTTGAATTTATAGAGATTTGTTTTGTGGCCTCACGTATGATTTGGAGAATGTTCCATGTGCACTTGAGAAGAATGTGTATTTGGTGCTTATGGATGGAGTGTTTGATAAAAATTAAGTCCATATGTTCTAACGTGTTGTTCAAGGCCACTATTTCCTTACTGGTTTTCTGTCCAGATGATTTATCCGTTGATGTGAGTGGGGTATTAAGGTTCCTACTATTATCATATTGCTGCTAATTTCTCCCTTTAGGGCTATGAATATTTGCTTCATAGATTTAGGTGCCTCCATATTGGGTACACAAATGTTTACAAATGTTATGTCTTCTCAGTGGACTGATCCCTTCATCATTAAGTATCTCCCCTTCTTTGTCTCTTATTACAGTCTTTGGTTTAAAGTGTGTTTTAGGGGCGCCTGGGTGGCTCGGTCGGTTACGCGTCCGACTTCGGCTCAGGTCATGATCTCGCGGTCCGTGAGTTCGAGCCCCGCGTCAGGCTCTGTGCTGACTGCTAAGAGCCTGGAGCCTGTTTCAGATTCTGTGTCTCCCTCTCTCTCTGTCCCTCCCCTGTTCATGCTCTGTCTCTCTCTGTCTCAAAAATAAATAAACGTTAAAAAAATTTTTTAAAAAAGTGTGTTTTGTCTGATAGAACTACAGCTACTCATCTTCCTTTATGTCCCCACTTCTGTGGAGTGTCTTTCTGCAACCCCTCACTTTCCTCTGTGTGCATCCTTATGTCTGAACGGAGCCTCTTGTAGGCAGCAGATCAGTTGTTCTTGTTTTTTTGTGTGTGTGTGTTTTCCCCCATTAACTCACTCTGTGTCTTTTAATGAGAGAATTTAGTCCTTCTACATTTAAAATAACTATTGATAAGAGGTACTCATTGCCATTTTGGTAATTGTTATCTGGTTGTTTTTGTAGGGCCTCTCTGTTCCTTTTCTCTTCCTTTGTGGTTTCATGACTTTCTTTAGTGTGAGGCTTACATTGCTATCCCTTTATATTTGCGTATCTGCTAGAGGTGTTTGCTTGGTGGTTACCATGAGGCTCACATACAACAACTTATATTTATAACCATCAGTTTTAAGTTGATAACAACTTATGTTTGAACACATTCTAAACCCGTGCATTTTTACTCTCCCACCCACACTTCATGTTCTTGATGTCACATTTTACATCTTGATATCTTGCATGTCCCTATTTACTACTTTTGTCCTTTTCCTTTTATACTGGCTTTATATAGTCCACAACTTTATTCTAGATTTACCTTTCCTAGTGGGATTTATACTTCTATTTATTTTCTTGTTACTTATTAGTGCCATTTCTTTTCAGCATGAAAAAGTCTTTTTAACATTTCTTACACGTCTGGTTTTGCATTTGCTTCTGGGAATATGCATGGTCTGCCCTTCCATTCTAATTGATCCCTTTCCCAGTAACTTGTTTGGAAAGTTTTTCATTCTCCTCTGTAAATCAGTAAAGAACCATTGTGTCTCCTGCAACTTAAATCAGCAAAGCTTTTCTCCTTGAAAAACAGCAAGTGGTATTTTGCCAAAAGTATGTTGCTCTTTTCAAGCTCCCGACTGTAGACTGGCTTCTGTATGAATATATGATAATATCCAAACAGAGAATGACGTTGAAAGTGTAACAAAACGTAACTTTGCTAATCATCTGACTGTAACGGATTTGTTCACAAAGCCATTGGGTTTTTCAGTTACAACAAATTGATTGTTGTAATTGTTTATTTAATTGTGATTCCCTAATATTGTTCACATTAAAAAGATTTGAAGGCACAAAATACTTGTTTTCTTTAGATGAAAAATCACTGAGTTATTTCTAATAGCCAGTGGCTGTTTTTGTGGAAAAAATATAGCCACCTAACAAAATACCAAATGCTTGTAAGGTGGCCACTCTTGAGGACTGCAGTGTTGAGGCAGATCTAGAGAAGAGGGTGGAGGACAGACAAGACCTTCGTGTCTGATAATTAGCCTAAGTGCTCAAGAAGTATGGCCAAAGAGCATACTGTCATTTTGTCCTTTTTAGGTTGCCTATGACATCAGTGAAACGAAGGCCATGTATTGAGCACATACTGTAAACCAGTAATACCCTAGGAGTTAGAGAAATTAAGATAACAACATTCCTTTTGTCCCCTTATCGCTAAGGAGGAGATAAGTTGATAAATCCTGTGGAAGATAAACAATAACGCTAATTTAGGTTGCTGCAAAATCCAATGTGAAGTAAAACAAGTGTTATAAAACTTCTTAACTCTTACATTTAAAATAGGAAGAAGATGAAAACAGTGATTGTATTTACGGGAAAGTTAAAGTTGCTCCTAACTGTTGTTACGATCATGTTAATGTAACTTCTAACACCTCGCCTGCTTCTGAAAGCATGTGAAAGCTGATATCATGAAGCCCTTTAGGTGTCTAAGAGCTCATATTAGGTGTCAGAGTCACTTTGTCCCCTGCCCTGTCCTCCTGTGCAGGAGCGTCTGGTGCTAGAATGGAGGCAGGGGTGGGAACCCTGGAGGTTCTTCCAAGCTGGCCGTCCTTTCTGGGGTGTGTGTGTGTGTGTGTGTGTGTGTGTGTGTGTGTGTGTTTTCAATCCTGTTTTTAATCCTCCTTTGTGGTCAGTTTTTTCTGGAGTTCAGAACTTTAGCTCTGAATACTTACCGCCATCTTTAAGTTCAAACATTACTCTCAAAAAATCCTGAATCCCCAAGACAAGCAAGATGTGATGCTGAGAAACTCAGGACTTGGGGAGGGAAGAGGGGTCAGGCCTTGCAAAGTGTGTCCTAAGTACCTTTTGCATTCATTTCATTCATTTCATGAGCAAGGCCCTGGTAACAGTGGAAACGTGTCATTTTGCGTAACATGAATCGGCAGTGACACACTATTGCCCTTGTCCCTGCTCTCCTCCCCAGAAATCTTCCCATCTTCTGTGATGATAAATGTTCTGTGGCTTTGCTGTACCTGCTTTGCACACTTAGAGTGTGTATCCGTACCTTGTTCCAGTGTTTAGGCCTCTCAGAGCTATGAGTCAGAGTTTCTGGCTTTTATCTTCCTTCAGGGTTCCATGGACTCAGGGTTACTTGAAGGCTTAAAATGAATGAGTACCGTCTCTAGTTATGTGCATGTTGAGACATAACTGAAATGCATGTGTCCACTTACTTATATCTTTATCATTTTTATTAATAGGCAAACTGTGGACAAGAAGTATGAAGGTTGCTTACAACATTCTGCATAAATTAGGTACAAAGCAGGAACCTATGGTACGACCAGGAGACAGGGTAAGTGCACGTCTGCAAACGCTCCATCGTATGTGACAGAGACACCTGCTGTTTGAAGTTCTAGAGTTCAGTGTCTCCTAATGCTAATGCTGCTAAGTCAGGCTTTCTTAACATTAACTATGAATCGGGGTCAGTTACACGATATGTCATTTAGCCTTTACAACAACCCCGTAAGTTCAACTGTAGTACTTCTGTTTCATCCATGAGGACGTGCAGACTTGAGAGTGTCACATCAGATGAAGGCACATAACTCATAAGTGGCTCAGCACTCGCAGCTGTTTCTGGCAGACCCCAGAGCCACATTCCCAACCTTTGTCCTGTCGTCTGCTACTTTGAAACATTCGTGTGTCATCTACCTGGGCCGGCAGGACAAATTATACGTAAAACTTTGTTTACATCCATCAGTGTACTGAAATCTTTATAGCACGCTGCTGGTGCCATTCCTTTCCTGGTGTTAAATTTCTGGATAGAGGCTACTATGTTTAACCGATAAGCAAATTTTTATTCTTCCTGCAATCTGGTAAGTTACAGAGGATATATGTTAGTATTCCTTTGCAATGTTATACTCCAAGAACTTGATACCCTTGTCCAAGCTTTGTACCCCAATTTAGATGTGAGGCAGGGTTAGACCCGCATTTTCTTGCCTTCAAATGTAGCATCTTTTTTTCCATTTGCTGCTTTGTATCTGAGACCCCAACACTGGGTTATCCTACCTGTGCCCGAAGAACTCCCAAGTGAATTCAGTAAAAATATCAGTGCTGAGCACCATAAACCAACAAGAACAGAAGCTGTGATTTACTTAAGATATTATAAAGACAGGGGCCCGTCATGAGGAATTTTTTAGAAGATTACCAGAGGCCCAGCCTTCTGTGGTGGACTATGATTCTTTCCATTTTTTTATTGAACAAGTTTGACCTGTGGCTTGTAAATCTCAGTTATAGGTCTTAGCACTTCCCTGATTATAAAACTACAAGGCTACAGTAATCCAAGCAGTGCAGTGCTAACATAAAGGCAGATGTGGAGAATGGAGTAGAACAGAGAGCCCAGAAACAAACCCTCGTGTGCACGGTGAAGCAGGTTCATCGAGGATGTTAAGATATGACACGGGGAAAGGACAGTCTCTTCGACAAATGGTGCTGGGAAAACTAGACCACCCACAAGCAAAAGGACAAAGTTGGACCTTTTACACCGTCTATTAAAAAATTAACTCACAATGGTTCGGAGACTTAAAGAACAAAAACTATAAAACTCTTAGAATAAAACATGGGGGAAAGCTTCATAACACAGAATTTGGCAATGATTTTTTTACGTGATACCAAAAACACCGTGGAACAAAAATAAAAACATAAATTGGATTTCATCAAAATAACTTCTGTGCACCAAAGGACATTATCGAGACTGAAAAAGAAACATACAAGGTGGGAGAAAATATTGACGAATTCTATATCTGATGAGAGGTTAGTATCCACACTATGCTAAAACAAACAAACAAAACCTAAGTTTAAAAAATGGGCAGAGGACTTGAATAGACATTTCTCCAGAGAAGGTTTGCAGATGGCCAGTGAGCACCTGAAAAGACGCCCCATGTCACTGTCGTTAGGGCGCTGCATGTTAAAACCACAGTGAGACCGCACTCCACAGCCATTGGGGTGGCTGTTGTCAGAAAGCAGAAAGTAAATGTTGGCAAGAATGAAGAGATTGAACCCCGGTGTGCTGCCACTGCAGACAACAGTATGGCGGCTCCTCTAGAAATTGAACATAAATTACTGCTTGATCCAACAGTTTCCCTTCCGTTTCAAAAGCACTGAAATCAGGGGCTTGAGCAGATAACATTGTTCACAAAACCAAAAGGTGGCGGTAACTCAAGTGTCCGTCGGCAGATGCACGGAGACACATACTAAAACACGATGGGCTCGAAGACTACGTGACACGGAATATGGCAGCTGCAAAGGACAAATGTACCAGGTACTTAGAGTAGTTAAATTCATGGAATCAGAAGGGTGATGGTAGCTAGGGGGCTGGCGGGGGCTGGGAAGTTCCTTAATGGGAGTGAGGCTTCAGTTTAGGAAGATGAGAAGGTCGGGAGATGGTTCTGGTTGTGAATGTACTTCATGCTGCTGAGCTGTGCACTTTATTTTCAAAATAAATTAAATAAATGAGTGGTCAACGTTGTGTATGTTTTACCCCAATAAAAAATCAGTTGTATGTAATATCTCCCTCAACTATAATTTCACGGATAGTGTTAGTAGAGTGATTTCGTTAAAAATTCTTATAGAGCATGGCCTCCAGATTATTGAAGTTCCCTTAAAATAACAACTACAAAATAAACCACCTCTGTTCAGCTAAGACGTTAGTAGGAATTTGCGGGGCACAGTTTTGAGAAAATAAACTATGTAAAGAGGTTTGTCGGTAGAGGTTGGTTTGTGTGAGGGAGACTACTTTTCTAAGTTATTTAAAACATTATTCATGTAGTTAATATCGGGCACATGCGTACAGATACTTTTATTAAATAAGCATACACGACCATAGCAGTAAATTGATCATAAGCTTATGTTGCTATAAACGGAATTTTTTGCCCTCTTTGAAAATCACTTTTGAATAAAACATAATTTTCCCCAGAATAGTGAACATTCAGTCCTTAGCATAAAAATTTACATTTTGTGTGCGTGTGACCTTACTAATGTTGTTTGGGGAATTACCTTCTTGGGCTTCCGAAAAGGGCTTTATGTGCCTAAGCTGAATAGGGTTTGGGGATATCTCGTCAGAGCTTTGGAAGGCATGAAGGTGCGTCACATCTGAAGGGAGCCTGCCAGTTGTATTAAAATATAAATAGACACATTACTGATAATCAGCTTTTCTATAAAGGGAAAGTGATACAAGTCCCCGAAAGAGGGGTAAGAGGTGGAGATGAACTATCTGGAAGAAGAGAGATGTTTTTCATTTTGAGGAGCATCTGGGGCCTGAGAAGTCTTCCCAGAGAGGAAAAGGGAACCTGTGAGCTGTAGGCTAGGCTCCAGGAAAGCATGGGAAGGAGCTGACGTGGGAAGCGTGTGCAGCAGCTCCTGGTGTGAAGAGCGCTGAAGGCAAGCTGGCCGAGGGGCGTCCCTTTACCAAGAGGAGACCCTCCGAAGCACGGCGGTGGGTTGCGCCTTTGCCTCTTGGTTTGTGGATGCCTGCTGTGCCCTGTGGGGGATTAGGTCCAATGACATCTCAAGGAATCCGTGGAGGAGCGAATACAGGGGAGCTGTGTGGGTCCCTCAGAACCGAGCGCCCGCGTGCGTGCGTCGCACGGGAATCACTGTGGAGCTGCCAGTAAGACAGGGCTCGTGACCGACTCCGAAACGGAAGCAAGACTTAACAGGAATGACTGAAGTACAGACTCCCCTTCCTTAAACTGCAAAACAAAACAGCAACAACCCTTCAGTTTTTATTCTGAGCCTTCAGAGGTATCTGACCCTCCCTGTCCCTTACTTTTATATCATTGAGAGATACAATATACAATTTCATAGTCTGCTTTTATTCACTTTACGTGGTAACTTAACGTTTCATCCTATCTAACGCAATTCTGCCAGGTTTATACAGTGTGGCCTCACCGGCATGAGCTGCAGCAACAAAGCAGTGGGAACTTTCAATCCCAGGTTCGGTTGATCTCCCTTTGAACGGAGCCGGAGTGGCAGCCAGACCTTGTTCCCAGTCTGGGGGTGCCCCATCTTCTCGCTCTCGGTTCTGTGCTCCTGGCAGGGACTCCTGCATCCAGAGCAGGTGCTCCAAGAAGACTAACAAGTCGGTATTTAACTGGTCCTTTATGAATAGGTGCATCCATTGGTTTGGGATGGAACAGCAGTATGTCCTGTGTTTCCCTGCAGTTTGAACGACTTCCTCAAACATTTTGGTCCGTTTCAGGGAGAGGCGTCTTGTGGCAGCGGCACCCAGAAGCTCACAGATACCCGGAAGGCTCAGTATTGCCTTGCCAGACCCACATCTAAAACCTGTTGCTCTCAGCTCAGCTGCCACTCGAAGGCAGAGCCCCTACAGCTACTGCGATCCTCACACACTTTGTTAAAATAATTGCTGGTGGTTCATATGTGTACGTGTGCAAGTCAGTTACTTCTGGAAAGCCCTGCTCACGGCTGAGTGCTGTCAGGATGGAATAAGTTGACATAAGCAACAGTTACCTCTCAGGGTTCTCAAACACGGGTCGTCGGTGGTGCAGAATGGCTTTTACTGGCCTTATGGGGTCATGTGTCTCTCATTTAGCTGATTTCAGTGAACTGCAGGAGTGCTGCATGGAAAGGAAACCTTCATTGAATCCCAAGCTGATTTCTTCCCCGCCTGCTATCCTGTGTCGCTAAGTTTCAAACATGGACAAATTTATGATGTGGCCTGTTCTGTTCTCAGCTGCCGTCTGCGTCCCTTTACGCCAACCTGCTTATTTGTATATTGAAATTGCGTGTGTTACCCACCTGCTTCTGGAAAAACTGGCAACTTCTAGTTAGGACATTTTGAGAGAAAAAAATTGGTTAAATTCCTGAATGAGTAATGCAGAAGTGACCTGTGCGTGTTATGTCATGGGATCTGGGTGCCTGTGAACACGCAGCAAACTTGTCCGCAAGGGGGGAGTGGAACCCCGATGCCCAATCAGGACATGGGGGTGACGCGGGCTACAGCAGGAGTGGGGTCTGCAGGGCGGAGCGGGCAGTGCAGACACGCAGCCACGGGACAGCTACTGCGGTGTCCTGAGGAGGCAGTCTGCCCGAGAGGTGGGCACGGCTGCTCCAGGAGGGGCTGCAGTAACAGGAGAGCTGGCTGGTGCCAGGTGAGCTACACGGGAGACCCTGGGACGAGCCCCGGACGGACTCACATGGGATGACATACTTGTTAAGTAGTAGGCACTGACAGAAAGGGGCGTCTTGACAAACGTCCAGTAAAAAACGCAGCGATAAAAACCAAACAGTACTGCAGCAAGAAGTCTTTGCATCAAGCGTAAGAGTTAATGCTGTCAAATATATTTAAGATCCATCCTGATTTTAGGGTACTTGTCAAAACACTGATGGGCTAAATAGGCTAATAGGTGAAAAGGGGAATGAAAAGCATTTCACGTGAGGAAGAATAATTACAAGCCATCCCATGGAAAAATCATTCAATGTTAAGATAACCTCAGGCCTATCAGAAAACATTTTAGAAATCATATTACCCGGGGCACCTGGACGGCTCAGTCAGTTAAGCATCAGACTCTGGATTCCGGCTCAGGTCACGATCCCAGGGTCATGGGATCAGGCTCTGTGCTGGCTGGCAGCATGGAGCCTGCTTGGGATGCTCCTTCTCCCTCTGTGAGCTGGTCCCCTGCTCTTGCATGCACAGGCTATTTCTCTTTCTCAAGATAAATAAACTTTAAAAAACAAGTCCTACTATTCAGGGTAATTTTAAATCTGCCTGCCTCTTATAACTCCAAGATTATTGTGCTTTTCGTCCCTAAGGCCGAGCAGGAAGGCGGTGGGTGGAACCAGGGCAGCAGGCGTTCGTGGAGCCTCATCTGTGAGGGTGCCACGGATGGACTGACAGCCCCGGCTGGCTGGCATTCACGGCCGTGTGCTGTGCGCCGGGCCTTGCGCCGAGCCCTCACCACTTTCTCTGTGACCTTCACCACAGCACTAGGATGTAGGCAGGAAAACTGAGGCCTGGAGGGGCTGATACTGACCTGGGACCAGGATGGAGCCCTGTGGTCAGCACCCTGCCAGCCTTGCCCCAGTGAGGAAGCACACAGCGCTCGGTCACCCCTGTGAAGGCTACGTGGAAACACGAGTTCTTACCGAGCCCAGCGAGGATGATGCGGTTCACCCTGTGTTAAGTACATGACAGGAAGATGACGAGCGGAACATCCGGGTAGTTGTCTTCTGGGGGCAGCGTTAGGAAGGACTGCGGGCGATACGTGTCGCTTCCACGTGAATCAAAGGGAAAGTACACGGTACTTGAATGCATCTTGCTGAAGTGTCGTTTCAAGCGTGCACCTAATTTTTGTTCCAGCCTCTGTTCTCACTGAGAACATGAGCCCTGCTGCCCATGGCGGTTTGCATCGTTTCTCGGTATTTTGAAAGCTGGTGGCATCGATTTGCTGGTTAATCCCTCCTGCTCTGTGTCTGTGCAGGTGGCGCTGGTGTTCCCCAACAATGACCCCGCTGCGTCCATGGTGGCCTTCTATGGCTGCCTGCTGGCTGAAGTTGTTCCCGTGCCCATCGAAGTGCCACTCACCAGAAAGGTAAAGAGCATGCTGTTGCCATCAGGGAGGGTCCGGCTGGGCCGCAGCGGAACGTTCTGTGGTGAAATCAGAATGCGTAGGTGGCTGGTTTTTAAGTGGCTCTTTATCTCAGCCGGAGGTGGACCGAGAAGCACAGAGGTGTTTTTGTCATTGGGGAGACTCTACAGGTTCTCGTCACTTGTGTCAGTAGAGGGGATGGTTACTGGGTGCGCAGCTCAGCGGAAAGATGAAGCAGGAGCAGCTTTTCAGGGGTGGGGCTGCCGCACCCCGGCCTCCGAGCGCTGATGGGGGGCCGTTTGAGACGGTGGCGCAGGGGGATGCAGAGCTGGCCTCTTCCCCTGGCCCCGCGGCTGTGGCTGCATGTGGAGCACCTCCCTGTGCAGAACACCCAAGAACCCGCTGATCTCCTCCATTTCAAGGGAGACGGGGGGTTGGGGGGGCCGAGGCAGGGACACTGTCTCACCAGACGCCCCAGCCCTGCACTGCCACCACACACAGGGGGAGTCTCACACATTCAGAGCTTCTCCTTGAGTGGGGTGTTCACGTCACCCATCAGGCATTTCAGCCCTTGGGGCCTGCACCAGAGAGATGAACCCCCAAAACATCTGCCTTTGGAAATACTGGGGCTTGTGTCCAGCACACCCACGGGGCTCATGCTCCACTCACTTTGTCCCAAGGCCCAGCACAGAAGCAGCAGTTTAGAAAGTGATTCCACTGTGTGTGAAGAGGGTTCATTTGCTGACCCTAAAGCATCTGCCAGAGGGGCAAGGGCCTGCTGGAACTCCATCTGGGGATAGAGGTGCTGATGGGGACCATTTCTGCACATTGCTTCTACCTTGCTAGTGCTGTTCTGCTATAGCCAACAGGTGCACCCCAGCCCCGTGCCCTCCTTCTGTGTCACCGAAGCCAGTAAGTGTGCTGCAGCCCCACACTTGCCTCCTGCCTTGCTAGAGCTGCAGGTGCCCGTAGACCGCACAGGGATACCCATGCACGCCTGGCACTGGGAGCCAGGGGCTAGGACACCTGGGCCCCGTAGGTCTGTATCATGGGGAGAGACTGTTCTTGACAGATGGCTTGCGGGGCACTGCACAAACGACAGACTGAAACACAGCCCAGGCTTTCTGGGAGGAAGGTCTGTTTACCTGTCCTGGGGCACAGCCTGAGGTACAGGCTTCAGGTTTGTCACATCTAGAGACTGTGGAGGTGCTCCCAGGGAACGTGGACAGGGGGACAACTTTGCACTTTCCCTTGACTGTGCTCCAGTTCACTGGCACCTCCATGAAAGGGGCCCTAATTTTTGCAACTGTAACCAGGAGACACCTCCAGACATCCTGGTCTGGAGGCCAGCAGGATTTAGGACTGTGGTCCCACAAACTGTATGTATACGCATACTTTAAAAGCTGCTGCCTGAGGGCCTGGCTGCCAGTCAGCCTGTAACTAGTGCTCAGTGGGATTCCTCCCTTTGGAACTTGGACAGGTCTCAGCACACTCTTAACAGTGGGAACATATCTGGAGTACATTTGGCTGCGTAGACAATCAGAAGGGTTCAGGAGACAACCAAGGGCAAGGCTGAACGAGGAGATTCATTACTTCCACAGCCCACTCCTTCCAGACTGGGAGAGGTACCTGCTGCACTTAATACAGAGAGGCCAACAAAACGAGCAGACAGACGAACGTGTTCCAGAAGAAAGAACAAGATAGAACCTTAATGAACAGAGATCAATACTTTACCTAATTAGGAGTTCAAAGTAATGGTCATGAGGAATCTCACAGAACTCAGGAGAAGGAAGGATGAACACGCAACTTCAACGGGGAGATGGAAAATAGGAGGGAATACCACTTAGGTCAAGCCACTTAAGATACAGTAAAGTGGGGCGCCTGGTGGCTTAGCCGGTTGAGCGTGCAACTTCAGCTCAGATCATGATCTCACGGTTTCTGTGTTGGAGCCCTGTGTCGGGCATGTGCTGTCAGCCCAGAGCCTGGAGCCTGTTTGACATTCTGTGTCTCCCTCTCTCTCTGCCCCTCCCCTATTTGTGTGTTTCTTCTCTCTCTGTGTGTATCTCTTTCTCTCTCAAAAAATAACATTAAAAATGTTTTTAATTAAAAGACAGAAAAGAATACAGTAATGGAACTGAAGAATGCCCTGTGAAGTTCCCACTAGAAAAAAACAGAAGGAAGCAGCAGCCATCAAGAAGACAGGACAATAGACCTCACACAGAGCAGCAAAAAGAAACCAGGAAAAGTTTAAGATAGCTTGAGGGACCTGTAGGACAGCATCAATCAGAACAGCATTCACAATATGTGTGTCACAGAAAAGAAAGAGAGAAAGGAACAGAAAACATTCCTAACCTCGGGAGAGAAACAGACACCCAGGTCCATGGAGCCTGGAGAGCTGTAAGTAAGATGAATCCAAGGAGTTCACACCAAGACATGTTATAATTAAAATGTCAGAGGCTAACGAGAGAATCTTAAGAGCAGCAGGAGAAAAACAACTTGTTCCATACAAGGAAACAGCTAAGATGGTCAGCACATTTTCAGCAGAAACCTCGTAGCGCAGAAGGGAGCGGCAGGATATATTCAAAGTACTGAAAAGAAAACCTACAACCAAGAATACTCTGCCCAGCAAGGGCCGTCATTCAGAATTGAAGGAGGGATAGTTTTCCAGACAAGCAAACCATAAAGGAGCTCATTGCCACTAAACAGGCCGTGGGAGAAATGTTACAGTGAGAGGGCCTTGATTAGTAGCAAAATACGAGAGAGTATAAGTCTCATTGGTAAAGGTAAATGTACAGTAAAGATAATGGATTAATTACTAAACTAGAACAAAGGTTAAAAAGACAAAAGTAGTAAAAATCAGGAAAACTACGATACTTAGTTACGGGATACACAACATGAAAAGGTATAAATGTAACATCAAAACATTTAATTGTGGGGAGGGCAGGTAAAAACTCAAGAGTTTTAGAGTATGTTCAAACTTAATATATAAATACACACACACACACAAGATTAAATGTGTGTGTGTGTGTATAGGCTGTTATGTGTGAGTCTTATGGTGACCAAAAAGCAAATACCTCTAATAGATACACAAAATACAAAGGGAAAGAAATCTAAGTGTAATACTAAAGAAAGTCATCAAACCACAAAAAATCGAAGAGAGGAACAGAGAGGCCCAACTAAAAGAAAAACCAGAAAACAATTACCAAAATGGCAATAAGTACATACTTATCAATAATTACTTTAAATGTAAAAGAACTAAATTCTCTGATCAAGAGACACAGAGTGGGTTAATGGGAAAAAACAAAAACAATCGATCTGCTGCCTACAAGAGGCTCCGTTCAGATGTAAGGACGCACACAGAGGAAAGTGAGGGGTTGCAGAAAGATACTCCACAGAAGTGGGGACGTAAAGGAAGAGGAGTAGCTGTAGTTCTATCAGACAAAATACACTTTAAACCAAAGACTGTAATAAGAGACAAAGAAGGGGAGATACTTAATGATGAAAGGATCAGTCCACTGAGAAGACACAGCATTTTTAGACATTTATGTACCCAATATGGGAGCACCTAAATCTATGAAGCAAATATTAACAGACCTAAAGGGAGACATGCGATTCAGTAGTAGTAGGGATGTCAATACCCCACTGACATCAGTGGACTTAATTTATACTGAACAGTCCATCCATAAGCAATAGAATACACATTCTTCTCAAGGACATTTCCAATGTTCTCCAAGATAGATCACATGTTAGGCCACAAAACAAGTCTCAATAAATCAAAGAAGGCTGAAATTCTATCAAGCATCTTTTCTGACCCATAATGGTATGAAAGTAGAAGTCGGTTACAGGGAGAAAACTGGAAATTTCACAAGATATGTGGATTTTATGCAGCATGCTTCTGAACAACCAGTAGGTCAATGAAGAAATGAAAGGAAAAGTCAAGAAACCGCTTGAGACTAACTTAAATGGTAACAGAACATATGAAACCTTCAGAACTCAGCAGAAGTGGTTCTAAGAAGAAAGGTCACAGCAATACAGGCCTACCTCGGTCCATCAGAAAAATCTCTAATAATCTAATTTGAAACTTTCAGGAACTAGAAAAAAAAAAGCAAATGAAGCCCAGTTAGTAGAAGGAAGTAGCAAAGATCATTGTGGGAATACATGATATAGAGACTAAAAAGAATATAGAAAAAAAAAAATCAGTGACACCATGAAGCTGATTCTTTCAAAAGATAAACAAAATCCATACACATTTAGCTAGACTCAGCAAGAAAACAGGAGAACAGGACTCAAATATAATCAGAAATGAAACAAGTTATAATTGATGCCACAGAAAAAGGGTTAGGGGATACCACCATGAATAACTATATGCCAACAAATTGTGGACTCCTAGAATTGGATAAATTCCATAAATGTACACTCTTCCAAGGCTGAATCATGAAGAAGTAGAAAATCTGAATACGGGTTAGTAGTAAGTAGATTGACTCAGTTATCAAAAACCTCCAGTAAACAGAAGTCCAGGATCATCAGATGGCTTCACTGGTGAATTCTGCCAAACATTCAGAAAGATTTAATACCTCTCCTTCTCAAACTCTTCCAAAAAATTGAGAGCAAAGGAAACTTTCAAATTCATTTTTACAAGATCAGTGTTGCCCTGATACCAACACCAGGCAAGGATACCATAAGAAAATAAGATTACGGGCCAAATATCCTTGATGAGCATAGATGCAAAAATCCTCAACAAAATATTAGCAAACAGAACTCAATAATATGTTAAAAGGATCATATTCCATAAGTTAGTGGGATTTATTTCATTGATGCACAAATGGACCAACGTTTGTGAATCAATCAATGTGATATACCACACCAACAAAATGAAAGATAATCATATGATCACAGACACAGAAAAAGCACTAGCAAAATTCGACATTCTTTTTTTTTAAGTTTTTATTTAAATTCCTGTTAACATATAGTGTAATGTCAATTTCAGGTGTACAGTGTAGTGATTCAACACTTCATACGTGCTTCACAGTGCTCATCACAACAAGCTCGCTCCTTAATCCCCATCACGTTTCCCCCATTCTCCCACCTACCTCCCCCCTGATAACACCATCAGTGTGTCCTCTGTAATTGAGAGTCTCAGTCTTGGTTTGCCCTGACAAGACCCCCTTCTTTTTTTTCCCTTTGTTTTATTTCTTCAATTCCACGTAGGAGTGAAATCATACGGTATTGTGTTTTTCTGGCTTCACTTGGCATAATGATCTCTGGCTCTATCCATGCCATTGAAAATGGCAAGTTTCCTTCTTATGACTAATTTTCCATTGCATATGTATACCCCATCTTCTTTATCACCCATCAGTTGATGGACACTTGGGCTGTTTCCATAGTTTGGCTATTGTAGATAATGCTGCTGTAAACATAGGGGTGCATGTATCCCTTTGAATTAGTATTTTTGCATTTTGGGGGGTAAATACCCAGTAGTGTGATTGCTGCATCATAGGGTAGTTCTGTTTTTAGCTTTGAGACTTCCATAGCTTTAGCTTTTAATTTCCATACTGTTTTCCAGAGCGGCTACACCAGTTTGCATTCCCACTAACAGTGCAAGGTTTCCCTTTCTCTACATCCTTGCCAACGCCTGTTGTTTCTTGTGTTGTTGATTTCAGCCATTCTGACAGGTGTGAGGTGGTATCTCATTGTAGTTTTGATTTGCATTCCCCTGATGACCAGTGATGTTGAGCATCTTTTCTTGTGTCTGTTGGCATCTGGATGCCATCTTTGGAGAGATGTCTATTCGTCAACATTCATTTTTTGAGTAAAGAAAGTCAGCAAAGTGAGCATAAAGGGAATGTACTTCGACATAATAAAGGCCATATATGACAAGCCCACAGCTAACCTTTCATTCAGTTGTGAAAAGCTGTAAGTTTTTCTTCTAAGATCAACCCATTCTTGCCATTTCTATTCAACATAGTATTGGAAGTCCTGGGCATAGCAGTTAGGCAAGAAAAAGATGTATAATGGCATTCGATTACTAAGGAAGAAGTAAAACTATCTCTATTTGAGGATGACATGATTTTGTATATAGAAAACAATAAAGACTCCCCCCAAAAACTCTTAGAACTTTTTAGTGAATTGAGTAAAGTTGCAGGATAGAAAATCAGCATATAAAAATTGGTTGCATTTCTATACACTAACGGTGAACTATCAGAGAAATTAAGAAAACAATCTCATTTATAGTTACATCAAAAAGAACAACATATCTAGGAATAAACTTAACCAAGGAAGTGGAAATACTCTGAAAATTATAAGACCTTGGTGAACGAAATGGATGAAGACACACACAATGAACGGAAAGACATTCCATACTTAGGGATTGAGAGAAGTAATATTGTTAAAATGTCTGTATTACCTAAAGCAATCTACAGTATTCAGCAATCCCTATCAAAATTCCAATGGCACTCAATCTAACTGTTCACAGAAATAGAAAAAACATTCCAAAAATTTGTATGGAACTACAGGAGAACCCAAATGGCCAAAACAATCTTGAGTAACAAGGACAAAGCTGGGGACACCTGGCTTCCTGATCTCAAGCTCTATTACAAAGCTTTAGTAATTAAAACAGTATGGACACATAGGTCAGTGGAATAAAATAGCCCAGAAATAAACCCACACATGCATGGTCAATTTAGGACAGAAGATCCAAGAATACCCGACAGGGAAAGGACAGTCTCTTCAATAAATGATGTTGGGGAAGTTGGACAGCTATGCGCCAAAGAATGAAACTAGACTCTCATCTTACCCCATACACAAAAATTAACTCAAAATGGATTAAAGACTTGAATGTAAGACCTGAAACCGTAAAACTTCTAGAAGAAAACATAGGCAGTAAGTTCCTTGACATCAGTCTCGTGATGAGTTTTTGGATTTGACACCAAAAGCAAAGGCAACAGAAGCAAAAACACACAAGTGGGACCACATCAAACTAAAAATCTTGTGCACAGCAGAAGAAACCATCCACCGTCAACCTACAGAATGGAAGAAAATGCTTGTACATTGTGTATCTGATAAGGGATTAATATCTAACATACGTGAAGAATTCATACCACTTAATAGCAAGAGAATCCGATTAAAAAATAGGGAGAAGATCTAAATAGACATTTTTCCAGAGGAGACACACACACAGGCACAAAGATGCTCAACATCACTAATCATCATAGAAATAGAAACCAAAACCACAATGAGGTCTCACCTCATACCTATTAAAATGGCTAATATCAAAAAGACAAGAGATAGCAAGTAATAGCAACTACGAAAGTGCCTCAAAAAATTAAAAATAGTATTACCTTATGATCCAGCAGTTACACTAGGTATTTTTCTAAACAAAGGTATAAGCGCTAATTCAAAAAGATACATACACTGAATATTCATTGCAACATTATTTATAATCAGATACGGAAACAACCCAAGTGTCCATCAATGGATGAATGGGTAAAGAAGAGATTATATGTGTAGACCAACGGAATATTACTCAACCATAAAAAAGAATGAAATCTTGCCATTTACAACGACATGAAGGGACCCTGAAGGTGTTATGCTAAGTGAAGTAAGTCAGACAGAGAAAGACAAACACCATGTGATTTCTCTTAAATATGGAATCTAAGAAAACAAATGGACAACCAGAACTTAAAGAAACACAACAGACGGTGGATGCCAGTGGTGGTGGTTGTGGGGTGGGTGAAATGGCTGAAGTTCGGGAGTGAAGAGGCACCAACTTCCAGTAATAAAGAAGTCATGGGGGTATAGTCACAAGGGTGACTACATTCAGCGATCCTTCACGCACATTTGAAAGTTGCCAAGAGAGTAAATCTTAAAAGTTCTCAACTTTTTTTGTGTATTGGTAATTTTGCAGTATATACAAATATTGAATCATCATATTATACACCTAAAACTGCTGGAATGTTATATGTCAATTATATCTGAACCTTTTGAAAAAAGAACACTGAGCCTAGTGATCTGTCAATAACTAAGTGTCTGAATATCTCATTCCTCAGTGTCATTACACTAGAAATCTGGATAAATTAGAGGGTTTTGATTTTATTTGGGGGGATGTCGGTTGTTGCTTACGTTTTGGTGTTTGGACGTGATTGAGTCCCATGTTCACTATGATTTGTCAGATATAATTCCAAATCTTGCTCTCACAGTGTATTCGAAAATAAGAAACATATGTTGTACGTACCCCACATATCAGTGTCAGGTTTTTTGTCCAAGGCTTACTTGCAAGTGCTTGCTGCCAGCGTTCCAGGCTCCACCCCCGAGTCCTAGGATATTCACAATGGAGAAATGTGGAAGAGTTTGGGGACTGAGTGAATGGATAGCCACGTTCTTCTAAGCGATTCTTTGGCACTGTGGTAAATTCCACTACGGTTCACCTGAAAGCCTACTCGGGGCATATGACGCTCCTCCTTCAATTGATATTAAATTCAGTGGGTTGAGGTCTTTTGGAAATGCAGAGGGCTGGTTACCTGACTTCAAGGCTCAAAGCCCTCTGAGTTCTGTCGTCAATAGTGTCAAAACGATAATCTGGAAGAATTTGTAGGTTGCTGTTCGTACAGAGACTGGTTCTTAGCACTGCAATAACCAGACGGTTATCTCTGTGATGTTCTCATGTGATCAGTTGCTATTATTTATGTGCTTCTCATCACATAGAGGGTTTAGACTTTTCTACTTAAGTCTATAGCCTGATGTCTCCCAAAGCAGAGCTGGTTTGCAGAGGAAAATCACGTGAACAAAGAGACACGTGCCTCTGCCCTTTGGGTCACGTGACGACACAAGCACATCATTTCGAATACTGCTGATGCAAACGTGTGCCACCGTATAACATTTCTTAATACACACTTGGATGTATATTAAATGAATAAACATTTTTCATTTAAATAACGAGGTTAAGTATCCTTTGGACGTTTGACAGGCACGTAAGCTGTTCACTTTAATTGTACTGGAAACCTTCCTAACTGTGAGTATTAGGTTACTGCAGTAATAATCAGCGGGAGGGGAGATGTCATTAGGTGTGTTTTATCCTAGGCCCTGGGGCCCAACCATCCCCTTTGAGGCTGAGAGCTCTTAGTGGCAAGCCTGGTGCTTCGGCAAGGGTCCGTGCAGGTGTGAGCACCCACAAGCGAGCTCTGCTGGTACAGGCGTGGGCAGGGGAGTACAGTCTCACCTATGCCGTGTTGGCCCTGCTGGGACTGGGCTGCCTACTGTCTTGGGCATCTAGGCTGCAACCTGCCAGGTGGTGTGCCCTCACCTCCCCAGCCCACGGAGACCCTCGGGTTATCGGCCTGAACCAGGGGACCAGAAGGCACTTGTCAGAGGAAGATGCTAGGTTCCTCCGTCCATAGAGCATCTTCTGCTGGGAAACGGGACCGGGAGATGACTTTGTCTCAGTGACGCCAGAGGCTGCGTGCCAGGCCTCGGGCTCTGAGCTCAGAACATGACGTTCGTGCCTTGGAAGACTTTTCTGAGTTTTGAACAGAAGCCCACGTTGGTCCTTTGCAGGTCAGCATGGGGTAAGGTGTGCACGGAAGCGTGGGTGATGGAGTCGCACACTTGCTCTGCCACTTCTGTGCCACTGGGTTTGCCACGAAGGGCCTGATGAGAGCCGTTTTCCAAATCCTGAATGTTGTTTGATGGGCTGAACGATTTTGTGTCCTGTGTGTTTCTTTACTCTCCCTCCTAGTTCTTGGGTGGGAGGAGAAAGCTCCCCTTTCTGTGAGGGGTTTGCAGTAGGAAGGGCTGGCGTTCCTGGATCATTTGGCCAGGGGGTGTGGGGGAGCCAGAGGGGAGCCTCCAGGGGCCTCCTGAGATGGGCCTGGCAGGGTCGCAGCAGAGCTAGGACAGCCCGGCGCTGTCACCCTCCTGAGGCGGCTGCGCTTCGGTTCATGCCGGCTGTGTGCGGGGAGGCCCTGTCGGCCCGCGAGCAGGCCCAGCCAACAGTCCCCCTCTGCCGACACAGGCTGCTCCTCAGGCGTGCAAATCTTACAGGAGAGTGACAGGCTGTTAGGAGGGGCCGAACTGCGTGTTCCAAAGTACCACAGGACCGGAGACGCAACGGCCCGTGGGCCACGGGCATCAGCAGCACCGTGCACGTGTGAGACGCCTTTGCACTTCTGTCCTGCTCCACCTGCTGAGAGCCAAGGAGCTGCTCAGCTGGCAAAGGAGAAACTTGGATAAACTCAAGCCTCGTGGTGAGGGGCCCCAGACGCAGAGTGAGTTCACGAAAGGGACTTTTCTGTGAGCCGTCCTCGCATTTGTTACACCCTTCTGTGCGTGAGATTGCTGCTTCCTGCCTGGGAGGCTGGGGCGGAGCAGACCCTGGTTGAGACGTGTACAGCCTGGCCTGGTGGGTGCTCCAGGGGTCGTCGGAGAGACCGGGAGGCTTCCCACGAGGCGACCTAACGTGGCGCCTCTCTGTTGCAAGAGGGTTGGAGGTGACAGGCTGAAGTCAGGTGCGGTCTGGCTTTTCTTGACGAGCCCGAAAGAATCGTCGTCAGGATTTTGTGACCGGGGAGGTGGTCACCGGCTGCCTTGACAGCACAGCTCTTGAGAGGGTGGAGCCCCAACCGAACCGAGGAGGAACCACGGGCCAGGCGTGTGGGCCTTCCCTGGGAAGGTGCACGCGGAGCGCTGAGTCGGGGCCAGAGTGCACAGGCTTCATTCAGTCTCCCTGAGACGGGACGGCAGCTTCCCGAAGCCAGCGGCAGGTCGGGCCGCCTGGAGGCGGCTCTTTCCGCAGGCTGGGCGGGAGGCCCCATGTAGAGACGGGGCCCAGGGAGGACCGTGGCTCTGACGTGGTGTTGAGAGTGTGTCCGCCCGCTCCGGGCTCTGGGGTCAAGCACGTTCAGCTTCAGCGTGTGAAGGAGACACACAGGCTTTTTCGGGAGCAGGCGATGGGGTCTCGTCTGCGCCGCTGGGGTTGGGTGGGCAGAGCTGTTTCTGCACAGCTGCCTGGATCTCCAAGTAGGAATTTTCCAGATGAAGAGGACAGAAGCCCCTTGGAGGTGAGGTCTGAATTTGGGGCTGAACTGTGGCATTCTGTCCGTTACTCTTCTCATCTGCCGTCCCCTGCTGCTGCTTTATGTCAGCTGTCTCGTGTGTGTGAATGTGTCACTTTGGACATCAGTCTCGAGCAGGTTGTAGAAAGGGCGCAGGGACGGTGTCTGCCAGGAAAACCGAGATCGGTTGCGAGCTCTTGGCACGGCCGTGGGCCCTGGCAGGTCCCAGCCCACAGACCCGTGCTCACTCTCCCGAGCTGTTGGCTCATGTAGCTCTGAGGTAGCGAATTCTGGCTCACAAAGAAATGCCTCCCTGCCACCAGACGTGACCTCAGAACTTGTCTCGATGTTTGGCAACATGACCTCCAAATTCACATTGGAGCGAGTATTAAAAACTCCACTTGAAAAAGCATTGCTTGAGGGAAAAGTACTGTGAGGGTCCTGAAACGGGAACATCCCTGTCCGTCGGGCGCCAGCCCCCTGCTCGCCTCTCTGCGCTGCATGGTGTATCGGGAGGTTGGCGGTGTGATTCCGAGTGAGGAGAGCTGGATTTCACCGGGGGGTTAAACTATGAACCAGTTGCTTGACGGGCTAGTTTGAAGACATCCGTGCTGCTGATTTTACCCACTGGAGACCCCGTCATCACACACTTTCTTAGTGAGGCATACGTGGGCGGAGCGACCGGAAGGCGGGGCTGGTCTGCCCACAAGCTTGCTGGGTTGTCCACGGGTTCAGGAAGAGCCCGGTGGGAACAAACCAGGGTGGCCGGTTCACCGTGTTGTGATGTTTCAGTTGTAGGAATGTCCGCTCCTTGCTGGCTTTCGTTTTATTTTCTAAATCCTGGCTGGTGTGACTGTGGGGGTGAAGAAAGCCGGTTGAGCAGACCTGCTGCGGGCAGCCAGATGTGGTCAGCAACAAAACCACAGGTTGGCGGTCCCTGGACCGCCCTCCGAGGAAAGCTCCATCCCGTGGGGTCCGCGGGATGCCGTGCTCCTAAGTCAGTGCTGGTCATTTGGGGCTTCTGGTGCTCTGGCCCGCCAGCATCCAAGTCCTGCAGCAGGCGCCTGTCCGGCTGTGTCCTTGGTCACAGACGTACTCTGGGCGCACAAGGGTGGCAGGCCTTTTGGTTGGGAACGGGCGTCTAGTTCGCCCACAGTGGATGTCAACAGACACAACAGGGCCATGTGCTCTGAGTAAAGTCAGGCTCTGTGTTACGGAGGAAGACGAACCCTTTCTGTTCTCCACGACGGTTACGTTCTATGGTCACAGTCTTAGGGAACTGGAGGGAGACGTAGCAGCAGCTGTTTAAGGGACCCACTGTGTGCCAGGTGCACACTGAGCACTGTCCACGCTCCTCCAGTTTATTCCTTGCAGCAGACCCACTCGAGGGCTCTGCTCTCACCCCATGGCACAGGTGAGGAAACTGAGGCTGAGTGACCTCGCCGTCCCGTTCGAGGTCACACAGCAGCAAGCGGCAACCGGGGCTGTGATCCCAGTTCTGCAGAGTCCGGGGAGGTTCCCTCCCTCCCAGAACCCAGGGACAAGGCCACGTCTTGCCAGGAGGGTACCCGTCCTTCCCGGCTTTGTGACTTATGTGTCTGTCACCTTTCCCAGGATGCAGGGAGCCAGCAGATCGGGTTCTTGCTTGGAAGCTGTGGAGTCACTGTGGCCTTGACGAGCGACGCCTGCCACAAAGGGCTGCCGAAAAGCCCAACCGGGGAGATCCCCCAGTTCAAAGGTAAGCCACAGCCAGGAGCCTAGTTGGGCGTCTGGCTCTTCACTCAGGAAGGTCCTGCGTCTCCCCTGGACATGCTCTTCTGCACACGGAACGCGGTACGTCTGCTGTTGTCAGCCTGCCATGTGGCGTGGTTTACCCGGCAGCATGCGTGCTGTTGACGTCGTCTGAGGCTTGAGGAAGCACTGGCGATCCCCCCTGGCTCATGTCACGTGGGCCACAGGAAGGGGGACGACGTGGCAAGCCTGGTTTCTGGGTAGTACGCCTCTCAGAGGGGTCTGTTTGTTTGTTTGCAAGGTTGGCCAAAGCTGCTGTGGTTTGTCACAGAGTCGAAGCATCTCTCCAAGCCCCCTCGAGATTGGTTCCCACACATCAAAGATGCGAACAACGATACCGCGTACATAGAGGTGAGTTGCAGCGCTGCCCACGGGTGTTGAGCAGTTGGGCCGACCTTGGCCTGATTGGGGCAGCCGCGTTGTCCTCTCTGTACCCCTCTCTGCACGTCCCCATCTCATTTCAGTATAAGACCTGCAAGGACGGAAGCGTGCTTGGGGTGACCGTGACCAGGATCGCGCTGCTGACCCATTGCCAGGCCCTCACGCAGGCATGCGGCTACACGGAAGGTATGGGCAGGGCCCTGACCCAAGACTGCGTCCCTGGGAGGCTCATGTCAGCTGTGGAGGGACTGAGTCACTCCCCCTGGTAACGGAAGGAGTGATGTCAGGTTTGCACGGAGCTTGGCAGGTGGTGCCTTCTTGTTGCCCTCGCTGTGCAGGGAGAAAGAGCTCTGGTGTCTCATCTCCCCAGGATGTGGGTCCTGATGGGATCAGACCCGCCCCATGACCTCACCGAACCCTCATGACCTTGGCAGAAGCCGTATTTCCAATGGCAGCCATGCCGGTGTGCGGGCTTCCACCCGTGAACTCAGAGGGCACGGCTCAAGCTGTAGCAGATAGTTAATTCTGTGGGTGTTCATCCCTGGGTGCAAGTTAGGGTCTCTGGGATCTTCAGAAAAAGCCCATGTTCAGCCCACCCCTAGCAGCTCAGGGAGAATCTCTGATGGGGATTCTGCGAGCTTCTCAGGGTGGGCAGCAGCTGCCGAGGGTGTGGTTTTTATGATGCACACTCTCTCTCCCGAACGGGACGGTCCTGGAGGCCAGGAGGTAGGTGGCCAGAGGTAACCGTGGCCACGGTGCTGGCTGGGGCTCATAAAAGGCAGGGTCCGCCCAGGTAACCAGCTACCCCCTGGCTGGGGCTTCTGTGACCAAGGCCCTGCCCTGGGGACTTGGACGTGAGCGCAGCCCTGGGGCTGGTGCCTGAGGAAGCTGGTGGTGGCATCTGCACTGCCCTGGGGGTTGGATGCTTCTCTCCTTCTCTGTCCCCAATGCCACTGGCAACGTCCCTCTGAAAAACAATTCATTTGCGTCCTGGGGATGTTCTGGCTCACGTTTGGTCCCTAAACTAGTTTCCAAGGTACTTTCACCTTGAGACACGTGACTGCTAATCATTTCTCACAGCCTCAGGACTCGTGTTCCTTGCCCTGCTTTCTTGAAGGTCCAGGGCTGTCGCTTTCACAGGTGCCAGAGAAAACACACACACACACACACACACACTGGCTCCTTATTTCTAAAGTGAAAATGCTCGTAGGACGTGGAACAGAGGCTGTTTCCTTCACGTGGGGACGCCTGCCTTCTCTGTGAAGTGGGGTCAGGTGCACGATACCAAAGCTCTGGCGAGCAGCACGACAGCGTACGGACCTAAGAGGAGGCGTCAGGAAATGCCTGGTGTCAAGTGTGGCTTCAGAAAAGTTTTTCCACGTAGCTTCCACGTGCCACTGTGGCCCTTGTTTTCAACTGTGTATCGTTAGCAGCCTTTCTTCCCGCTTCACGAGGTGTCCCCCGTAAACCTTGAACACTGTTCCGTCACCGTCCTTCCAAATCCCGTGCCTCCTTTATGACTCCAGCCACCCCAAGGCTTCTAGTGATGTGACGCCCTGTGTTTGCTGGAAAGCACTTCCCTTTCCTGGGGGATCCCATGATGGAAATGAAAAGAATCTTTAAAAAGTTACAGGCAGGGAGGGGCAGTAAGGACATAAATAGAAGGAATAAAATGTTTTAAGTGGCCTGTGAAGCCGTCGCTGCTAACTGATGTGTCAGGAGGCTAGAAACACTTTTCCAGGTGGGCAGCGTTTTTAAATGGGTTTGCAGGCTGTAGGATGTCTGCAGAGGTACTAGGAACCATTTTTCCAAGGTCCTGTACTGCCCCTGACATGATGTTGGATTTTCTTTGCCCTTTGGGCTGTGCTACATGAAAATCTTCCGTTTTTATTTGTTCAGCGGAAACCATAGTGAATGTGTTGGATTTCAAGAAGGACGTTGGGCTCTGGCATGGCATCCTAACAGTAAGTGTGACCCTTCCCCTGTCCCCCCGGGCCACAGCCAGAATTAGGGTCTGTACACACGGCCACTCGCCCAAGCCCCTCTCGCACTGGGGAGAAAAGCTGTTATTGCTGCTGTCTGCTAATGCGACTTCCCAAGCCCAGGAAGCCTGCGGGAGTCAGCCGCTCACGGGAGTCACAACCCCCCCTCCCCACCACCACCACCATATAGAGGTGCAGCTGTTGAGGAAACAGGGTATCTCTCTGCCCCCTTCTGGAATCACGACTGCGATGATGTTAGTCACATCTCCCGTCTGGGTCACTTTTCCTTTGCATTTGGTTTCACTCTGACACTGTTGTTCTTTTGCCTTTCTGTGAGTCAGTGCTTGTGAATATTTTGCAAACCTGCTTGGTTATGCCACAGGGGAAGCGCTTTACAGGTCCCCCTTGTGCTGACAGTTCCACTCCCGTCATAAAGAAATGCATGCCGCCTCCTTGTGGGTGCTGCAGGCAGTTCAGAGCTGCAGGCGCTTTGATGGAGACCCAGCCTGGTTATCTAAGGTCTGCACAGCCCTTGCGGGTGTGCATAGCTTAACTGCTGGAGCATCGCTGTGTCGGTTTCACAGGTGGTGATCTTTACTCCCCTGTTTGTAAGTTCCTTATGCTAAGCTTCATCTTTCCTGAGGTAGAAAATTCTAGGGGCTTTTGCACGAGTGATAGGATATGAGTAGACGAAGTGTGATTTGTCGCCTCTTGGTGAGGGCACGTGAGCAGCACATGGACCGGAGGGTGGGGGCTCCGTGGCTTCCCTGTGGTTGGTCTCTGCCTCTGGGTCCCGGGAGGTGCCAGCCTGGAGAAGCCAGGCTGCCCGTGTGCGCTCGTGAGGCGAGCAGGTATCGTGGGGAGAGCGCGGGCTGCCTCACCCCAGCCGACGCCAGTCCTGCCTTCTGCAGCTCTGTGCCCGCAGGCCCGTCGTCTGCCCCCGGGACCTCCTGAACCACAGGGTTCCTGCCTGTCAAGTGGGGTGATGGTCCTGTGTGGTGTCGTGAGCACTCAGTCCACCTCCCTGCCCGATGGTCGTGGCAGCCGCCTGGGGGCTGTTGCCGTTCAAGCTCCTCTTTGATGCTGTTGCTCTGCAAAAGTCTTGTTGGTGCTGTCACCCAGCTGCTCGCCGTTGCTTTGGATCGGCAGTTTCTGAGTCTCTATTTCACTGCCACCTCCTAGAGCAAGGCCTGGCTCCTGCTGGATGCACACGCTCCTCTCTGGCATCTTCTGTGTGGCCAGTGGTGCCCTTGGCCCCCAGCGTGGAGCAGGGAGCAAGCCCGTGATGGGGGCCCGGGCCTGTCGTGTCCCCGCGCGAAGCCTGGTGGGGCGGGGTGCCTGTCCTGCTAGTGTGTCGGCAGTCACCTGGTGCGTTGTTTCCAGAGCGTCATGAACATGATGCACGTGATCAGCATCCCATACGCGCTGATGAAGGTGAACCCGCTGTCGTGGATTCAGAAGGTCTGCCAGTACAAAGGTAGGCATCCAGAGGCCTTGGAGCCCCGGTTCCCTCCTTCAAACAGCTCCTGGTCTGACAGTGTGCATATTGACCCCTTCCTCTACTGTCCCCACAGCAAAGGTGGCTTGTGTCAAATCCAGGGACATGCACTGGGCATTAGTAGCACACAGAGATCAGAGAGACATCAACCTCTCTTCTCTCCGGATGCTGATCGTGGCTGATGGTGCAAATCCCTGTAAGTGATCTACCTGCTGCGTGGGGCGGGCAGGCGGGCGGGAGAGAGCCTCATCCCCTTCGGTCTGTTTGTGCGCTTTGCTTCTCCTTTTCCGGCCATTACTGTGGTTAGGAAGCGGTGTCAAACTCGTGACCTCACAGTGTGACTGTCTGAAGCCTGAAGGCACCACGACCGGTGGCGGGTAGGGGACCAGGAGTGCCTGGCTCCTGCCTGGGGCTTGAGTACTGCTGTTGCCATTTCCTGATTCTGTGCCAGAAACCCTAACCTTCTGATCTCAGTCCTTCTCCTTCTTTTGCTGAAAACGGTGCCTAAATCTTGAGTTTATGAGGATTGAATTAAGTCGTCCCTGCATGTATTTCCTTGAGTGATGCTGCGTGCTCAAGAAACATTAACTGTTATTGGTTTATGGTCTTTAGTAATTTTATTGGTCAAGAAATTAATCTGTCATTTTAAGGGAATTTCATTATAAAATTTTATGGGAAAAACCACCCAGGTAAAGTGAATTAGGAGTCCCACAGAATGCTGTAAACATACCTCGGGAAGTACTACCCTGGGTTGGAAGAGAACCCAGCTGGCTTGTTGTTTGTGAGGGGGGCGCGTGAGCCAGAAGCAGAGTGAGTGAACGAGGCATTTGTTTCTGACCGTTGTTGACATTTGTCAATTAAAGCAGAACACGTGATGTGTACGCACGGACTCCCACCCACGTGATTCGGTGTTAGTTGTGTACATGGTTCTTCCGTTTCCCCAGTGGCTCCATGACTTGTGAGCCACTCTCGCACATGGCTGCTCTCAGGCAGCAGTCGTGGAGGAAGCCAGGAGTTTGCCGATAGGCTCCTGGCGGTTACTCCCGCACTCCCGTATCTCTCCGGTGGGGTTAACACGGGAGAGTTGTCTTCACTTGGCTTAGATATAGTCCTCTTGCGAACACGCATATCAAAAATGGGGGAACAAGCCTCAGGGAAGGTATGCAGGCTCATTGGCGGAAGTTACACTTTTAAATCCTTGAGCTCAGTCGGCCTGAGGGGATCATCTTTTGGGGTGACATAAGTACTAAGCGGTATTGAGCGAAGTGTGTTCCCGCACCGCCTGCCTCACACCCTCACTCGAGGAGCACTCGCTTCTGGCTGGTTTGGCTGGTTTTAGTCAGTCCCGAGCTTCCTCTGGCTGACTGTGGTCCCCTTTCACCTGCAGGGTCTATCTCCTCCTGCGACGCGTTCCTCAACGTCTTCCAAAGTAAAGGCCTGCGCCAGGAGGTCATCTGTCCTTGTGCCAGCTCCCCAGAGGCTCTCACCGTCGCCATCCGGAGGTACAGCTGGGCCCCTGCAGCGGCGCCTGCGTGGTGCCACCGCTTGGGGGGAGGGCAGGACCCGGCCCGTTTGCGGCCAGCTTTGCTTCCCTGCGTGTGCCGGCACGGATTCTTCCGGATCCATTAGTCTGGGGAGTGACTGCGTGAGGCCCGTCTGGAGGTACAGCGAGCAGTGACGTCCCGTCCTTGGGGGTCTCCCACATTTCCATGTGCCTGCGTCTGGCCTGGTGTTATGCGGGGGTGGGCTGCGTCGATGCTGGGTGGGGTGAGATGTTCACGGCAGGGCTGGGCCTGCCGACGTGCAGTTTCCACGAGGTCCTGGCTTTCTGAGCTCTCGCGCGGTGGTGGCACGTGCGAGGGCTTTCGGGTCTGTGCGTGGACACAGGGCCTGCGTCACTCATGCTCTCGGTCGTTCATTAGTCAGTCGGCCTCACCGCCTGCTCTGGTGCTGGGCACACTTGTGGGGGTGGCGTGGATACGGGTGCATAAAGCCCATCCCACCCAAGCTGAGAAGTGCAGGGAGGGCCTGTTTGATCGTCTTCCACCATCTGCCATCCGCACAGTGTGGGAAAGGAATATTTGCACCACCTGCATGCTTGCAGCTTGGGACCCGACTCGGTATCTTTGCATTCCCTCGCTGGTGAGGTTGTATCTCGCGTCACACAAATGTGCTCCGTCATGAGAATGGACGACACAGCTTTCAACACGCAAAAGCATGTGATTTCTGCCCTCATTACTGAAAGGTTGGGGTCCCCAAAAATACTCCGTGGAAGAGTGTAAGTAATACAACTTCTGACGGTTTTACTTGTTGGTTAACGTAAAGTCAACCACACTGCCTAACAGGTTGAGAAATCGAAAACCTTTAAAGTATCAACAAAGTTTTAATTTTGATTGAAGCAGAAATTAGAAGTCTGTCGCACATTTTAAAATTGATGAGGGAATATGGCGCCACTAACCAGAATCCAATTTCCAATTTTTAGAAGGTGTCACTGTTCTAACAGGAGGCGCTCCACATATAATCTCCCGCTATTCGTGTCTGGCCTTGGACAGAATCCTGGAGGCTTTGGGAGCAGGTTGGATACCACAGTGCTCTCCCAAGATCAGTATTAAACCATGTCCAGTTTGAGCCTGAGTGTAGACACTAGGGAGACACCCCCGGGAGATACAGCCAGGGTCTGGTCCACGGGGTCCCGGGCATGTTCCTTATCTCCAGGGCCTTAGTTTTCTCCACCAATGAGTTGAGGGGCTTGGACTCAGGACTCTTAATTTCCTCTGGCCTTGAAGTGTTAAGATTGTGCAGTTGTGTGACGTAGCACCGTTGCCACACATAATTCACAAGATGAGTAATGATACTGACACATAGAAGATCCAGTTGTTAGCATCAGATGATTTGTGTATTTCCTAGAAGCTTCCTGTGTACATTGGGATATGTAGAGTGGATTATGCCAGACTTGATGGCAGAGGGAGGGAGGGTCAGTGAAGGATTTTTTTTTGAAAGGATAAGCACACACACACACACGTGTGTGTGTGTGTATGTGTATACATATATATATGTGTGTACGTATGTATACACACACATTTATTTATTTTATTTTCGAGAGAGAGACGGTATGAGCCGGGAGGGGCAGAGAGGAGACACAGAATCCGAAGCAGGCTCCAGGTTCTGAGCCGTCAGCACAGAGCCTGATGCAGGGCTCAAACCCACGAATTGTGAGATCATGACCTGAGCAGAAACCAGAGGCTTAACCAAGTGAGCCACCCAGGCGCCCCATCAGCTAAGGAGTTTTCGCTGTTTCTCTAAAAATGTTTAAAAATCTTTAAGAAGATTAAAACTTTAATACCCCAAACAGACAAAGTAAGGGGTTGCTCTTTCCTGGGGTTGTGTTGAATGGCCTCTGCTGCAGTTCCCCTGTGGTCAGTGCCTCAAACATCCCCAGGCACCCGCCGCGTGCCCCCCGCTCCTCCCCCCATGCGCTTTTCCATGAGCCTCCCCCAGCTCCCCACGCCCCACACGTGCCCCAGGCCTCCCCGTTTGCCTCCCCAGGCCCCCCATGCCCTGCCTTACACCACACACCACCACACATTGCCCCGTGTGCCTCCCCCCCCCACCCCCATGCGCCCACGCCTCCCCCCATGCATCCCCACACATCCCCTGCACAGACCTGCCTTGGCTGAGTCCACACCACCATCGAGGGCTGGGAATGGCAGCGTTAGAGGCTCTCGTCCTTCTCTGCCCTGCGGCTGGCAGATGCCACTCCTCTGTGAGACCGTGGGCTGGTCAGCTCCTGCTCGGAGCAGGCGGGAGTGTGGTTACACTTGCAGAGACTTGATTCCATCTGCCTTGCTTTGAACTGAGCTGGCATCTCTTTGCAGACCCACCGGCTGCTCTCGCACCCAACCACGACCCTGGCCGCCACTCTCACACCTTCGAGGTCTGCTGTTTCCAAAACAACCAGAAGAAAATCAAGGGACTGGGATAGGGCAGTGGATACAGGTGACCAGGGCTCCTTGTGAGCCCTCTGTCCTGTAGCCCTCCATAGCTGGAGATGGCTGTCGTGTGGGCAGGGGTCGGGGTGGCAGGCTGGCAGAAAGATTGCCACCAGAAAGGCTCAGGACCATCCACCTGCCCCCTGCACCACCTGTCCTCACTCCACGTGTCACAAGTGGAGCTGACTTAGCAGAAATGACACATGAGGTTACCACCTCGGCCAAATATCTGCTATGCTCTCCTCACAAAATCTTCCGTAGCTCATATCAGTTATCGGGCATCCTTAATAGTCCAAAGGGTTAAAACGGAAAAGGTTTGTGACTGGCTTCAGCAAATGTCAGTTTCTAATCCCAAACTGGTTTTACTGCAAACATTTCCTAATCCTCAAGAGCGGTATTTATTCACTTCACTTGCACTGTTTGTGGGCGCTGGTCCTCCTCGGGCTCTTAGCTCAGCAGGTGTCCATGGGTGCCTGTCCCCCCAGCACAGTGCTGTGCTGGACACAGAGCTGTGAGCAAAGTGGGGCCCGCATGGGCCTCGGAGGGCACACCACCCACGTGAGGCAGTGAGAGGATTTGCCCTGATGCTCTCATTGAGTGAGGGGAATAGAGCGCGAGTCCTTGAGTCTCACACGGGCCGTTCTGAAGCGTCGCTGGCGCACGGCGGCACCTGCTCGCGTGGGGCCGGCACCGGCAGAGCTGCTGGTTAATGGAAGCCGGCAGGGCTACGGGGCCCGGAGTATACTGGAAAGGCAGTGGATGAGCTGTGTCCGCCTGTGCTCCCAGCTTGCGGGGCTGGCCCGTGGTTCTGGTGCACGGGAAGGCTCACTCTGTCCTCAGACACCGTTGGCCATCTTCCTCCCAGAGAAACCCAAGCTCGCCAGCCACCTCCTGTCACTGTCTTCAGCACTTGAGTCACCAGGAGCGCATGTTAGCCGCTCGCTGGTGCTGGGATGAGTGGCAGTCACCACTCGGACCTGCTTAGCACGGAAACAGCTCCCTTGATGCCTCACAGGGTCAGTGGTGGCTCACGTGTCTGCCTCTGGTGGCGGCAGCAGCGTGGCTCCAGAGGAGCAGACTCCCGAGGGAGGCAACGGCCAGGCCTGACGTCTTCTGTGTCACCCTGTCCTTGCTGAAGCTGTGAGGTTTAAATGTTTCTGCTTGTTTTGTCTTAAAGCTTCCGGGCTGCCTGTTTCAGAATAAAGATGTGAGCCCTGTGCTCAGCTTGCACTGTTGACCACCGTTTGAACGTGTTGGGATGGCCCGGGTATCTCCCGAGGCTTCTCGGAAGATGGTCCCCTGGCCTGTGGCCTCATGGTCACGCTTGGTGACAGATAGTGAAGTGTGACCCCTCCATTTTGCTTCTGCATCAAACAGGGAAAAGCTTTTAGTTGGAATTCTAACATACTTGATCATCAACTTAACAGTTGTAGCCAAATAAAGATAATTTTGGGGAAGATCCTTGTAAGGTATTTGAAAGCAGAGGGTTCTTAAAGATCATCGTGTGATCCATTGGAGGTTCTCCTGGGCCCCATAAATGCCTCTGCACCGTTTAACTGCCTCCGTTCTCAGATTTCGCGTTCTTCAGTGTCTTGGACCAAAACTGAAGTAGGAGGATGTTTCTGAAATTCAGATGAAAATCCCCGCCAACACACCTGACACGAAGAAGCAGGCTGCAGGTGATGTTAAAAACCGTGTTGCAGTTTTTAAAACCCGTCGTTTTGGGTAGCACTGTGGTCTTGGCTGAGTGGTTTCCTGTCCTCAAGACGTCCTGGGTCCTGGAGAAACGCAGCCTCCGATTGCACACTTCTGCACGGAGCGGCTTGGGAAGACAGCCCTCTGCTTGGTCATGATGAGCAGGGGTGAGGGATCGTGATGTCTAGCCCCACGTCCTGAGACGCCGCATGGTGGGCAGTGCTCCCGGGTGCTTCCCTGCCCCTCGTTTTGGGTTTGATGAGACTTGAAATCACGAACTGTGTCCCCACTGTACCATCTGGAAGGGAATCTGGGTCCTGTGGACAAGGTTCAAGCTGCATTTCGAGACTGGGTAGCTTGGCAGGTGTCTGCCAGGCATGTGCTGTGCTGTCACCAACCTCACGTTGTCTGCCCAGAACCGTATAGATCTGGGAGAGCACTTTTTAAGTGTCATTGTGATCTCATGGCCACGCTAGGTGGCAGAAAAGGCAGATTTTTACACTGACCGTCTACTTGCGTCACTGTAGACCTGTTCACCTCTGAGACACTCAGTTTCTCCCACCTGTAGAGGAAGCAGATGCGACTAGCCGTGTCTGCTAAGGCGCACACCCCAGACCCTGAGCCCCGGCCCACACCGGCTACGCCTCAAGGTGAGTTAGCGCCCTGCCCATCAGCCGCGGCCTGGCAACTCGGTCACGGAGCTTTCCCCTCACGCCAGCCCGCTGCTGTAGCTTCTCTATGAAATTTTAGGTTAAATCCAGGACTGTGCAGAGACCAGACATGACTCCGTTCTCCTTAGTATGGGAAGGAAGGAGGCAGAGCGGAAATGACTTTCAGTACAAGCATCGTCCAGCCCCAAGGTGTGCCTCGCTTAGCGTTCAGAGGAGGCCGTGTAAACACCCTGAATCCCCTGTGCCTCCCACCCCCCTGCCTCCCCTGGCCCCACTCCGTGGCAGCTTGTGTGCAGGGGTGCACAGGCCACACTCGCCCCCACCCTGCACACAGCCCAGCCATGGCCTCCTTGCCCTTTCCCCACCTGCAAGCACAGGGGCTGGGTCCAGCCCGTCCCTGCTGGCCTCGCTGGGGGCCTGTCCTGACCGTGGTCCTCCAGACTTGCTGCCCTCCCTTCTTCATGTTCGCTACCGCCCCGTGTGCCGTGTGATTTCCTGGTGTGTCCATCGTCGATTGTGTCCTGGCCTTGTGTGTAGTTTACAAATAAGCAAGCGAAACAAGTGAAACAAAAACGTTAAGTATGTGACCCGAGATGCAAAGGTCCTTCCCGTGCACATCCCGCTGACCACCCTGTGCGACTCACCAAAAGCAGACGCCGTGAAGAGTCGGGGCTTTGCCCAGGTGTCTGTGCAGACAAGCCCACACCCGTGTGCAGGAAGGTTTCTAGCTTGCGTTCTGACTGAGTGGAGTCACGTGTGGTGTTAATGTCTGCTGGTTTGTGTTTTCACGTGACGATCCAGCTGCGGTTTGGTGTCATGTCCGGGTCCACCGAGAGAACAGCAGCAGGAAGGCCGTGCGTCCTTCCTGCTTTCCGTGGGCAGCCCTTCAAGGTCGGTCCCGTGATAGACTGAGGCAGGAGGACACGCCCTCGGGGGTGAGGTCTTGAACAGCAGCTGCGCGTGTCCCCAGTGATGTGCTAATGCAGGGCAGAGAAGGCAAGCTTGGGACCCCAGAGCGTGGGCAGGAGGCCTGCTTCCCACCGGAACTTGGGGAGCGCGGCACAGGATTTAAGTCGCGTGCAAAGCTGTATAAGGTCAGGAGTTGATGAGAACAGAGATGGCCATCGCCCTGCCCAGCTCTGAGGAAGAACCCCGGCAGCCCTCCCAGGGCCCCCACCCTGTTGGCTGGGACGTCTCCTCAGACATCACAGTCCTGTGATGGGCATCCTCTCCCAGGCCCACAGATAAGTCTGGGGACAGGAACAGATAGGAACACGAGCCACGACTGCAGTGTGCTAAATGGAATTGGGAATAACGGCGCCATCAAAATTAAGTTGGCCTCAGGGCACACCCACATGTTCCACGCTACCTTTCCTTGCGCCTCAGTCTGGTCACCAGGATCTTTCGCGTGAGGCCAGCGATGCATATGGAAGCTGTTACACGCCAGTGGTCACACGGAAGAAGCCTTCGTAACCAACTACCACGTGCCTCACGTGGATGGTCACCAGCCATCGCATCAACCCCGCATGGATGGTCACTGGTTACGCTGTTCTTTGGTTGACCTGGAATATTTAAGTCATTTTCAAACAGATATGATGGAAACGCCAGTCACTTGCATTTTGTGAACATGTTCCTTTCCGTGAATGGAAGGGAAAACTCCCCATTCCTAATGTTGCATGTGAACATGCACATGCATGTTCCCAGTCATGTTCAGGGTCTGCGCAGAGGTGGTAGCAACTCTTGCTTTTGGAGAGTGAGTCTGTGCACTTGACTCCAAGCACGCTGAGGACTGGAGGGGATTTTCCACACATAAAAGGTCAGAAGCTGGGTTACTGAGTAAAAATGTCTTTATCCGTTCTATTCAAGCCGTTCTGCGTGGGGATCCAGGATGGCTAATGGACACTCTTGTGGGTCCAGAGTGAGGACAAAATGCACACGTTATTTTTTTCTTTTTTTAAGTTTTTTTAATATTTAATTTTGAGAGAGAGAGAGACAGGGCACAAGTGGGGGAGGGGCAGAGAGAGAGGGAGACACAGAATCCGAAGCAGGTTCCAGGCTCTGAGCTGTCAGCACAGAGCCCAACATGGGGCTTGAACCCACGAACCATGAGATCGTGACCTGGGCTGAAGTCAGCCACTCAACCGACTGAGCCACCCAGGCGCCCCAAAATGCACCCATTCTTAGCTTCATGAATTCTAGTGTGGGAGGTGTTATGTCCTCACATTTTGCTCCTCCCCTTATATATAATAATTTATAAAGAAAAAAGTGTTTGGCTGCTAGGTCACCCCATTTTGGAAAGAAAGGCCTGCCCCAAAGGGGACTGGTTTCCCCTTGTTCAAATGGGTTTGAGATCTGACCACCTTCTTTCGTCTAAGCTGCTCTGTCCTATGCTTAATAATCTTCTAGGGACAGGTGTTCTGCCCTCATAATGAAAAAGAGATTGAACTTCCAGGAAACTGCCTAGAGCAGCTAATGGCTCGCTTGGCTTTTAGTCCATTTAACTAAGAAATGATGCCCAGTTCCTGTGTGTGGTCAGCAGTGAAGGTGAAATTGGAGGTGCGTTCCGTGGCTCACAACTTGTAGGACTTCAGGCCCTTTCTGGAAGGTCTGTCAGTCTGTGGTTCTCTTCTGTAAGAAGCATCCATGAATTAGCCAGCGGAGTAGCCATGGCAAAACTGCCAGACCCCCATGGGTTTGGGCTGTGAGGGCCAGCCGTGCACACTGGTCGGCTTCTCTGGCTGCCGTGAGTTTGCCTGTCCAGAGCAGAGAGCCGGCCTCACGGTGGGTGCCGTGGTTGTTAGGCATCTTGATGTCCTTGCCCTGGTCAGTAGCCGATCACCTGTCACCAACACAATAGTGAGTGTGTTAGAAGGTCCTGGGCTCACAGTTTTCAGTGGAAGCCTTAGACGTCCCCCCCCCACCCCCGAAACACAGGCAGGATGCAGATGTCATCCTGAGAGACAGTGGTAGGACTGTGGCCATGATCTGGGGGCAGTGGCTGGTGCCCTGGCCCCTGGGGCAGAGAGCTGCCCAGGCCATGTCTGATCGGTAGGACCAGCCCTGTAAGCAGCCCCCTAGGAACAGCCACTTTTCCCTGAAAGTCAGGGAACTTGAAGGGACAAGGGCAGGAGGGATGCCTGTCTCCACACCTGTCTGTTTCTGCAGTGTCACACCCTGTGACAGCATGGGTGTCTGTCCTCAAGGGTGTCTGTCTCTGGGGGTGTCTGTCTTCATGGGTGTCCATCTCTGTGGGTGTCCGTCTCCGGGGGTGTCTCACTTCATGGGTGTTTGTCTCGTGGGTGTCCGTCTCCGGGGGTGTCCGTCTCCGGGGGTGTCCGTCTTCATGGGTGTTTGTCTCCCTGTGTCTGTCTTCATGGGTGTCCGTCTTCATGGGTGTTTGTCTCATGGGTGTCCATCTCTGGGGGTGTCCATCTTCGTGGGTGTCTGTCTCCGTGGGTGTCCGTGTCCGTGGGTGTCTGTCTCCTGGGGTGTCTGTCTCATGGGTGTCCGTCTTCATGGGTGTTCGTCTTCATGGGTGTTTGTCTCCGTGTGTCTGTCTCGTGGGTGTCCGTCTCCATGGGTGTCCCTGCTCACGAGTGTCTGTCTCCATGAGTGACTATCTGTGTGTTTGTCCGTCCCGTGGGTATCTGTCTTCGTGTGGTCTGATTTCATGTGTGTCCTGTTTGTGCCTGTCTTCATGGGTATCTATCTGAAAGTGCCTGTGTTCACGTGCATCTGTCTTCACGGGTGTCTGTTCATGCATGTCTGTTTGCATGCATGTCGACCAGGTAATGGCAGTAAACCACACTGTTCCCCTGTGAGGTCTTCCCTGGCTTCCTGAGCAACCAAGGTATTTGTCTTTCTTGTTTTTAAAACTGTCATCACCCTGGTTCATGTTTTCTGTTTCCTTTTTCTTTGAGGAATAGTTGTAAAATCAAAAATATTGGAGAAATATGGTTTCATGATACCTAAAGTTATCTGTAGAATTATTTCAAGAGGGCAAATTGCAGAATGAAAACTGGCAAATCATTCATGGCCCCATGTATCTCTGGGATTGCTGTCTGGTTCTGTTTCCATCACTGAAATATAGATGCAGAACCTGCTTTTTAAAGCTACATTGTGGTAATGTTGACTGAAATAAAAAAAATATTTTGTAGGCTCTTTAAGTAGGCTTCACACCCAGTGCAGAGCCTGAATTCATGACCCTGAAGTCAAGACCTGAGCTGAAATCAAAAGTCAGATGCTTAAGTGACTGAGCCACCCAGGTCACCCCTCTGTGGGCTTTTTATCTGCAGGATGTTCTTTTAATACCTTGATGCTTTAGCAATGAAAGGGTAATAATTATGTAAAGCAGTAATTAAAACAGCAATTCCAGAGGATAATAAAGTTGCCCCTTTGCCACCAAAATCATTTTGCATGTTGAAATGTCCCCCTGGAATTTAGAGAGCTGGGAGGGGCCCATGTGGCAGGATGTCTGTTGGGGGCCAGAATCGGACAGTTTTGCTGGGGACACCCCAGCCAGTGACCCAGAATAAAAATAGTTAACAAGCCTGTGAATTGAAGTGGGGTTTTCACGAATGGCTTTGCCCCATAAAAAAAAGTCAGACATGAAGTTCTATAATCTTGTTTTTATAACACAAGATAAATTACATTATCAGAAATTTTAATCTGAAAGTTTTAAATTCAGACAAAACTGTAGAACTTGTCTAAGTGTAAAATAGTTTGAAGATGAGAATCACCATATCTAAGTGGAAATATGGACTAATCAGGTAGCATTGAAGAGCCCAGTGACTCGAGTTACCTTGTGTGAGTTGTTCTGACCGCCCACGTGCAGGAGCGAACCGTGTTCTGTTTTGTGTTTGGTTGGACTGTGTGCTTGGTGTGGTGGAGGGTTAGCCTGCAGAGAGCAGGTGCCGCTCGGGGCGCAGCCCCACCCTTGATGTACATGCTGACACTTCCCTGCTGTGCACCCTGATCGCCTGCCCTGAGATGCGGAGAAGTTGCCAGGGCAAATGAAACCAAAGTTTGCACACCGCTTGTATGGTATGGTCCCTTTTCCGGCTGAAAAGAATTCTCTCTAAAGTGAGTAGGTAAAATAATGGAGGAGAAAACATTCCCTTTTTATATTACATAGCTCTTGAAGCAGGCTTTTTTTTTTTTTTTTTTTTTTTTAAATCAGTGTGCAGGCCGCCTGGGTGGCTCAGTTGGTTAAGCGTCCTGCTTTGGCTCAGGTCATTATCTCATTGTTCCTGGGTTCAAGCCCCGTGTCGGGCTCTGGGCAGACAACTCAGATCCTGGAGCTGCTTCAGATTCTGTGTCTCTCCCTCTCTCTGCCCCTCCCCCACTCCTACTCTGTCTTTTTCTCTCAAAAATAAATAAACGTTTAAAAATTTTTTAAAAATAAGTGTGCATTGCTCTCGTCAGAGAAAGGGGAGAAAATCACACTAAAATAACTTAGAAATTAAAGGTGTGATGTTTTAATCTTGTAACTTCCCCTGTCAAAAATCATGGATTTTAAGGGCACCTGGGTGACTTAGTTGGTTGAGTGTCCAACTCCTAATTTCGCTCAGGTCATTATCTCACAGTTCGTGGGATCGAGCCCCGCATTGGGCTCTGCACTGAGCACGGAGCCTGCTTGAGATTCTCTCTCTCCCTCACTCTCTCTCAAAAAAAAAACAGCAAGAATTTTACTGAGACTTTAGTGTGGGTGGTTTTGAAAGTCTCCATCTCAACGTTGAAGAAGAGTGCACGTATTCACGGATTTGACGGGCTCTCTCCCGAAATTTGCAGGAGTGTTCCTAAAAATGTTGTTTCTGTTACAAGCGCGCAGTGTCTGCTGCTCCACTCTCTTCAAAGGGCGTTTTTACCGGGTGCTGTTCAGTTATCGGGGGCCAGCTGCCACGGTAAATGAGGTTACGTTCGGCTGTAGAGAGACTTCAGTCAAGGACGACGGCACCAGACAAGCGGGGCAGGGTACCTCTCCTGGAAAGAACGTCCTCCATCCAGAAAGGAGCGCCTTGCTGGCCACAGGCACAGGGGCGCCCCTCCCGCACACAGACTGATGGCCCTGTGGCTCCAAGTATGTATTTCCTAGGGAGGTGGTGTTACAGGAGCCACTCTCATGCCCGTGTGTGGACCCCACGTGTGCACTTACACCTCCTTACGCTCTGGGTCCAGTGAGCCTGGCCCAGCGCCCCCCCCCCTCCCCCCATGCATTTCAGAGTCTGTTGACCCCGGGTCACCATTCTGGCTTGTTTGTGCTTTGCTTTGCCTCTTGCCAGCTTTGTCACTCGGCATAGGGCCTCCTTCAGTCCTCGGAGTCCACATCTGTGAAGGGGCGTGACCACTGGCCTGTGTCACAGGACGGTGTGAACATCTGTGCGTGTAGAGTGCTGAAGGTCTGCATGGTGCCCATAAGAATTCAGGGCTCAGGCTAATGTTAGTGTCATTACGATAGCGTCACATGTACTTGGGCGTGTGCGTCCCATGACAACGTGCCCTTTGGAAACGTTGTAGTCAACCCTGACATTGGCAAAGGAAAGGGCTGTTTCCTGAGACTTGACCCCTTTGCTCTCTGGATGTTCCTGAGTCAACCGTTCCTGGAGTTGGGGGTTGCCTCCATCTGATGGAAGCAGGGAAGGACCTTTGCTGTCACACCTGCAGGAGGCTGCAGTGACAGACGGTGGCGCTAAACCCTTCGAGATGTGGTGGCCACTTCCCCATTACATCCTGAGAATGGAAATTGTCCCAAATGCTTGTGGCTTACGTGACTGCATTTATTTCGTGTGGGTACAGATTTGAGCGTGGCCAGTGATAGCAAACTGTGGACGTGTTAGTTGAAACTTATAGCTACCTCTTCAGGTGTCACACAGCGTGATTACCTGAGGGTTATCTAACATCTCGCGGAGGCAGGACTGGCATGGCCAGGGAACAGGTGCGCACGCTATCCCGTTGAAGCCATCGGCCATCAGGAACATTCCTCCTGAGGCCAAGGCCGGCGCGCACCTTCCGGCTTCCGTCTCTTCACTTAGGTCTTTGTGCCATTTGCCCGTGGTCGCGGGGCTGGCCGCTCACAGCTGCACTCCTTCTGTATCTCTGTGCGCAGAGACCCCCTCGGCAGTCCTGGGAACTGCAAGAATTGCTCTTCCACGCCGTCAGCCCTCTGCGTCATCTGGGCATTGAGCCTGGGGGGACTAACGGGTCAAGCTCTCTCAGCCGTTGTTCGTCGCACTGTGTTTGATTGTGAAACCACATCTTTTTGAAATCTCTGGGAATTCTTATTGGGATCATTTTTTCACTTCCTCATCTAGTTTAGTCTACTTGGACTTTTTGTTTCCTAGGAAGGTGTTAATGGAGAGAAAGATAAGCTGACTTTGTTCATCACTCAAATGCAAACCAAAGTAACAGAGAGGAACAGCGTTTCACCACCAAAGCGGGAACACTTTTAGGGTTGTGTGGGCACGGGTGTGCGGAAGTGGCTGCTGGGAGGCCGCCTTCCCCGTGGCCACGAGCGCAGGTTTGAGGCCAGTCTGCGCTCGATGCCAGGGTCTGCCCCGCAGCTGTGCCCCAGATGCCACTGCCTCACACACTCCGCTTCTTGCCTGTGAGTGGGGACGACGGACATGCGTGTCTCAGAGCTGCTGTGAGATACTTGACGTGCACAACATGCTTCCGGTGGCCTCCTGCATAAAACAGTACCCTGTGCACGTCTGGTAGATTGGAAAACAGTACTTAGAGTGGACGTGCAAGGTGATAGTCTTTTGGGAAGTTATATAGGCTTTATTAAAATTTTAAACGTGTATACTTTTTGATTCTTCAGTTCTTTTTCTAGATATGTGTTTTACAGTCATACTTCTAATTGTATAGAAATGAAATAAAGTGACTACTGTCACTATTATCGAACGCCACCAACAATTAAGACCGGTCGGGTCATTGGCATGTGCGGTATACATAGTGTTTATATCACACACACACACACACACAGGAAGATCCACAAGATCCATTTGGTGGAAAAGCAAGTTGCAAGAGAACATGCTTATTGTGGCTTTGCTTTTTTTAAATACAGGTGTATTTACACATGCACCTATTTTATGTAAATACAGATTAAAGGAACTGGTGGATCATCTGTTGTGGCTGCCGGTGAGGCAGGGCTGGGATGGGGTCAGGCAGGTGCTTTTGCCTTTGCTGTGACTTTTTGTGCAGTGCCCCATTTACCCCTGTGTTACTCATGTCATTTGTCCTAAAGTTCCCTCAAAAGAAAAGTGTGCCGTGAACTAAGAAGTGCTCAGTCTTTGAGGCCAGAGGCAGGAAAGGGAGATGGGAAGCTGTCCCTAACTGGAGCTGTGGGTCTGTATCCCACCAAGCCCCACAGGGATGCAGATGATGAACTGAACGTGCCCAAGCCCGCAGTTGTGGTCTGTAAAGCAGAGGACAGTGGTGCCGTGCGGGTGTACCTGCCAAGTGAGTGAGTCTCTGTGTGCAGAGGGCTCGGGACAGTTGGGCACACCCAGGTGCCAGCTGAGCAGAGCTGTGTCATCGGGAGGCAGGGCTGTTGGCTGAGCGTGTCTGAGATTTCTCTGACGAGCAAGGGACTCTATTAAATACAAACATACAGCTGTAGATCAAAGTAAAACCTGAGTGGTACCATTGGTTCACATTTTAAGTGCATGTACCCAAGTTTCCATAGTTTCGTTTTACACCTACAGTTGAAGGGTTCCTGTAGCAAACACGGTTCATAATTGTGCTCCAGTGAGTCTTGTTTCTAGGAAAGCAGGTCTCGTGCCTAAGACCCCAGAACTCGCATCCTTGAATGTTAAGAGAGCCTTTCCCTCTTGGCGCACGGGCACGGCCCATCCCGGTCCCCCTGTATCCCTTGCTTGGGCTGAGTCATGGCCACGCCAGCCTCTTGCTATCCTGTGGTCATTCCAGCCAAATACGTGTACCTTTAAATCCCGTTCCTTGGTGCGTTTGTCTCCTGGGGCTGTCGTAAGTGCCTCCGCCCCTCCCGGTGGTGTGACACAAGGGGAACCTGCTGCCTCAGAGTTCTGGGGGCCAGAAGCCCGGGGTCAAGGTGTCTGAGGGCCGGGTGCTCCCAGGGGCTCTCACGGCCCATCTGCTCCAGGCCCTCCCGCTGCTGCTGGCACCCCTCTCCTTGCAGTACGGCTGCTATTGTCACATGACGCCTGTGTCTCCTCTTGTAAGGACACCGATCATTGCATTTGGGGCCCGTCCCGATTCCAGGATGATCTCATCTAACTAATGACGTCCACAAAGATCCTCTTTCATGTTAATACGGTGATAGTCAAGGTACTGGGACCAGGACTGGTCACAGCTTTGGGGACACAACTCAGTCCACAACAGGCACTGAGCATTCTGATTTAAGACTCTCGCTTTGTGTTTTGGCCAAGGACAATAGTGGGGTCAGGGATTCGTAGCAGCAGAGGGTTGCTGCGGGGCTCCTCTCTCACCCTGCGGAACAATATAGATTCCAGTGTTTGGGGCTCATTTCCGGGTAGTTCTGGGTGGACCTTATCACTGGGCAGACTTTTCTTCTGTCTGGTTAGCGCTACCCTTTTGGATGCTTCACAGACAGAACCATTTCAATTTCCAGACTCTCTTATGCTTCCTTTTTGTTGTTTATTTTTATTTTTGTTTATTTGAGGTATAATTGACCTATAATATATGCTTCTTTTTATAATACCTAGTTACTTGATTCAAATGAGATATTTTGCACATTGTTTTTTTGAGAGAGAGTACAAGTTGGGGGAGGGCCAGAGGGGGAGCGAGAGAGAATCACAAGCAGGCTCTGTGCTCAATGCAGAGTCTGACGTGGGGCTTGATCCCATGAACTGTGAGATCATGACCTGAGTTGAAATCAAGAGTCAGGTGCTCAACTGACTGAGCCACCCAGGCACCCCTCCTTTTGCACGTTTTAACCTTTATGTTTCTCTACTTGTATTTCTAGGTTCATTATAAAGATATTTTCTTGAAACATTATCAAGATTTATCAGTTTTAAAGCTAAACAGCAAACTTCTGTTTATTTTCTAACTTTTAGATCCTAAAAGGATGCTACCCATGTATATACAGAAAATTAGAAAAAGAAGTGTGGTATTTCCCTAACGTGTGCCTCACTTAGCCCACATGGAAGATTCTTTAGTTACAGGGACAAAGTCCATGTTCTTGGAAATATTTTATTTATTCAGTAATTAGTCAGCAGACCTTTATTACTGCACACTTGTCCAGGGGTAAGGCTATGCAGTGAACAGAAGGGAACCCTTGGGGAGCAGAGACTCTGATGCAGGAGGCCTGGTGTGGGTAGTCAGGTGGCCCTACTGTGCCGTCTTGGGGGGTAATGAGTACTTGCGTATTTGAGCTGCCAGGGGGATGTCTGCTCCGAGAACATTCCAGATGGAGGCAGGGACAAGTGTGAAAGCCCCCAGAAGGGGTGGGCTGGGTGCTGGATAAAGGGCCTGGGGCTGGCGTGGAGTGAGCTGGAGTGGCGGGGGCCATGGAGAAGACGGGCTGAAGATGGAGTGAAAGCATTTCACCACATGCCTTCTGCGAAGAAAGACTTCCCCAAGCTTGTCATGCAGAATGGCATGGCCTGTCATTTCAGATTCCTGCACCATGAGCTTCTGTCTGCCTAGTGCACGTCTCAACTTGAGCCCAGGCCACCCCACCTCCCTTGTTTCTGTTCCGTGCCATCATCCGTGTTCTTGGAGACATTGTGGTCCCTTGTTAGCCACTTTCAAAACTGGAAAATCAGACCTGCGGAGAGAGGGGAGGGAAGGAATCAGTCGATGGCTGATACGTGTAAGGGAGGGGCATTCCAGAGACAGAGTTAATGATGTTGACGTCTCACAGACAACCAGCACCCCTTGGCACGCTAAGAACACAGGACAGTGTGGCATTCAGATCTGCTTCGGGGATCCTTGGGACCCCAGACGTGTCTGGCTGCCTCTGGTGTGCGTGCACTTCAATGCCTCTCTGGTGATGGTGGCTTGTTTGCTCCTATGTGTTCAGACAAAACTGCTCTTTCAGGCCCACAGATGACAGCAACCAGCCCCCGGGCCGGGGTGTCCTCTCCATGCATGGGCTTACCTACGGGGTCATCCGGGTGGACTCCGAAGAAAAGCTGTCTGTGCTCACCGTGCAGGATGTCGGCCTCGTGATGCCTGGCGGTAAGTGTGGACGCTGGGCTGCACACGTTGGGGGCGGGGGTCGAGTCAGGAGCCCCAGCCGTGTCCAGCGGGCTGCTTCCCACCGGGGACCACCGTGCTCCTCTGGCGCGAGGTCAGACGGAGCACTTAAATCCGGGCTTGTCACTGCTGCCTCTCCTGATGAAAGAACGTTCAGGAAGCTTCACGGGGCATCTCTGCTACCTCCCATGCTGGGATCCCGGGGTCCTTTCCCCTAGGGGGCGCCGTGGGCCATGCCGTGCCCCTGCAGCCCATGGAGGGCTTCTCTCCCTGCAAGGGTCAAGTTCCCGCCGGCCATCCACCTTTTGGACAAAGCTGGGCACTGAGGCTGGTAGCAGATGGTATAAAAATCCAGGGACGGGGCTCCAGATGATGAGCAATGCTTGGTTCTAGCAGAAGAGCCCGTTTTTAAAAGTCAGGGAACCGTTCCCACAAATGCGCACACGAGGCCGTCAGGGCGCTGCACACGCTGCCTCCTGATGTGCCGGCCGGGGCTCCCGGATGACTGGAGGGGGAGCGCGGGGCTTGCAGGGAACAGAGGGGCCGTGTGCGGGGGGGCCTTGGGCTCCTCCCAGGTGTCTCTTGGTCCAGATGGGAGAAGTCCCCATCCCCTCAGTACGATTTGCACATTAAAGTTCAAGCTGTCAGAATCTTACACCACAGCTGTGTCAGTGGACGTTTTCTTGGAACATGAAAGCTCATGACTCCAGGGAAGACCAGGACCGGCCTGGCCTCCCTTTTACCTTCACACTCCTGTTCCAAATGCGGTTTCCGCTCACTGTGCTCTCCCTGTGTTCAGTCATTTCTTCTGTCCCCCTGCCCCGCCCCTGTCTCCCTCTCTGCCCCCCGTCCCTCTCTGTCCCCTTGTCTCTGTCCCTCCCCACCCTGTCCCTCTGTCTCTGTCTCCTTGTCCCTCCCTCCCTCCCTCCCTCCCTTCCTGTCTCTCTCTGTCCCTCCCCACCCTGTCCCTCTCTGTGTCTCCCTCTCCCTCTCTAATATTACCTGTGTGTCCTGTTTTGCTTCTAGCCATCATGTGTTCAGTGAAGCCGGACGGCATTCCTCAGCTGTGTAGAACGGATGAAATCGGGGAGCTCTGCGTTTGTGCCATTGCCACGGGCACGTCCTATTACGGCCTCTCGGGCATGACCAAGAACACCTTCGAGGTAGGGTCATGGAGCTGAGCCCCAATGCCAGGTGCACAGACATGTAAGATAAGGTGGTAGTTTCTCAGCTAAATATACTCTTAGGAACTAAGATGGTTGCACTTTTTGCTGCCTTTTTTTTTTTTTTAATAATTTTCAATGAATTTAGCTTATCAGCTTTTTTTCACCTCATAGTCAGTGTTGAAAAAGGGCAAGAACAGTTTCTTTAAAAAGGGCTTTTTGGGGGGCACCTGACTCAGTCGGTTAAGCATTGACTTTGGCTCAGGTCATGACCTCGTGGTCTGTGAATTCCAGCCCCACATGGGGCTCTGTGCCGACAGCTCAGAGCCTGGAGCCTGCTTCGGATTCTGTGTCTCCCTCTCTCTCTGCCTCTCCCCTGCTCATGCTCACGCGTGCTCTCTCTCTCCCCCTCAAAGATAAACATTGAAAAAAAGGCCTTTTTTATGTCGTGCTGTTCTTACGTTAACCTGTTTAGTAAGTGCTGCAGCTGATAGGCTGAGGAATGAGGGCAGAGCACACCTGTCACAGACCTGCCCCTCCCTTGTGGCCCGGCCCGCCCACTGAAGCCAGACTTGGCCAGGTGTGAGCAAATGACACATGAAGTAACTGTCTCCACAGCATGAGCGGGTGTGTATGCACACACGTGTGGCATATGCTGTGTGTGTGTGGTAGGTGTCCACACATACTTGTTTCTTGTTTGCACGCGTGGGTGGCTTGCTGTTAGTGCACTCAGTGCGTACGTACACGCACACAGGCCTTGTTGGCGGTTAAGTGGTAAACTCTGTGCCGCACCTCAGTTTCCCAGAATTGCTATCATTTGACCACGTGATACTTAACCTTGCGAGGAGCACACTTTCGAATAAATTGTGCACGAGAAAATGTGGGTTGCTGGGGCGCCTGGGTGGCTCAGTTGGTTGAGCATCTCTGACTTCAGCTCGGGTCATGATCTCATCATCCGTGAGTTCAAGCCCTGCGTGGGGCTCTGTGCTGACAGCTCAGAACCTGGAACCTGCTTCAGATTCTGTGTCTTCCTCTCTCTGTGTTCCTCCTCTGCTCACGCTCTGTCTCTGTCTCTCTCTCTCAAAGATAAATTAACATTTAAGAAAAGAAGAAGAAAATGCGGGTTGCTTAGGGGTTCGTTTCTTAGAGCATGATGCGATGAGGTGCTTTGTTGAATGTGGCTTCCAGGTTCTAAAATGTCCCTGAAGCCCAGCTAGCCGGAGTCTGTAGAAAACCCCTCTCCTTTTTCCTGTGACTTAACCTGCAGGGTCTGAGGAAACAGGTGCAGGCTTAGAACACTGTGATTTGCCCCGTTTGTATTTTCCCTTTTTGGTGTAGTCCTCATAAGGAAACATTAATGAATAGGGATCATCTTACAACTTATGTACATTTTTGGTTTTCCATTCATCACTTTTACACTGTGGATTTAAAGCAGAATAATTAATTAGCATTTATTAGATTATCATCATGATCTCGGTATCGATTCTTAGGTGTGGATGCTGTGGAAGGAAACTGGTGGACAGCCTTGCATGTGGACCGTGGGGGATGAGCATTGGGGGGTGGGGGGGCTTCTCCAATGGGCTCCAGGGAGGAGTGTGGCGGTGGGCACCCCTGGGCACTCACTGCTCGTGTGTGTCTGCAGGTGTTCCCTGTGACGAGCTCGGGGGCCCCTGTCAGCGAGTACCCCTTCGTAAGGACAGGCCTGCTGGGCTTCGTCGGCCCCGGGGGGCTCGTCTTCGTGGTGGGCAAGATGGACGGGCTCATGGTGGTCAGCGGGCGCCGACACAATGCGGACGACATCGTCGCCACAGCGCTGGCCGTGGAGCCCATGAAATTCGTCTACAGAGGAAGGTGGGTGTGCGTGTGCCCTCTGGGAATTCAGCCCTGGGTTGTCTGCAGACAACATTGGTTATATAAAATTGCACAAATTCCTTAGTTGTGGGAGTGAGTGACCTCTGACGTCCTGTCTAGTTCTGAATGCCCAATTTTATAGAAATTTCCTGAGCTCCATACGTAATTTTCGTCACTTCTCCTCTGAGTCAAATAATATCTGTTTGAAAAACTTGTGTTTTAAAGAAATACACAAAGGGAACAGCCAAAAATTCATGTTGGAGCAGATCATCTCCAAAGACCCCAAGGTAATAGTCGAGCAACAGTTGTGTGGGAGAATGGAGTCCTGTGGCCTCTTCTCCCTGATGATCTGGGCACAGTAAATACTAATTCACGGTGGCGGCTCCCCGGGTTTTGGCTCATGTGAAGGAGGTCATGAACTCCTGTAGAGCCTTACTGCCGCCCGGCAGGCCACTGAGAGTGGAAGTGACAGACACGTGGATGTAGCGTTGCCCCGTTTAACTCACTGAGACAGGGCAGCCTCTGTGTGACGGGGGGACTCTGGGGGTCCGAGTCACGTGGTGCTGTGCTTCCCGAGAGAGAGGCAGAAACTCGTTCATCCCAGAGTTTCCCTTGATGTGGAGACTTACTTCACAGGTGCAACCCAAGATGTGGATTGTGCGCGGTTCTGACGTCCACAGCCCAGCACCTTCCGTCTGCCCCGAGAAGTGGGGCCTGTCCCCTCACAGGTTTGCCGGAGCAGAGGCCGGCGCTGTGCTCTCCTGGGCTCTGCCATCAGTAGCGGAATGAACAGTGCTTTGGGCGGCATCTACAGCACGTGCTCACCGCACCTGCTCCTTTCTGTCCTCGCAGGATAGCTGTGTTTTCCGTAACTGTCCTGCACGACGAGAGGATAGTGATTGTGGCCGAGCAGAGGCCAGACTCCACGGAGGAGGACAGCTTCCAGTGGATGAGCAGGGTGCTGCAGGTATAGCTCTGCTCCCACCCCGGGGCCCCTCACCTGCTTCCACGCCGGCTTCCCTTAACCCCCACCAACGGTGCTCCCGTGCTCCCCGACCGTTGCCCCATTGGATCAGAAATTGCATCGACCGGGAAATGTGTATTTCATTCTTGGAAAATAACTAAACAGACCAAGATTAGGGGTCACGGGTCTGCAAAACTGGCTCCCACCATTCACTTGGGGATGTCACAGGGAATAGTTTTTGTTTTGATCTCAAGAGTGTATTTTTTTCCTCAAAATTTCCCTCCTTAGTGCATGTGGTATTCCACAAATCCCACATAAAATTAGCCAGTTTGGCTGGATTTGGAGGGACACCCCTTCTCTTGGCATCTTCACCCCACTCGGATGGCGTGTGCTTGCTCATGTTACAGACGGGACTTTGCACCGTCTGAACATTTGCTTCGTGTCTGTGGCACCTGTTCTAACCCACTTCCTCCCTCGTGACTTTCCAGGCAATTGACAGCATACATCAAGTTGGGGTTTATTGCCTGGCCTTGGTTCCAGCAAACACCCTCCCCAAAACCCCACTCGGTGGGATCCACTTGTCAGAAACGAAGCAGCTCTTCCTGGAGGGCTCACTCCACCCCTGCAACGTCCTGATGTGTCCCCATACCTGTGTCACAAACTTGCCTAAACCTCGACAGAAGCAGCCAGGTATGTCCCGTGGCCTGGAGAGTTGTGTGGAATCTGGGTGGCTCTCTGGAACCAGGTGCTGTTGGTGCCCTGTGGACCAGGCCCCATGCCCGTAGGTGGTTCTTAACCCCACTCCTGTCCTGGTCTCCACACTCCCAGGGCATAAACCTGCCCCCCTGGATGGTGGATGAGGGGCTCTCCTGGGACAGCATGGTTGGCTGGGAGCCCGGCACCTGGGGGCATGTTGGGAAGAAGCCCTATGTAGATCCCAGTGGAGTAGTTGACCCTCGGTCTGGCCGGGTGGCATTTTACCAGGCATGGAAGCTCTCAGTCACGGTTTCCTTCAGATGAGAATAATGTTTCCTTACCTGTCTCATGGGTTATTTAGGTGTCAAAGCCTAATAAGTGTGGGAAACTCTTGAAGCCTGTGCGGAAGTCTAGAAATTCATTTGTGACGTTGTAAGAGTGAACGTGTGTCTAGCGCTTGGGGGTTTGGGGAACATGTTCTTACCCTTTATCTGACTTGGATGCCTAGCAACTAATCAGTTATGTTCTTTCAGGCTGCATAGTCATCAGTGGGAGAAAATTTATCTCCAGACCGTGGGAGGTGAGGGCCCAGGTTTTCTGCTGGTGCAGTGACAGGAGGTCCCAGGGCGTCCAAGCAGGGAGGAGCAGGCGGTGGGGTCACACACTCGGGCTGTGCTGGCCCCACGGCCACTGTTTCAGCATGTTGTACTAATTAACGTGTCTCTTCTCATGGAGGCTTGCGTGGTAGGCACTCTTCTGTCCCTGTTTCACAAATGAGGAGAATGGGTCACAGAGAGGCGGGGGGTTGATGGGGCCAGAGAGTGACAGAGGCAGACCCAGACCCATTGACTGTTTGTTCCACCCAGTACAGCGTGGCTGCAGGGCAGAGCCGACGACGAGTCAGCCAGACACCGTTGGGTCACCTCTGGGCATAGCCCACCTGGTGGTAAATGTAGGGACTGAGGCCGACGCCCCGTAAGCGAGATCGGATGAGAGGGTGGGTGGGTGGTCCTCAGTAGGGTGAGGGGAGGACGCGGATGCTGCAGGAAGAAAGGGTTGCCCCACGCATGCAGACAGACTTGAGTCCAGATCCCTTGTCCTGTATCCCTTGTCCTTACCCCCTCCCACGATGCACATGTGTTCGTGAGGACGTACACGTTGTAGCCTTGCGGTTCTCTCCTCTGCGTGGGTTCTCATGGAAAGTATGGAGTCATTGTCTGCTTTCTGGGCGCCTTGGCTTTGCAGTTATCTCTGCTTTTTGGTTTTCTTCGGATTTCTGTGCCGTTTGTTGTTTTCTCACATTCTAGGTTCTAGATCCCCTGATACCTCCCTTCGTTTCTTTTTCCTCTCAGTCCTTGGCTTATACAACTGCAATAGCAAAACATGAAGTTACCACTGACGAAGTATCCATTTCTTTACGTTTCGCGGGCACACTGGCTGCAAGCGACGAGCCCCCCAGAACACAAAGCATTGCCTTTCTGTGGGCATATCAAAACGATGAAAAGTCACCTCTTTATCTCCTATCGTCTCAGGGCATAAACAGCCGTGGGAAGGTCAGAGCAGTGGCTCCATGTGGGTGTGTTGGTGTCTGTGAATGGAACCGATCATGGTGTCAGGCTCCTTAGCGTGTCCTTGCACACATTCGGCAGTGACTGTTCTCCCTGTCTCCTGCCCACCTCCGTTCGCCATCAGACACCTCCACTGGGGGCCTGGCCACCAGTGGTCCCGGGTGCAGAGAAGCTCACGGCAGAATTCAGGACAGATACTCATGGTGGGGGTCATTTGCAAAGGCCTGATGTGCTTCCAGAACTACGGGGCTCAGTGCACCTGTCGGACGTCAAGGCAAAACCTGACTGAATGAAAAGGCCAAGGTGCTTTGCTCGAGAGCAGTGTCGGGGCACCTGAGGACAGCCTTCTTCCTCTGGGAAGAAAGGATGAGCTGGGAGGTTGGGGCAGTTTAGATATCACGGCTGCAGCATGGTGAATGAAGCTTTATGTGATTGATTATTGTAAGGAAATAATTTTTTTTTATTTTTTAATGTTTGTTTACTTATTTGTTTTTGAGAGAGAGAGTGAGAGCGCGCAGGGCAGGGGCAGAGAGAGAGGGGGAAATAGAGAATCTCAAGTAGGCTCTGCACTGTCAGCACAGAGCCCGACACAGTGCTCAATCCCATGAGTTTGGGATCATGACCTGAGCCGAAATCAAGAGTTGGAGGCTTAACTGACAGAGGCACCCAGGTGCCCCTGAATAGAAGCTGTTTTTAACAAATATTAATGGCAGCATGAGGTGCTGGTTCACTTCCCTACCTCAGCTAATGACCTGTAACGTACCTCAGACAGGTGACATTTCCCTGAAGCCTCAGTTTCCATAAATGTAATGAGGGGGTTGGATGTGGTGAGTTTTAAGTCTCCTTTGGAATAGACACAGACCGTGAACAAGTACTTGTTGTGGCCAAAGCATTTAGTGAGGCCATTTTTCCATGAGGGTGTTGCTAGATGCTTGAAACAAAGCTCCTAAAACTTAGTTTGTAGATGATCTAGTTGCCTCTTTTAGCAGATGAATTCATATTTACTGAGCTAACAACGTGTGTGTGAGAGTATCTTAATGGAGCACAAAATGTTAAAAGCCCTTTTGGGGCGCCGGGGTGGCTCAGTCGGTCGGGCGGCCGACTTCGGCTCAGGTCACGATCTCTCGGTCCGTGAGTTCGAGCCCCGCGTCGGGCTCGGGGCTGACGGCTCGGAGCCTGGAGCCTGCCTCCGATTCTGTGTCTCCCTCTCTCTCTGACCCTCCCCCGTTCGTGCTCTGTCTCTCCCTGTCTCAAAAATAAATAACACGTTAAAAAAATTTAAAAAAAAAAAAGCCCTTTAACCCATCAGTTGGGGTACCAACAGTATTTAACAACTTGAAATACAGCTCCCAGTGTTAACAGTCCCTGGGACACAGTGTATCTGAGCAGCCAGAGGGCAGCAGGGGGAGCAGCCGCAGACAGCACTGCACCTGCTGGGGAGAAGGGGAGGAGCGCGGCCGGGCTGGCGGGTTCTGCACCCAGAGGACACAACATGTGCTGTGTCCCCTGCGTGACACAGTCGGGTAGTAATGGGAAGAGGACAGCTCTGATATAAAACTCCCGACCTGCCCATTTCTGCATCTGTAAGTGGGAGGGGAGGGAGAGAACGCAAATGTGAACTTCAGTACCTATTTTTGGGTCCATCTCAACCTTATATTTTCTTTTTTTTTTTTTTTTAATGTTTTACTTTATTTTACAGAGAAAGTGTAGGAGCAGGGGAAGGAGGGAGGGAGAGAGAGAGAGAGAATGAATGAATCCCAAGCAGGCTTCACACTCAGCGCAGAGCCTGATATGGGGCTCGAACCCATGACCCCGGGATCATGATCTGAGCTGAAATTAAGAGTCAGACGCTCAGTTGACTGAGCCACCCAGGCGCTCTTCAACCTTATGTTTTCAAATCATGAGGCGGTGAAGTCTGTGAGGATGTCTTGCATCACACCCACCTCATTTGGCAAGGTGGGGGAGACCCTTGGTTCTTGGGAGGGGGACAGATTTTGCAAATAAATGCCACAGGAAAGCGCCTGTCTCCCAGCACCATTTGGAAAAAAATAATTCTTAAGTCTACCTCGGGGGAGAAATATGTGAGGTCTGAGCTTCGCATCCAGTAGAGACCAGCGCTGGGGAAGGAGGGACGAGCTGCCAGCGCCTCAGAATAGTGCTTCTCCCACCCTAGTTTGAATTCTTAAAAAATTACGGAGAAGACCTCAAGCCAGTTTAGGCCAGATGGGCTTCTCAGAAGAGCCTTCCTGCCCACCGGCGGCACCAAGGAGAACGCCACAGACGCCAGGTCAGGAAGCGGAGGGCCAGTCGGCTGGACTCCGGGTTGAGCCTGTGCACCATCCACGCAGCAGCCACATTCGCTTCCCCGTACGCCACGCTGCCTTGTCTTTTCATCCCGTTAAATATGGAAAGACCGCTCCTCTGTTGCAGTGTCTTTATTACCAGCTGAGAAAAATGCAGGCAGCCCCAATCTGCCACACCTGACCATTCAGACCTGCTGTAGCAGAGCATGGAAGGTATATTCTGTGATTCCACAGAAACAGCGTCACGGCACCTACAAATTGCCTACGATGAAGCCAGTGAGCAGGGGCCCAGAAATCTGTGTCATGGGCTGTTTTCCCGATTTCAGTCGTGCTGGAAGTGCCTGCCTTCTCCCAAAACGTTGAATGCTTTACGGCAGCCCAACTCTGGATGGGCATGTGTCTGCAGAGAAGAATGTCACCTGGAGGCGGCAGCCCGTGCCCTGCCCATCTTCCCAGGGTGCCTGGGGGTCATCATCCCGGCAGCTGCTGGCCTCTACCCCTGAACCTGAACCTGTCTTACCTGCTGACACACGGCTCTCCATGTGCAATAACAGAAGGCAACATATGCCCTGATTCAGAAGCTTGTAAGGTGGCCTTTGGCAAAGGTGAAACAAGAATTGGATTCAGTAGTGACCTTCAACTTGTATTTTATTAAACCATGGACTAAACACACATGGCTGACGTCTTTGTTATTTCCGCTCCCTTCTTTAAGCTCCCTGCCTGACTCCTTGCCGCCATCTGTGTCACACACACTACAGCTGACCCTTCCCTGGTAGACGTGCATACGTGTGTGTGATCAAAACAAAGTGAATGATTGTGTTTTGAGAAACCTGGGGGGTGCCCAGGATTTCCTGCAGCTAGACATTGCGAAAGAGTTTCTGCAGTTTTTTAGGAAACTTGTTTCTTTCATTGAAACAGAAGAGAAAGCTGTCAGACTAGATTGCATCTGTTTTTTTTTTTTTTCTTGTGAAATGTTTCATAAACAGTAAAAGGAGTGCTGGTAATTGAGTCTGTGATGGTGGTGTAAGAGGAACTTTGGCTCGACAGGAGCCTCTGGGCTTGGTCTCCCGTATCTCTGCGGGGCCGGCGAGAGCCCAGAGCTGTTCCGTCAGTGAGATAGGTGACTGTGCCCGTGCGGCGTTACCCCCTGCATTATAAAGGTATTTATAAAAAATGTGCGATAGTTTATGTCAGTGGTCGCTCAGTGACAAGCAGGGACACTGGGGAACACCACACAGGTGATCCCAGAGTCCTGACTGCTTAGCAGTGAGACACGTCATGGTTTACTGCCTCATCTTCAGCATTATTTCTCACAATCATCCAAGTGGATAGATCGCAGCATCCCACCAACTGGCATTAGAGTAACAGCAGCGGGTTTGGGAGATGCCACCGGGATCTGGTGAAAACGTTGTTTTACCCTGTAATCGAGACTCACTCGTGTCTGCCATCATTCTCATTGTTGGGACGCATTGGAAGCCCTGTTCCGATAAGATTTTCTCAGAGCTCAGCCTTTCAGAGGGTTTCCCCGGAGCCAGCTCTTTGCCGAGGTGGGCGGTCATGTTTTAAGTTGACTTGTTTCCTCACATTCTTTCCAGAAATTGGCCCTGCCTCTGTGATGGTGGGGAACCTGGTGTCTGGGAAGAGGATCGCGCAGGCCAGCGGCAGAGACCTGGGCCAGATAGAGGACAACGATCAGGCCCGCAAGGTGAGAGGCGGACGGGGTTCCTCTCCGAGCCCTGTGCCCGCACACGGCTCCAGACGACACCGCCGGCCGGCTCAGCGCCCGCCCCTGAACTTGGGCGTCCTGCCCTCTCGGTCCCGCGCGCACGTCCGTACGGTCTCACCACAGAGACGTGCGTGGTGGGGGTGCCGTGTCGCGGGACGCTGCAGAGGGTCAAGGGGGTGGGAGGAGCCACGGGCGCGCGAGCTGAGGCCCGAGGCCCGCTCTGTCCTGGCATCCTGGGGCGCTCGTTCCTGATGAGCCTGCCAGCCCTGGCGTGACACCCAGACGGCCTCACGGCAAAAGGCTTCGGCCCTTTAACTGGTGGAATTCAAGAGAACAGAAGTGCGAAACCCGGGTTGGCAAACTGGCGTCCTTAACGTGACCTCGGGGGCTAGAGGAGAAATCTGGGGCCACACCCAGCATACATGTCCCATTTTGTCATGCGTACTGCAGTCCCCATTATCACCATGCAGACTTGAGGACTCTGATGATTCACCAAAAGGTGACCCCTGTCTGTATGAGCCACCAGGAAACATGGCAAAGTCAACCGTTCAAAATATTGTCAGTTTGGTAACAAATAGAAATACGTTTATTTAAAGCACTTGGTTACCATGTTCAGCCCTCACAGTACATTTCTATTAAAAAAGTGGATTAAGGGATCTACCCAGGTGTTTCCTGTGATTAGACCTGAGGTGGGGCTGACCTTCCCTCTCCACACTGACTCGGTAGAGTACACGTGATCTGTGTGATTTGCAGTGCTGTTGGGAGACCTCAGGGAATGACCATTTGGAAACAACACGTGTGAGAGAGCCCAGTTCAAAAGCAGCATGGGTCTGATCTTGCCATCACAGCCCCCAGAAATCACCGTCTTCTGGGAGGCCGGAAGGGATTTTCTGTGCTGGCTGCCCCTTGCATTCCGGGAACGCGCCTCCCAGCCTTCGGCAGGTTGTGGGGAGACGTCTCTGAACAGGCGCGGCGCCGGCCCCTGTGACTTGCGAATCCCAGCCAGACGTGGAAATCCAGGTCACGCAGGAAAAACCCTCTAAGTGCTGGATTCTTCTTCTAATTGTGACAGGGAGGCCCTCCTTCCTCCACGGAAAAGCGATGCTTTAAGTCACCTGAAAGCACCGAAGCTAGCCTGATCTAGAGGTGTGAGTTTAAATCTGAACGCAGGGTGCTGGGATGGCCTGGGCCTAACGGCTGTGCTTTGTTCCAGTTCCTGTTTCTGTCGGAGGTCCTGCAGTGGAGGGCACAGACCACCCCCGACCACGTCCTGTACACGCTGCTCAACTGTAGGGTGAGGCACGCTGAACTCAAATTTCCCGGTCGCTGTCCTGTGGCTTTGTCTTCTTCCCGCCGTAACCCTTTGACTTCAGTCTTATGTGATGTCCTTCATGTTATTTATTTGTGGCTATTTTGACTGAGATCTTTATGGATCGTTTCAGCAGTATCTTTTTTGCATTATTTCCCCCCCCCAAAATACAGGGAATGGGTCAGATCTGTGGCACGTTTTTGTCTTTTATTAGTGAACTACTCTCCTGTAAGTAAGAAGTTGTGCTTTCATTATAGACTTCAGTCCTTGGGAACGAAAGTCTTTTCTATTTTCCAAGTGTAATTAAGGTTTGTGTTGGCATCTCACATTGGAAGAGCAAGCTCTTCCAGTATTGTTTCATAGGAGGACTTAAGAATAAGACCTTATATATACTAGCAAGTAGTATTAACAGTAAAATTAGATGTGAAAGCCTTAATATACTTAACTTTTATTTTTCTGCCGTGGAAATAAAGTCTGAGAAATAGAAATAGGTCTCTTGACAAGTATGGGTATATACAGTTGTCAAATTATGGCTATTCAGAGTTGCAAAATACCAAAATCTTAATGTGCAGAGGTACCTCTTGCCATTTAAAGTAATAGATCAGAGACCAGTAAAAGGTAATGCCAATCACGTAACTGGGTTTCTCATTTGGATACCCAGTTATCAGGCCAGCGTCCATGTGATGTGGCTCCTGGAAATGACCACGGATGCTCTGATGACCTTGAGTTGCCATGTGGGCTGAGTTGACCCGGTGGGTCATTTATTCTTGTGTCTGTTCAAGACTGTCCCCCGGGAAGAGTCTTAGAAAGTGCTCCTGCTTCCCTGACCTCTGTTAGGGCCTAGTGGACCCCATTCCCTGGATTGACTCTTCTGCACTCCCAGGTGTGCTGCAGTAGGAAGCATAGTGCCTGGGCTCCTGAGGGTCTGTTCAGTTACCCAAGGCCCTGAAACATGTCCACCCTGCTTTTCTCCTCTCTTTCCTCCATCGGCTCCTCCCTCAGCTTTCCTGACAGTGTTGCCCAGCGGACAGTCTTCGGCTCTGTGATGCCATCCTGATTTCTCCTTAATCTTTTGTGCTGACTTTCTCCACCCTCTACGCGTGACATTCATTTGTCCTGGGGACTGTTCCTCCTCCGTGGTCTCTCAGTGGCCCTCCAGAGTGATGACTGTCACCTGTCCTGGGAAGGACCTCTCAGGTCCCTTCAGCTACAGTTTCCCCAGCTGCTGCAGCGGTGCCGACACGCTGGGTATGGTGTGTCCTCCGTAAGCGCTAAGCTGTGCAAAAGTAAGGGACAGGTCCGCGTCACCTTTTTGACCCTCCCCAGTGTGGCCCCCATGGTCTCTCCCGTTTGCAGTGGGGGTGGGAATCTTCCTGGACCCCTTGGAGGCACAAATAGGCAGCCTAAGGAGGAGGAGACCACCCTGCAACACACACGCAGACTCAGAGATGATCCGGGCATGTTCACAGATGCCCCACCCCCGCAGGGGAGGAAGACAGAGCTGTTCTAACCACATAGAACGACAGGAGTGGCAGCATGGGGGCAGAGCCCTCAGATGGTCAACTGGGGTGACACCGGGACACTGGGCTCCTCGTCAGCTGATCTGGTCTGGGTGATGGCGCTCCCATCCCTGACCCCATGGTCATGGTCATCTGCTGTAGCTAGACCCTGGATCGTTTGGGAAAATGAGTCACTCGAAAAAGGGCTTTGTTAGAAACAGAAAAGTGGACAGGGTGGGGAGGAGATCAGAGCCATGAGTGAATCCACTTTGGGTCAGCACAGAGAGAGGTGGCTCACCGGTGGCTTTCCTTTGGACATGGCTCTGGACGTGCAGGCAGCTGTCTCCTGAGCCAGTCTAAGGGTCGGACCTGTCCCCCACCCCCGGCCCCACGTAGAACTTACAACAAACGCTCAGCCGTGGCTGAAGGTCGTAATCACCATGTTTATGGTGGTGGTTTGTAATTTCCACATCAGTCGCCCTGCTGGTGCCGCACTATCCCGTGGAAGTATAGTGCAAGCCACACACGCCGTTTCACGTTTTCTAAAAGCAGTATTTTAAAAAGATGGAAACCGGTGAGGTTAAATGCTGATGATGTCTAATTTAACTCCGTGTATCCACACCATTGTCTTCCCAGCATGTGGCTCACCACGTTTTCAGGCTCGCCTCCATCCTGCGTGGCACATTCTGTGGATTGTGAATTTGGCGACTTGACAAGGCTCGTAGAAGCCGGTGAACCATTTGGCACCTGCGAGAGCAGCTTTCTTGTTGCAAACAGTGTCCACTCGTATGCTCTTCACCACGGCCAGAGCTGTCGATAGAGCACAAGCTGTTATGTCAGATTTATAGTAGGACATGGGGACATAATTCATTGCAAATCATGGAAAACTTACATTTTGGAGCTTGTTTCCATACAAAATACCATCTGTTACTCCTTTTAACAAACATCAGCCAACTCTTTGTAACTTTTTGTTTGTTTGTTTATGACAGTTCCTTCAAATTTTCAAATATAAATCACATTTGGCTTTTTCTTAATTCCTTAGTATTTTTTTCATTTGTTATTTAACCTAATACAAGACTTTAAAGTGGTGCCAAAATTCACAGTCCCTAACACTGAAATCTGCAGACTTTAGAACAGGGGTTGGATTCTGTCATGATTGCACCCAAAACTTATTTTTGGAAAAGTCAGCCCTGATTTCTCCAGTGAGGTGGTTTTACTAGAACTTTCTTTCTCTGGAAACGTCACCCTTTCCTGTGGCTGGGGATGGGGTAGCCAGGCAGCCGTTGACCAGGGCTACTGGGCTGCCACTTCTTGGACTGCTCGCCAGTGACCGCTCCTGTTCTGCAGAGCCGGCACCGGGGCCATTTCCCCAGAGGTGGGGGTTGTGCTGAAGCTCCCACAGGGAATCTGGGGCTGGGTGTGGCCTGTGCCCTTGTGGGCTCGTGAAAGGTGGGGTATGGACATGTTCAACCCTGCATGTAGGGGAGGGGGGGTTGAGAGAGGCTCTGGACTGCCTGGGAACCAGCGCCCCTGGCCCCAGCGTGGCACCTTCTGGGGGCTTGAGGACAGTGTGGATCTCCAGGCTCCCTATCGCTGACTCTGGAACTGGACGCCCCCCGCCCATGGTTACCACCTGTGGCGGGGGCTTGTCTGTTCACCGCCGTAAACCCAAAGAACTGCAGACGGTGTTGTGAAAGCTGTTTCAGAGATCAGTAGGTCTGAAGGACAGCATGCCAATTAAATTTCACCTTTTTTAAGTATGTCAGTGGGAATTTTCACAGACTAGGGCCAAAACATCTTTTCAGATATGCTTAGGCTAATGGTTCTGAACCACTGATACCTGGCAATCTCTTAGGTTTTGTCTCGTGATGGAAAAGTTGATCATTGATAGGGGATTGGCATCGGATCTCCGAAACTCAGGAGGTCAGCTCCAGAATCTGAACAGCCCAGAGCGGGAATATTTGCTACTTAAGACAAGCAGACCGTACCAGCGGCCAGAGGGTGGGGACAGAAAGGAGGGCCGAGCTCAGTGGTAACGTACAGATGAGCCCTCTGTGCTGGCACTGCCCACCGTGGCACACCGCCACCCACCGGCATCGTGGCTGTGCCTGTCTGATGGCCAGGAAGGTAGTGCTGGCTGTCCTCCAGGACAGCTGGTGCGTGAGTGTCTCGGCCGGCAGGATGGGCTCCCCCCACCGCCAGTCTGGGGATCAAGGTGGTCCTGGGCCTCCCCATCAGCTGTACCATCTCACTTTGAAATGTTCAGAGGACACTTGGCTCAGTGAGTGTGTTCATTTCAGTTCCTTTGGACAGGTGTGGTCTCCAGGAGTGGGTGCTCGGGAGTGCCTGGTTTTGGGGGCACCGAGCTCTCACGATTGGGCCGCATCTTGCACCTCAGCCTCCCGGGTCTGTCTGGTTACCCAGCTTTGCCACGTTCCGCCGTGGCTCTCTCACCTTACGCGTGCCTCCATTTTCTCATTTTTTAACCTTCCTCGGAAGGAAGACAAGGAAAATGTGCGATGAGAAGGCTCGATTCAGAGAATCGTCACTGACCTGTCCCCACAGAAACCAGTCCCAGCCGGTGGGAAAGGGCAGGAGCCCTTGCAGTCCCAAGCGCTGCTTGTGGGTCAGGTCATGAAGGGGAATGAGTTGCTTCCTGGACCTCCACACAACAACCAGTTATCTTGAGGATGATTTTGGCAAGCATCAAGCACCGGTGTTTGTAATCCTGATCATAAAAGGTGGTCCTACACACCCCACCCAGAGCAGGTGTTTCCAACAAACAGGCCACTTTGACAGGAATTCTAACATGTTTTCCCAGCACCTCCAGTCGCTAGGCCACCACTGCCTGTTTTTAAGGGACCCCAAGGGCCTGGTCACTTCTGTCCACGCAGTGTGACCCCCTTCTACACTAGCACTGCTCACTGCCCTTCCCTTTGGACTTTTCTCTCCACACATGACCTTTGGGTCCAGGACGCCTACCGCACCCGCAGAGTCCCCGAAAATCACCCGTGTCTTGCTGTTCCTCCTGCCGCTGCTGGCTCGCTCTATCTGTGGGAGCAAACGGTGTCGTCGCAAATTCCGTGGCGTGGAGTCTTCCTGGCCCGAGACACAGAGGGCGGCCTGCCCTTCACCCTGTCAATTGCTTTAATATAGGGTTTCATCATGAAGAGCAGGGTTTAGATTTTATTTATTTTCCTCAACTGTTTACTTTGAAATAATTGGAGATTAGTAAGAAGTTGCAACAACAGTGCTTTTAAGGTATTTTTTAATCCAAATGTGTTTTCCACTTGTTTCTATGTGTGTGATGTTCTACATAAAATGAATTTGATGAGTTCGTTTTTCACTTTACTGGTTTTTTGGTTTGTTGCTTTGTTCATTTGTTTTTTTGACCTCGACTTTTAACGTGGTGTTTCTTAAAAACGTGTTCAAGTTGTTTTATTTTTCCTGCTGGGTCACCACTGACTCTTCCTGCCCTTGGCAATTATACCAAAGTCCCAGAATTACCAGGTTGACTTTTTTTTTTTTTTTTTTTTTTTGGTACGTTTAGCTATTCTTTAAGTCAAAGAATTATTCTTGAAAACATCTTTTGTTGACAGACGTACATCTAGATGTCTCTTTGGTGCTGCCCTTCTTGGCCAGTGGGAAGGAGAGGGAAGGGACCACTGATAGGGGTCTTTGGGGGATGACCAAAGCGTGCCAAAACCAATCGTGGATGGCCGCACGGTTCTGGGGACACACTAGTGCCCGTTGAAGTGTGCATTTGAAATAAGGTGCCTGGCTGGTACCTGCAGTACATCTCAGTAAAGCTGTTACGTTAAAAAAATCCCACCTGCTCATTCTTGCAACCCTCAGGGTGCCATAGCAAGCTCACTGACATGTGTGCAGCTGCATAAGCGTGCCGAGAAGATCGCCGTGATGCTACTGGAGAGAGGGCACCTGCAGGACGGGGACCACGTGGCTCTCGTCTACCCACCAGGTGAGAAGGCAGTTCCCCAGCCGCGTGCGGGGTACCTTGTAGCCCACGCCCTAGCTGACAGCCGGCATCGTGCTCTGTGTGGCTCCCTAGGTCTAGTTGCGGCCTCTTGCAGGGCGGTGCTGCATGCTGGGTGCCTCCTGAGGTCATACATGGGGCGAAAGTTCGCAAAGACATTTGTGTCCAAATTTGTTTTGTTCGATGTCTGAGCTAGTTCATTTAAGCAACAATAATTAAATCCTTCAGTAAACTGGTGACGATAGAGGTGTGAGTAATTCCTTAGAGAAATGACAGAAATCAGCCACCTGGGCTGCTTGGGCATCTCGTGCCGAAAGGACAGGCGGCGGGAATTGACAGCACAGACAAGAGTCCGTTCCTGTCGCAGCCCCAGGCTGGCACCTCTGTACCGGGGGCTGTCACCTGAGCACTTATGCATTCCTCCTGTCTAGGAATAGACCTGATTGCAGCTTTTTACGGCTGCCTGTATGCGGGCTGCGTGCCCATAACCGTCCGCCCCCCGCACCCGCAGAACATCGCCACCACGCTGCCCACCGTGAAGATGATCGTGGAGGTAACCACACCTGGAAGCACTGGGGCTCCCCCGACTCCCCGCCCCACTGGGGTTCTTTTCCTCCTCCTCCACCCACTCCCTGGGCTCTCCTCCTTCCCCCTGGGGTTCTCCTGCTCCCCCCACCGGGGCTCTTCTCCTCTTCCCTAGGGCTCTCCTCCTCCTTTCCCCTGGGGCTCTACTCCTACCCCCCCCACCCCCGGGGTTCTCCTCCTCCCCCCACCCCGGGGCTCTCCTGCTCGTCCTCCTCCTGCTCCCCCCGGGGTTCTCCTCCCAGGGTTCTAGTTCTCCCCCTCCCCCCTCCTCCCCCAGGGCCCTTCCTCCCACCTGTGCCCTGGTCCAAGCGTAGGTCTTCCAGATGGCAGAACCAAGGCAGGGCTAGCTCTGGGGCTGGTGGGGAGGATGCGGCCTCTACCATCTAGTTTTGGAAATGGGATTTCATGATTTCACTCACTTGTGGCATTAGGGGCTGGGGTGGCTTCCCTCATGCATTAGAGTTGCAGGGCCCTCAAGAAAGTGACCCCTCTCACGGGCGTCTGTAAAGACAGTGGGAGTTTTTTGCACCAAACTGATGAAGAAGTCATGTATTTTTCTGAAGTTCTCTGCTGAAGATTTAGAAGTGTCCCATTCCTTTTTGAAAGCGCAGATTTATTTTAACTTTTCTTATGCTTGGGGAAGTTGAAGAGGATTAGAAAAAGGTTTTCTCCTTGGAGGAGAAACCATGAGGGACAACTTAGTTTGGGGATAGCACACGCGAATTCTTTTTGTGGGTGTGTGGGAGTACTGTCCAGGCCACTTCTCTGTTTAGAAAGTCGTGGCCGTGTCTGTGGAGACACATGGCGGTTTTTGTAGATCAGAGCTGACAGAGTGGTTGGTTGGGACACTCCTTTCTGAGCACGCTCATAACCGTGGCTACTCCTCGGCTCCAGGAATTTCCAGGGGCCTCAGTGTCTGAACTCTGGGTCCGCGATCACATCCTGGCCATCATGCTGGCTCCATGGGAGGCAGCCTGGCCCGCTGTGAAAGCCGCTGGCCTCGGGGTGTGTGGTGAGCAGCTGGCCGTGCGCGACCGCTCACCTCCTTCCTCCACAACTTGTTCTCTCACCTCAGGTGAGTCGCTCTGCCTGCTTGATGACAACACAGCTGATCTGTAAGTTGTTGCGGTCCCGGGAGGCAGCTGCGGCCGTAGACGTCAGGGCGTGGCCCCCCATACTGGACACAGGTCAGTCCTCAAACCAGCCAGACACCTGTACCTGCTTGTCTGCTTTGCCGTTGGCTCAGACATGCTAATGGCTTTGTTTTGCTCCAGACGATTTGCCAAAGAAACGGCCTGCCCAGATCTACAAACCTTCCAACCCAGACACGCTAGCTTATCTTGACTTCAGTGTGTCCACAACGGGGATGCTGGCTGGAGTGAAGGTTAGTGACACGGTCTGCACGGTGGCACACGTGAGGGGTGTGTGCTTGCGCTTCACTGAGGCCTTAGGATGCACGGTCACTTCCACGGTTACCTAGGTCAGCCGACTCTTTCCGAATGTCCCAACTATCTGTGTGTGTGTGTGTGTGTGTGTGTGTGTGTGTGTGTGTGTGTGTAAACACAGCCTCACCAGCCCCTAATAAAACACTGCGTGTGTTTATTCCTTGCTGGCTTTCGAATCCCAGTGTTCTGTTGTGAAACTGTGTGCTCTGGGATTTCTTGCTTTTTTACTGTGGGTTCTGTTACTGTGTGCTGGAGGACGGCTCATGCTGTGACCCGTGTTCCTATTAAAGCACGGAACTAGAGTGGACCCCTGAGCAACTCGGGGGGTTAGGAGCGCCAACCCCCTGCACACTTGAAAATCCACGTGTAACTTGGGACTCCTCCTGATAGCCTGCTGTTGACTGGAAAGCTTACCAGTGACCTAAACAGTCGATTGAAACCTATCTTGTGTGTTATATAACATATCATATGATGTTAGGCGTGTTACATGCAAGTGTGTGTATCACGTACACATAGTACGTGGTATGCAGCGTAATATGTACTGCATTCTTACGTAAAGTAGTAAGCCAAAGAAAATCGATTAGGAAAAACACAAACGATTACAGTCCTGCACTATAAAAAGTCTGTAAGTGGGCTGGGGCACACAGACCCGTGTTGTTCATGGGTTCATTTGCTATGCACGTCACCTCATGAGGACCCTCACAGCTCTGGCAGTGTCCTTGCCAAGGTACTGGTACATCCTCAGTAGCCTCAGGAAGTCCTTTGCCCACCTTTGGGGGTCTGACCACTCAGTTTGTGTTATTTACTGCATTGAGTTCTCTTTCTCTACCCTTTTCCCAATTTTTTTTTATCGTGGTTGTACATACATGACATAAGTTTACCACAATAACGCACCCAAGTGTGTGGTTCAGTGGCATTGAATATTCTTACACTGCCATGCAGCCGTCCCTCCCTGCCATCCATCCCCATGACTCATCTTATCTTCTAAAACTAAAGCTCACTACCTATTAATAACTCCCCATCCCCTCTCACCCCCACCCCCATCTCTGTGATTTTGATGGCTCTGGGGACCCCGTAGAAGTGGAGTCATGTGCACTGTCCTCTTGTGACTGGCTCATTTCACTCACCGTAATGTCCTGGAGGTTCATTCATGTTGCCGAGGGCATCAGAATTTCTTTCTGAGGCTGAGTTAATATTCTGTTGAATGTGTGTACCACATTTAACCTGTCCATCGATCCCTCAGCGAACACTAGGGTTGTCTCCAAGTTTTAGCTCTTGCAAGCATTGCTGCTCTGAACACAGACATACGAACATCTCTTCAGGTCTTCTGGGTATATACGGAGAAGTGGAATTGTGGGGGGGAACCTGGGAGGGAGTTGCCATACTGTTGCCCACTGTTGTTCCTAATGATTAGTGATGTTAAGCATTTTTTTCACGCAGTTATTGGCTGTTTGTAAGTCTTCTTTGGAGACATGTCTGTTCATGTCCTTTGAATCAAATGGCTTGGTTTTTTGTTGTTGAGTTTTATAGGTTCTTGGTATATTCTGTATATTAATTTTCTCCTCTTCTTTGGATTGCCTTCTTACTCTGTGGATGGTGTCTTTTGATGCACAAAATCTTTAAATTTTCGTACAGTCCAATTCTGTGTCGTTTTTGGCCTGTGCCTTTGGTCACATCCAAGAAATCATTGCCAAATCCAGTGTCATGAAGCCTTTGTCCTTTATTTTGTTCCAAGAGTTTTATTGTCTTAGGTCCTTACATTTCTGTCTTTGATCCAATTTGAGCTAACTTTTCTGTGTGGTGTGAGGTAAGGGTCCAACCTCGTTCTTTTGCATTTGGAGATGCAATTTTCTTAGCACTTTGTTGAAAAGACTGTTGTTTCCCCAACTGAATAGTCTTGGCACTCTGGTCAAAAATCAGTTGGCCAATATATGCAAGGGTTTATTTCTAGGCTCTCTGTTCTGTTGATCTGTATGTCTGTTTTTATGCCAGTACTGCACTGCTTTGACTACTGTATATTTGTATTAAGTTTTTAAATCAGGATGGGGGAGTCCTCTAACTGTGTTTATTTTCAAGATTGTTTTGGCCATTCAGATTTCTTTGAGATTCTGTATGAATTCTATGCATTTTCTACTTACACAAAAAAGTCATTTAGATTTTAATAAAGATTGCACTGAGTCTGTATTGTTTTGGGTAGTATTGACATCTGTGAATATGGTGTGTGTTTCCATTTATGTGTGTCTTTATTTTTTAGCAATATTTTATACTCTTAATTGTACAAGTCTTTCACTTCCTTGGCTAATTCCTCAACATTTTATTCTTTGATGCTATCATAAATGGGATTGTTTTAATTTCCTCTTCAGATTTTTCACTTAATGTATAGAAATGCAAATGATTTCTGCATGTTGACTTTTTATCTTGCTACTTTAGTGAATTTACAATTTTTAACAATTTTTTGTGTACGATATTTAGTGTTTTCTACATACAAGTTCATTTAATCCATGAAGAGATCATTTTATTTCTGCCTTTCTAATCTGAATGCCTTTTTATTTATTTTTCTTACCTAATGGCTTGGGCTAGAACTTCTAGTACTATGCATAGAAAGAGTGAAAACAGGCATCCTTGCCTTATTGCTGATCATAGAGGTAAAGTGTTGAGTCTTTCATGGCTGAGTATGATGTTTACTGTGTTCTTTATATATGGCTTTTATTCTGTTGAAGCCCTTTTTTTCTACTCCTAGTTTATTGAGTGTTTTTACCATAAAAAGATGTTGAATTTTGTCAGATTTTTTTTTGCATCAATTGAGATATCATGTGTTTTTTCCCCCTCGTTCTTTGAATATGATATATTACATTGATTTTTTTTAAGATTTTATTTTTAAGTAATCTCTATACCCACTGTGGGATTTAACTTTATGGCCCCAAAATCAAGAGTCACATGCTCCTCTGAGTCAGTGAGGTGCCCCCATTGATTGAGTTTTCATTTGTAGAGCCTACAATCCCTTACAGAAGTAAATCCCACTGATGTATAAGCTTTTTAATGTGCTACCGAATTGGGTAAGTGCTTTGTTGAGGATTTTGACATCAGTGTTCCACAGAGATACTGGTCTGTAGTTTTCTGTTTTTATAGTGTTTTGTCTGGCTTTGGTATCAGAGTTTTACTAATCTCATAGAATGAGTTAACAAGTGTTCCCTTCTCGGGGGCACCTGGGCAGCTCTATCGGATAAGCGTCGGACTTCGGCTCAGGTCATGATCTCATGGTTCATGGGTTCGAGCCCCACATCAGCCCCTCTTTCTTTTCCTCCCTTGTTTGTGTGCACACTGTCTCTATCTTAAAAATAAGTAAGTAAACTTAAAAAAATAGTGTTCCTTTCTCTTTAATTTTTTGGAAACGTTTGAGAAGGACCAGTATTAGTTCATCTTTAAATGTTTGGTAGATTTTAGCAATGAAGTCATCAGGTACAGGCCTTTTCTTTGCTGGAAAATCTTTACTGATTTGATCTTGCTTTACTGCTTTTGGTCTATTCAGATTTTTTATTCTTTATGATTTAGTCTTGGTAGGCTTTGTGTTCCTTTTTTTAAATTTTTTGAAACTTTATTTATTTTTGAGAGAGACAGCACGAGCAGGAGAGGGGCAGAGAGAGAGGGAGACACAGAATCTGAAGCAGGCTCCAGGCTCTGAGCCATCAGCGCAGAGCCCAGTGTGGGGCTTGAAACCACAAACCTGAGATCATGACCTGAGCCAAAGTCTGACGCTTAACCGACTGAGCTACCCAGGCACCCCAGTTTTGTCTTTCTTCTTGATAATTTGTGTTTCAATTTCCATGAAACGGAATTTCTTCATTTCATATAGGTTGTGCAGTTTGTTGGTGTACGACTGTTCATAGTACTTTCTTCTAATTATTTTTGTTTCTGTAGAATCCATAATGTCCTCACTTTCATTTCTGATTTTAGTATTTTGAATTTTCCTTCCTTTTTTCTTAGTCCATCTAACTAGAGGTTTGTCCGTTTTGTCGATCTTTTTGAGGAACCATCTTTTGCTTTCATTAAGTCAACTCTTCCTCTACCCTCTGTTTATTTATGCTCTAATCTTTATTACTTCCTTTTTCTGACTTGGGGTTTAGTCTGTTCTTTCTGTCATTCCTTAAGTTGTAAAGTTAGGTTGATATGAGATCTGTTTTGCTTTTTAGCCTAAGTTTTCATGTAAATTTCTGCAGTCAAACTGCTTTTGCAGGACACCTGGGTTGGCTCAATCAGTTAAGCGGCTGACTTTGGCTCAGGTCATGATCTCATGGTTTGTGGGCTCAAGCCCCACATCGGGCTCTGTGCTGACAGCTCAGAGCCTGGAGCCTGTTTTGGATTCTGTGTCTTCTCTCTCTGCCCCTTGCCAGCTCGCACTCACTCTCACACACACACTCTCTCTCTCTCTCTCTCTCTCTGTCTCTCTCTCAAAAATAAATAAGCATTAAAAAGAAGTTAAAAAATAACTTTTCTGTTACTCATTTCCTGCATTACTGTCTTGTTTTGTGCTTAGTTGATTTTTTTTGTAGCGAAACATTTGAATTCTTTTTGTATATATTCTACAGCTTGTGTCACTCAGGTGACAGTGGGGGTTGAGTTGAACACCCTACAGTTGCAGTACTCCAGTTTGGATTATACTCGCTTAATTTCAGGAACACACAAAACTGCTCCGTGCCCGCCTTTCTCAGTTGCTGATGTCACAAAGTTATATCTTTATATACTGCATGGCCCAAAATATGTAGTAGCAAGTCTTTTAAATGCATTTCTTAAGTCTCAAGTTATATAGGGAAAAAAGTGGAATTTAAACCCAAAGTTACAATAACAATCATTTTTTCAGCTAATGATTATTTTTTTTTTACCATATTAGTGTCTTAAATCATGTAAAAAATGAAAAGTGGAGTTACAAAGTATTGCTACAATTATGCTAGTATTTATAATTGAATTGTATTTACTTTTGCTGAGATCTAAATTTATTCACATGACTTTGAGATGTGTCTAATATCTTATTATTTCAATCTGCAGGAGTCCCTTGAGCCTTTCTTTCATGGCAGGTCTGAGTGTAATTGAGTACATTAACGAGTACTTAAATGTGATGAGCTCCCACAACTGTTTTTTTTTTTAAATGGGAATATCTTACTTTTTCCAAAATTAATTACCATTGATTGCCCAAACTTTCCTCGGGAAGTTGTAAGACTTAAACGGACTCCAGAACTCCAAAGAGTCTCATCATTTTCTGACACAGTTGTTGTCTGGTTGCTATGGAGACAGTCTTCCCAGAATCCTCTCCTCTGCTTTTCAGTAGAATCTGAGGTGACACACCAAATAAAGTGTAGTATTAAATAAAATAATTCTTCAAAAGCTTTTTGGAGTACAGATTTCTTTTCATACCAGGGTGAGTGGCTTTGAGCTGCCTCCTGTCATAGCCAAACAGAAACACACACTTGTGATCGTACCATTTTCATGGTCTACAGAAGTGGGGGCTATAATGTTACATCTTGATTTGATAAAGATACTTACACGTGAAACAGATGAAGTGACGTGACTCTTGGTAATTCCACTTAATAGAAATGTAAACCCTAGTAATCCCAGAGGGATAAATAATTAGACTTCTCTCTGAAATCTTCGTAAGTTTTTATTAAACTTCTGATTGTTTGTTTGATGAGTACCTGAGGTAAAATATGTTGTGATGTCATTTAATGAAAACCCATTTGCCTTAAATACTGAGAGGCGTAAACAACTGAAATCATCTGGTCATGGTCTTCTCATTGAATTCTCTTCTACCTCTTTGGTTGCACATGTCCTCATGTTTCTCAGAAATTTTGATTCAGTTTCAGCTTTTGGTCCAAATGTCATTAAGTATTCAAATATAGAATGAACGCTGAGAGAGTCTTAGCCAGTAATCTGTTTTCCCCCTAACGGGCACTATTTCATGTCTGATTTAGTAGAAGGCCCATGAGTATATGTTTATGTGTTCAATTTAAGTTTTAAAACACTAACCATTTAAAAGTTTAATTTGAACTCTGAAGATTTCTGATAGACCCTGGAGAAACGTTTTCACTTCAATGGGGAAGTCGTGTGGAGGACCCTTCCCTTCAGATCAGTGGCCCTCTGGGCTTGCCCACAGGACCCTGTCATACTGGTGGTGGCTCTCCCTTCCACCGAATGTGCAGCTGCCGTGTGCCCAGGGAGTGGACACTCACGTTAACGTCAGCTAAAGCAAAACTGCTCTGGAAGGTAAACCCACCCAAGAGAAGAGCTGAGGCACATCCCGGAAATACATGTAGTTGCCCTCATCCCTGCTTCCTCCCACTGTGTCTACTCTCACCATCTGTTTCAGAGTAGGGCATTAGAGCTTGTTGTCTGGGGCTTTTCAAAACGACTTATCCAGGTACAAGTCTGACTTCCTAAGAATTGGGAGTTTTTCTTCCAGCGTGGGCTGTTGGGCTGTTGGGCTGTTGGGCTGTGTGTTGGCAGGTCCAGGACTGGTGCTTGGAGACGAGTCCTTTAGCTTTCCTGGTTGCGTTTTTCTTCATCTGTCTGTGCTCCTGTCACTCTGATGAGTTCTGCTTACTCAGCCTCAAGACCCAGAGCACACTGGGGTCCCCCAGGGTGATATGAGAGCCCCTTCTCTGCCCTCCTTATGCTCTCTGCACCCATTGTGAACGCGCTCACAGGCCCTGCAGTTACCGGAGTTCTCTCTCAATTTTCCACTGGACCCAAACTCCTGAGGTCAGACAGAGGCTGTGTTTTATTCTTCTTTATATTCTGAGCACCTAATACAATGCCTGAGACATAGCATGTACTCCATTAACGTATTAGGATTTGCCAAGCTGAACTGTTCTCAAGCTATAAATAACGCCTGCACAGAGTAGGGGTTCAGGCAAGGTTTGTTTTCGTGGCGAATCTGGGAACGTGCCTTATTTCGGTAGCTAGGATTCTTTAAGCAAATATCGTGGCCTTAACAGCAAGTGAAAATGAGCTGTATGTGCTCACTTCTCGAGTACTTCTGCATCACCTTGTGTGGATTGTGCGGCGGATCCATCGCGAAACCTCCCTCCACCCACAGCTCCCAGCAGGGCTCCCACGCTTACCACAGAAGTGGCCCTGGCCCTGGCTTCTCGCCTCTGTTGCCGGCGCGACTCACGGGTGCTTCCCCCAGGCATTTGGGCGGGTCGCCCTGAGTATTAGGGTGCTTGCCCCAGCCCCCCACACGGTTCAGCTGCATGGGACGTTCACTTCATGTTAACTCCAGATGTTTTTCAAACCACAAACTTGGGACAATTTTCCTTTTCCTCTTGGGCTTGATTGGCTAGAAAGCTTCTGTGAGAAAACTGATTTTATGAGATATATTTTATGCCGTTTGGCAATAACTTCCATCACGTGGGAGTCCTCTTACTGTCACCTCAGTGATGCGGGGAGACGGGAGCTTGGCTGTCGTCCTGTGACTAACACTGGTTCTGGCCCGAAGCTGTGTGACCTTCAGCAAACTACCTTCTCTGAGCCTGGCTCCTGTCGCTGACATGGGATGTTCATCCACGCGCCCTGCCGGCCCTACCGCATGACGGGCGTGTGTCGGGCACACACCTGGGAGGGGCCGTGAGCCGCAGCGTCTAGGGTCTCCCCACCTCCTTCCCTGGGCTGTGGGGTCGCCGGAGAACCCTGTGCGTGCCCACTTCCTGTTGGGGTGCGGGACGGGGTCGCTCCAGCTTGGGCACTGGGTGCCGGCCACGTGGACTGAAGGCGGCCTTGCTGTCTTCCAGATGTGCCACGCAGCCACCAGTGCCTTCTGCCGCTCCATCAAGCTGCAGTGTGAGCTCTACCCCTCGAGAGAAGTGGCCATCTGCTTGGACCCGTACTGCGGACTTGGGTTTGTCCTGTGGTGCCTCTGCAGGTGAGTGTCCTCCTCGGTGTCTTTACAAGGACGAGGAAATCAGTCACGTGCGCCCCCCTTGAGACCGTTTGCAGAGTAGACGCTAACGTCTGGGGAGGACTTCCACTGGCAGAGGGGCTGGCTGCAGGGGGCCCGCACGGGTCCCTGCGCCAGCCCCCCTTGGATTCCACATCCCGCAGCGTCTGGAGACCGTGGTCTCCGTGAACTTTGCTGACACCCGCAGAGATGACAGACTCTGGGCACATTCTGGGAGGCTCTCTGGTGGGGCCCCCTGTTTTCCAAGCGCAGGACTCCAGCCCGAGGCTCCCAGCAGTTTTCCTCGGCCTGGAGTTTGTGTCACATCGGCCGGTGAGAGCTCAGGCTCGCTCTTCCTTCAGGCTTGTCCCTGACGCGGGTGGGGGAGGAACGTGAGCTGCAGGAAGGCCGGGAGCAACCTCCATGAGCACTCCCCTCACCTCCCAGCCGCGGTCACCGCCCCCCAGCCAGCAGCCACCCAGCGTCCAGCCCAGAGCAGGGTCCGCAGGTGCTCGTGGCGAGGATGAACTTGGGGAAGTTCACTGGCATTTTGTCCGACTGCATATGTGTTCCCTGAAGAAACTGTAGAAAATATGCAGTAACGTAAAGACCTCCGTAATCATGCTGCCCAGTGATACCAGTTAACAGGCACTATTAGCGTTTTGGTATACCGTCTTCCAGTTTGATTGCTGGTGTAGCGTACTATGGTTTTGTCGTTAGCACTTTGAACATCTTTAAGTACGTGAAGTGCCCCCATCCAGCTCCCCGTGGACCAACATTTGGCCCGCTTTGTTTCACGCCCCCTTCCAATTTTTAAAGCAATCACCAGACAGCACGCTTTCACCATAAACCTTCAAGTACGCGTACAGTTTTTTTGTAAGCATGCGCTAACATAGGTATAAAACGGAGATGCTACAGTATGAAAGTGATTAGGATTTCCTTTTTTCTGGCCGACATTCTCTAATGTCTTTAAATGTGCCCCTCAGCTATTCTAATGCATTCATAATATTTAATAATATGAAGTTGGATTAAAACCCAATCCTATATTTTTGAAAAACACATTTCAGTTAGAACAGTTAAACTTTTTGAGAGAGCAGATGGAATTGAGTTAAAATACTTAATGATTTCTGCCTCCCTGTAAAATGCAGTAGCCTTGTGGGTGACTTTTCCTCTCGGGAGATAGTTTAGGATGTGGTATTCCAGCAGTAGTGCCAGCGACCGTAGACATGCGTGGCCAACTAGGAAGGAAGCCGCCCTGACCTACCTACTTTATAGGAGACTGTCCGTGTGTCTGTCTGTGTGTCACTTGGCAAGGTGCCGGTAAAGCTGAAGCCAGCAATGGAGCGCTTCGCCAACGCCCATGCACCAACACGGGATGCTCACTAGTAGCGGCGAGGGCATGGTGGGGGCTCTTAAAAGGAGTTATAAGGAACCTTTACCTAATGAACACATCTCCTGCAAATTCACTCGGCAGTCACAGAATCACAATGTTCTGTCGATTGCCCCTGCAACACTAGAAATCAGTATACCATAGCTACAGACTTCTTCCTTCTGAGGTCCTCTATAGAAACATCCCATCAGAGTTGCTTAAAGACCAGACCTGGGAGCATCCCCCCCACCCCACCCCCAGTGGTGATGAGGATGCCCAACACCCATAAATCCTGCACACACGGTTTCCTCTCAGATGGGCTCGCGTTCCTTCAGGAAATGAACAAGATGAACCTGGATGTCATTTTGTGCAAGAGAGTGCTCACAGTAGGGCGGTGACATGTCCTTCAGAGGGGCTCCCATTGGCCAAATTGGGGGAATTTCAGCATCAAGGTAAAGATTATGTTAGGTGATAACGCTTTGAATAAAACGGGAAATTATTTCACTATTCAGACAAACAGATGAACAGATTAAAAGCTCCATTGCTACGGCAGACGTCTAGAAAATAGTTAATTATGAAGGGAAGGAGAGAACCTTCATGGTGGAGACTTGGGGCAGGGGTGTGTCACCCAGAGGGTTGCAGCGGGGAAGACAGCATGCCATCCGGGGTCTTCCTGGCAAAGATACTTCACTGACTCCAAGCCAGGGAGCATCAGACACAGACTAAGGAGGGACGGAAAGCAGCATGTGGACACCGGTGTCACAGAGGCCTGAGGACCCCACTCCCCCCCAGGCAGGCCGATGGCATCTGTGGCCTTGTCTCCCAACGGGCTCCTTTTGCTGTAAAAGACACCATCAGGACAACTGGCAAAACTTGACTGAGGGTCCCAGACTTGGGTGGAAGAAACGTATCTGTTCCCTGATTTTGATGCCTGAATCGGCTTTGTGGAGGAAAATAAACTTGTTTATTGGAAATACCTGCTGAAGTATTTGGGGTTGATGGGGCATCAGGTCAGTGACTCACCCTCAGATGATTCGAGAGGGGAAAAAGTATTTCTATTCAAAACTTTTCTGTAACTTTGGATTGTTTCAACATTTTTAAGAAGTTGAATGAAACAATTAGAGGATTGTGTATCTGAGACTTGAGATATAACAGAGTTGTTTCAAAATATTCATGTGTTTATTTATTTTGAAAGAGAGAGTGCATGCAAGCAGGGGAGGAGCAGAGAGAGAGAGAGAGAGAGAGACAGACAGACAGACAGACAGAGAGAAATCCCAAGCAGGCTCTATACTGTCAGCGTGGAGCCCGATGCAGGGCTTAAACTCACGAACCATGAGATCATGACCCAAGCTGAAACCAAGAGTAAGATGCTTAACTGACTGAGCCACCCTGGCGCCCTTGTTTCAAAATATTTTTAAGATCAAATGTGTCTTTAAAAGCATTCAGATAGTTGATATTCATGGATTAAAAGTTTTAATATTGTTAAAATGGAAATTCTTTGCAAATAGGTTTAGAGATTTGATGAAATTCCTGTCAAAAATCTCAGCATATTTTTTTGTTTTGCAGAAATTGACATTGTCCTAAAATATAAAGGAAGAACCCACAATATCTAAAACAATTTTGGAATAGGATAACAAAGTTGGAAAACTCAGACTTCCCGTGTTCAACCCTTACTATAGTAGCCAGGACAGTGTTATACTGGCAGAAAGGTAGGTAGGAAGGTAGATACAGGAAAAATAGTCAACGAAACACAATAGAGAGTCCAGAAATAGCCCTGTTGCATATGGTCACTTCATTTTTCAGCAAAGACAGTTCAGTGATAAAAGGGTAGCATTTTCAACAAACGATGTTTGGGAATATTGGGCATTCACCTGTAAAAAGATTAATTTAAACTTTATTTTGCATCATATAAATAAATTCAAAATAGGTTGCAGACTTTAATGTAAAAACTAAAACTTTTGGAAGAAGACAAATCAGTAAATCTTTATAATCTCAAGTTAGAGTTCTTAGATATGGGGCAATACATAAAAGAAATATTGGTAAATGTGGCTTCGGTATAATTAAAAACTTGGGCACATCAAATGGCACTTGATAGAAAGTTGGAAAGACAAACCACACACTGGGAAAAAGTATTTGCAAATCATAACAGGACTGATGCAGTCCTTCCAAACAGATACAAAACGAACTCTTAAAACTCCAGAAGAAAACATGCAACATGAATTTAAAAACGGGCAACAGGTTTGAATAGATATTTCACCACAAATACACAAATGATGATAAGCGCATGAAAAGATGTTTCACATTCATTAGGAAAATACAAATTAAAACCAGTGAGCTGACACTTCATACCCACTGGAGCAGATACAGCCACAAACCCCAGAAAATAACATGGTTGGAAAGCTTCTGTTTTCCAGTTTCAGAACTGCACTACAGAGCAACAATAACCAAGGGTGTTCAGAAACTGGAATTCTCATATGTTGTTGATGGGAATGTAAAATGGTGAAATTTTTAAGTTTGGCATGCTCTTAAAAATTAAGCATAAATTCGCTACATGACCCAGCAATTCCACTCCTAGGCGTCTACCAAAGAGAAGGAAAAACACACAGAGACTTGATGTCCGTAGCGGCCTTCATAAAAAAGAGGAAAAGAAGCAGTGCACACGTCCTAGCTGCTGGATGGACAGTGTTGGTCGTATCCCGTGATGGAATACAGCTACAGTGTGAATAAACGTCAAAACGTCACACTAAGAAGCCAGGCTCCAAATACCACGTATCACACATAGGACGCCATTTACACGAAATGTGTGGAGAAGACAAGTCTATGGAGGCAGAAAGTGGGACAGTGGTCAACTGGGGCTGGGGTCAAAGGACGATCGAGCCAGGTGGACCCAAGCCATACGTGTGTGTGATGGAAGTGTTCTCGAACTGCGTTGTGGTGATAATTCTACAACGCTGCAAGTTTAGTAAAATCCTTTCAATTCCGTGCTTCAAGTGAGTGGATTTATGGTATGTGCTTTATACCTAAGTGAAACTGTTTAAAGAAGAAGACCGCCCGTCATCAGGATAACTGAAGAGCACGAGACAGTAGCCCGCAGGGCGCTGTGTGTCGTCATGCCCCGCGTCTGCCATGCTCCAAGTGCCTGAGTTGTGATAGCTAACTGAGCCCCCCCTCCTTTTTTTAAACTTTTTTTTTTTTTTTACCCCCATGTGTCTTTTTAACCATCTTGTTCTCTTGGAAGTTCAGATCTAAACTAGAATTTTTCAGGTTCCAGAAATTCTCGGAGGTTAAACGTCTTCAGTATAAGCAACCTGCTATCACGTAGGTCTGTTTCGGAAGTATTTGTGGCTACCGCCAAGACGTCAGTGCTGGCTAGTAGATGAAACCGTTCATCAGCATCTGCTGGACTGAGCAAGGAAAGGGCACATAAAAAATTCATGAGTCGGGCTTCCTGTCTGTCCTCTGTTATCAAGATGTCATTATTTTCTTAATGTTGACTTCCATCCTACTTGTGGGAATGAGGAGAACGGTGAGCTGTACTTAATTTTCATAAGTGTGCTTGGCATTCTCTAGCTTTGAATTCCGCACAGGGACCCAGCTCTTTCACGTGTGAATGGTTCAGATGAAGCAGATCACTTGTCCTGATGTGTATTCTTGAGAAAACTACTCATGGGTGCTTTGTATTTAATTTTCTGCATTTGAATCTCCCTACGATAGTATTTGTAAAATAAAACCCTGGGAACAGTATGGAAATGATAAATTGCCATCATTAAAAGGAATATCATCATAAGGTTTCTAAACACATGTCTTGGATGTAAGATTTGTGGGATCTGCCTTGAGAACCCATCTATTGGCAGTGTATGACCTCTGAAAGCTGTCAGGGGTTGGCATTAGCAGAAAGGTGTGGGGGCCACACCTGTGAAGGGTAGAGAGGTCACAGGTCAAGGTGGGGGGGGTCATGCTATCCTGAGCCCTGGCAGCTGCCAGGCAGCCCCTTAGTCGTCACACTGCATCACAGTGGGTCCTTCCTGAAGGACCGTCGGAGGGGTACGTAGTGATGGACTAAGGCGGTTTCTGAAGCAAAAAAGGGTCTTTTAAGTGGTATTGATTCTAATGCATCCAAAGGTTATATCAGTTACTTGTTAAGTTCTTGCTTATGATTTTCACTTCTCCGCTGGCATGCCCAGGCATGTGGTGGGGCCACGGCTCCTGATGTGGGGTTTCCTCCACACGCTTCCCCCCACTCTCTCGAGTCAGTATTTGTTCCTCCCTGGAGGAAGTACTCTCATTTGAAAGGAAAGATTGGTTTACGTGGGACTTTGTTACTCACCAAAGTAACAGTGGCAGTTGAGTGAGCTCGGAGATGCCCGAGTGCAGCCGATACAGCGTGTGTGCACATAGTGAATGGCGTATGGTTGTTGAAACGAAGTATGGCGGTGCTCTCTTTTACTCACTGTGCTGTTCCTTCCTAGGCGATCAGATTAAGGAACATTCCCAGCTTACAGGTTACTGCTAAGTAATGAAGTAAAAGAGAAAGCCGTGCAGCTTTACGACAGCGTGTGTGTACATGTGAATTACTCACCGTCGGATGACTCTCATATGTCTTGAATTTTGGTTTCAACATACTGGGGTTTAAAATTCCTCAATCAGTAATGCAATAAAAGCCAGTTGAAAAATAAATGGACAAGGGGCCTGGAGGCTCCATCAGTGGAGTGTGTGACTCTTGATCTCAGGGTCATGAGTTCAAGCTCCACGTTGGGCCTAGAGATGACCTAAGAAGAATGGACAAAGGACTTGATTAGACGCTCCGCTAAAGAAAGCATACGGTTTTGGGGCGCCTGGGTGGCGCAGTCGGTTAAGCGTCCGACTTCAGCCAGGTCACGATCTCGCGGTCTGTGAGTTCGAGCCCCGCGTCGGGCTCTGGGCTGATGGCTCGGAGCCTGGAGCCTGTTTCCGATTCTGTGTCTCCCTCTCTCTCTGCCCCTCCCCCGTTCATGCTCTGTCTCTCTCTGTCCCAAAAATAAAAAAAAACAAAAACAAAAAAAAACGTTGAAATAAAAAAAGAAAGCATACGGTTTTATAAATTCATCCCCACGTTTCCTACATTTTGCTATCGTAGCGGCTTTGGGAGAAATGTAACAGCCTCTCTGCTTTTACATTTTCAGACGAGTGCTCAAAAAGGCAGCCACTGAACCATGATTCCTATAGTTCTTTTGTGTCTCCGTGAGCTCGCTTTCATTTTGTGTTTGCAAACCTGGAGGGCCGAGTGCATGTCTGCGGCCCCCTGCTCACCCGGCCCCTCTGTCTGTCTCTGCAGCGTGTACTCTGGGCACCAGTCCATTCTCATCCCGCCTTCTGAGCTGGAAACCAACCCTGCCTTGTGGCTTCTTGCCGTGAGTCAGTACAAAGTCCGGGACACGTTCTGCTCCTATTCAGTGATGGAACTTTGTACCAAGGGGCTGGGCTCACAGACAGAATCACTCAAGGTAAGCAGCCTGTCACCCGGCTTCCAGGGGAACACCTGCCAGCATCCTAGGGAAGCTCGCTGTCAGAGGGCATGGGGAGGGTTTGCTGGTGCTAAAATGATTGTCCACAAAAACCGAGGTATAATCCGCTGTCACTGGAAGCTTCCAAGACTGATTTCATGTGAAAACCTTAGTTTAGAAGATGATTTCCCACTGCCACCAAGAGTTATAGGTCAGGGTGTGTGGCACTGATGTCTGTGATTCCATTAGGTCTGCCTGAAAGGCCCTAAATTGCCTTTGCTTCTGTTGGTGAATTCCCTTGTTCAGTGGAGTTAATTTTACTGTGATGCTGGTGTTCAAGTGATAATTTGAATTTAGCCCTTCCTTTTTGTTTTCCTCGATCACCCTGATTTATAGGTGTGCATCCTAATCAAAATATTAGCATTTCCTTCCACTTAAACCAATAACATTTTGATAGACATATTTTCATGGTAAATGAAGTAGTCATTATCCAAGTAAGGAGAGAGGAGAGAATAGTCATACACCTGTGTTGATTTATATTCTGATACTATCCATTGCTTATATCTTTTTTTTGTATATATAGGTTATATCGTGTATGTGTGAGTGCATGGGTGTACGTAAATTGTCTGTATATATAAATAAGTATATATAAATACTTACGCAATACGTTTATATCCTGAATTTTGTTTTCCTGTTTAGAACTAACGCATTAAGCTTAAACAAGAAAAGAAATACGAGATAACATTCACATTAAGTTATGTAAATAAAGGTGTAGTTTCTTAAAATTATAAATATATATAGGAAAAGAAATTTGTAAGACCTACTTATCACTTACATCCACCCGTATTGTTTTATAAAATCATGGAGTACCTTTCACAAATGATGACACAATTGAGTGCTTTCTAAGCACTTTACGTGTTGATTCATCTAACCTTTACAATGGGTGTGTGAAATGGAAACTACTGTCTCCATTTTAAAGATGAAGACACTTACGTGACAGAGAAATTAGGCACCGTTAGCAAGTTCTTACACTTAATAAATTTTGGAGCCCTGTTTGGAATGTCTGGCTCCATCCAGGTCCGCCATCTCGAGACGCGGGCTGCGCTGCCGCCCCAAACACGCAACTGTGTAAATGATCGTTGGTATCACCCAGTTTTAATGTTTTCCGTGTGATTTTTGTCTGTGAGGTCCTATCTGTGCACGAGCTCCCGGTGCCAGAGTGACCTGAGCTGGTGTCTCCTGCCTGTTCAGGAGCCTGTGTCCGTGCCCTGTGCTCAGGCCACTGTGCGGGGCGGGGGGGTCCGGGAGGGCTGCGTGGCTCTGCCTGTGCCGCACGTCCTCCCACTGCTCATGTTCTGCTGGAGACCATCGTTCGCCACTCGCCTCCCACATAAACGCGGCTCCTTCCACCCCGCGGGCCCCCAGCCCCGCCGGGAAGCGCCCTCCGCACAGAGTCTCGTGCTCCCCTCATGGGAGGCCCTCCTCCGAGGCAGTTCACTGGATTTGGCGCAGAACTGAGGTGTGCTCAGACATTCTTAATCGTGAGAATTTGGCGTAACCTTTTAAGTCTCATGGGACCCAGAAGGAATGTGTCTTTTCCACTGTTACATTAAACATAGGGTTTCTCACTCGTGGGCAGCGTGTGCTGCTGTGTATCCGTGTCTTACGGGCGTGTATCCAGGTGCTTCCTTGCTTCCGTACACCCTGTCCCTTAATTACTTTGTCCAGGACCTTGCTTGGCCTCCTCGTGCTCCTTGCTGCTGCATCTTGCTGGTTTTTAAGATCTGTTTATAGTGGCGTCTTTGATAATCTGGTACCTGAATGATTTCTTTTTCCACGCGCATGTCCTAGGACAGTTTAATTAGCAGCGTGGACACCAGCCCCTGGGAATGAGTATCTGTGTGGAGTGTGTGTGACTTCCACCCATCTGGTTGAGAAGGTCACACCCTTGAGCCCTGAAAGGCTGACGTCTCACCGCTGTCCTTGCTTCTAGGCACGGGGCCTGGACTTGTCCCGCGTGCGGACCTGTGTGGTTGTGGCAGAGGAGCGGCCTCGGATAGCGCTCACCCAGTCTTTCTCAAAGCTCTTTAAAGACCTGGGTCTCCACCCGCGGGCCGTGAGCACCTCCTTCGGCTGCAGAGTGAACCTGGCCATTTGCTTGCAGGTGGGTTCATGGATCCCTAAGTGCCCCAGTCAGAGTGACTTGTAAATGTCAGGCACACAGAGTAGTGGGGGTAGTCTCCTTGGCCGACGCTGAGCTACGCATAGAAGACACGCTTTAATCAAATGCATGTGATTGGTACACACTTGTTTGTGGTTTTTTTCTTTTTCTTTTTTTTCACTCTGCACTTGTCAGTAGCCATGACTCATAACTAGCATTCGTAGAACTTATTCTGTACGAAACAGTTTAACTTTTGTTAACGTGAGTAGCCGTTGGCCCAGACTCCTGAAGTCAAGCTTTGTAAAGATGCCATACTAGACACAGGTTTCATTGTGGCAAGAAATCCTGTACAGGCAGTAATTTCTGTAGGAAGAATGCCAGGTACTTTAGCAGACTTGGGAATTGGCTGCTGGGATGGCAGTCTGGAAATGATCAGTCGTGATTGGCTGCACCTCTGTGGCATAGGTGTGAGGCAGTCCTCGTAAGATACTCTTGTGGCAACTATGGCTAAAAGCCCACCTGTGACCATCCTCACTATTCCTTTCTTTCTTTGAACCCTGAACACTGGCACACCCGTCCATGGAGATTCTGTACCAGGTCAGGGCTGCCTGAACACGAGCACAGGGAAGCCACATAGGAATTCCATCACAGGGCACAGCTGTAGACTTTGTTCCTCGAACATATTGAGAGATAGAAACGCCAGTCACAGCAGGTGCTGGAAGAGGGCATGTTGACACAGGTCTCCTCCCGACTTGCCCACCCACTGTCCTGCATTTCTGACCCCAGAGGTGGTTGCTCACAGTCACCCCCACGGGTGACCTCAGAAAGCTCCGGGGCGGCCGCGTCCTCACCGGCGCTCTGGGTGCTGCTCTGCCTCGGATATTGGCCAAGGAGGGCCTCTTACCATGTGACTGGTCTGATGTGATTGCTTCAGAAACATTAGCTGCAGATGGATTTTTCTTTCTTTCTTTCTTTCTTTCTTTTTTTCTTTTCTAATTTTCTACTACATCCAGAGGGGCATTGCCATCGTGGGCATGGTGCTAGTTTGGAATCTTGGCAGCATCTTGAAATATTCTCGTACATTTTACGTTTTTTTCCACTTGTTTGTTTGCTTTATTCTCAACTCATTTTCAGCCACTTTTCCTTTTTCTGAATGGTTAGTATCAGTGAAAGTCGGCAGAGATCAAGTGTATCCTAAAAAGCAATGCAGGCTCATGGTCCCTTGCCAAAACACGTGGGGCCACGTATGCTTCAGGATGGAGGGGTTTTCTGGCTTTGAGGAGGCAGCACCCCACCTTCACACACAGCAGTGTCCCTGCAGCTCAAGGGAGGGCCCCCAGACGGCAAGGAGCCTTGAGTCACCTGAGTCAGACTGCCCTCATTGGGCATTTCCTTATAATCAGTGAGGTACAGAGTGAACATGCAGAGGCTTTTTCAGTGAGTGAAGCGACTTGGACACGGGGGTCCAAGAAGGCCCCCCCCAGCAGGTGGTATCTCAGCAGAGTGCCCCCAGGAAGCCAGAGAGGCAGAAGCCTGAGGCAGGGCCGGTCAGTGGAAACATTAGTTTTCCATGAGTCGTAGCACAGGTTACAGCAGGCGTGGGGGACGGCTGCGAGCAGAGCCCACGGTCCGAGGGGACACCCATGGCTCCCGCTCCTATGGCGTTTCTGTAGGGCTTGACCCACAAGTGCCTAATGAGATTTGTCAGACACACAACACTGAAGTTTATGAATGTTTACACACATAAGGGAAATACCCTGAACGTTTCTGAATTTCTTACGGATTGAATATTTTTATAAAGGAGTATTTCAGAAAAACAGAAAATACAGATTAGCCGGTAAATAAATGATTAAGTCCATAATTCCATTTACCCAGAAGTAATACCATTAATGCCTTGGTGTAAAACTATCAAAAGCACAAAAAGCTGTAATCCTCCCTCAGTTCCAAATACTGGACTTGAGTGTGTAAAGGCGTTGGGCGTTTTAGTTTTCCCCTTGGAGCAGAACTGGCAGAACCAGCAGCACACGTGCAGTCGCTGAGCGGGGACGCTTGTCTTCCGATGATGCGTTACTGTCTGGCACGCCTTCTCAGGAGGACTGATGGCCGTCCTCACTGTGGGCCTGCCGGTTGGCGCATCGTCCTCTAGACCAGCCCCGGCGGAAGCGGGAAGGAGCCTCCCCTCTGCCAGGTGCCTAGTGGGTGGGGAGGGACACTGCCAGACAGGGTGGGGCCTCGGCCGTGCAGTCACAGGCCATGTTCTGTGGGGACACCTGCCACTCTCAGAAGGGGTCCCTGCTCTTCGGGGGAAGGCCGAGTCACACGGTGGGCAGGTTTTTATGACTGCAGACTAAAGTGGGATCTTAATGTTACATGGAGATACGGGGTAGGGGATCGTTTTTACTTTGCAAGAATGGTTTTCATGGATGGCGCTCTGACTCTTGTCATCTAGCCCCAAGCATCCCTCCCAACTCTGCGCTTTTACACTAAAGGCCATTCTCCACCATAGAGTCTGATGCTTTTACTCAAGGACACCGCCACTCGTGCTGTTCTTGGCCTGACTGCACTTCTGCCATCTTCATGTGACAAAAACCTCTCTCTGTGGCCCTCTGAGTCCTCGAGCTGGAAGTATTTTCCTTGCTCTGACCTCCCGTGGCACTTCACCCCTCACACCTGACGCTTTCTGCCACGGCTTATCCCTTTGTCTGTGAACAGCTTCTGGTCCCGCAGTCAGTGAGGGACTCAGCCCAGCGCAGCATCTCGTGTGGTCGCACAGCTGATGCTCAGAGCTGACTCAACCTTATCAAAAGGCCAGAATTCGATCCCTTTAGCTGCAGATACCAATCACTTTGGAGAAACCAGGCGCGGTTTTTCGTTAAGAGTCCAGCCTCCGGTGTGAAGTAGTTCTGTGGCAACGATGAGTCCCCTCCGCAGTGAGCCCATGGCGTGAGTGTCCACCAGATGGAAGCCATGGCCTGGCTGTAGCTCTCCCTTGCCAGCGAGAATCAAGGGTTCCCCGTCCCTCAGTGTAGTTAGCTCAGGTCGCAGGTCCCGGGCCTGCAACTTAGGAGAGAAGACGTTCACCCTCAGGACACAAGCGTTCTCTGACCAGAGTATTGGGCCCTGCGGTTCAGGTGGCATCTGGTGGGATCTCCCCACACCTCACTGGGGGTGAGTTCATCATTTTGTTCAGATGGAGGAGACTGAGGCTCAGACAAGTTAAGTGAACGTCCCCCGTCGACCCAGCAGGGAGGTAGAGACAGGGCCTTCACTGCTCACGGCCCACATGATCCAAGCAGGCTCGGACAGTGAACACCAGGAGAACCTGAGTTGTTTCTAATGGTGTCCTCCTCTCTAGTGTCTTAAGGCAGACCCGCTGTTTCGTGCGACCTGAATCGGGCACTGTGAGAGCCGTGTTTTTGTGGGTAGGAGGCCGCTGAGGGAAGTGTTCCAGTCTGTTGCTGTGGGGGTGGGGGGCCTACAGGGATGGCGTCTGGGCAGCTCAGAGCAGTGCTGGCCGCTTGCTTACACTGCTGCATGAAGCCCTGCATGATTTAAGACAAAATCAGGAAGATTGACAGATGTATCATTGTCAAATATACAAATGGGCAAGTATAAAAAATTTCGACGTGAGACCGTCATAAAAATAGAAAATTGAGGTATAATTTCCATGCTGTTGACTCAGCACTTCCGTCTCAGAAGCCAAGTGATTTATTTACCCGCTTATTGTTCTGAGGCAGGACCTGCCACTTTATTTGTTTTGGCACATCCCCCTTGAGCTCCACGTCCTAGCTCAGTGGTGGCAGAATGGACCCATAAAATTAAGTGTGGCTGCCTTGGATTTTACACGAAATACTGGTATATTGCAGACAAGAAAGAAACGCAGAAGTATGTGCCATTTTTTATACTTAGAGATGACATTTCCCAGAATCTTTAGCCATAAAAACAGCTTTAAAACGATTGGATTTGTTAAATCTATGACAGAAGCGGACATTAGGTCAAATTATGACTTCTCAGTTTAATTAAGTTTGACATAAATTTCGCTTAGTGCTGTTAGGAAGTGTCACGTGCTTATTAACCTCTTTTGAAAAAGACATCACCTACAGTCACAGTTGCTCTTGTCAGAAGTATAAGCTGAAAGGTCTTCGGTTGTATTCGAGTAAGAAATTTAGCTCACTGCAACAGAAAGCTGAGCATTCTCCTCCCCAGCAGAAAGAAGGGAGGGAAGATGAGGTCATCTTTTTTCTAAGACTTTAAAGTCACCTTAAGCAGAAACTTTGATCTTTATTATATTTTAGAAAAATAACAATTAACTATATGGGAGGAAAACTCATTATAGATAGCTGTATGGGACTAAATCAACAGTAACAGTTATAGCCAACCTTAAATCTTAAAACTCACAAACGCAGGAGAAATACAGCCACTGTGATAATGAAAAGTGAAGTCACTGATTGTTGGAAAGGAAAAAAAAAAAAAACAGGAAGATCAGAGGCCAATATAAATCTTAAGTAATTCTCAAACTAAAATTAATAGCTATAATACTTTCATTAATTTGAGCTCTCAATTCATTGTTCCCCCTCCAGTGCTTTTAGATGGAGCAAAATAAAAATAAACGAGAGGCCGTAGGGGGTTGTATGCTCCCTGGAATTAGTCATATTCAGTGGAAACTCACACACCCTTTCCTGCTGATCTGTGTTGTCCCAGATCATGAAGATGAACACTGGAGACCACGGACTGTACTGGTTACCAGTGCACCAGTCAGTGTTCTGATTTCCACGCAGCAGGAACCTTCTTTGGCAATTAAAATGAAAATGCATTTACCAAGACACCATGGGTCATGCTCACAAGCAGCCCAGGAGCTCGAGGACCTGGGTTGGGACCGTGCACCCAGGAATAGCTCATGCCCCAGCGCTGTTCCTGGGAGGACACTGGTGTTGTAAACTGCACCACTGAGCAGCTGGTCCTAGATGCCAGCCCAACTTCCAGCACGTCTGCAGGGAGCTCAGACTTTGGAGCCATGAGTGGACACGGTTACCTGGTCACATGCTGGCTTCTGGGGTGGTGGGGAGGACAGTGTGGGCCGTTCTTAGTTACTACACAGAACGGGGGCCTTGCATCCCTCACAGCTCCAAAGGTAGGGGGAGGGTCCCCCAAATACAGGAAAAGGGTTCAGATGGTTGGTGGCCAAAAGGGGTGACTGATTGCTATTTCAGCCTATCCCTCTGTCTGGCCAAATCAGCACATACTCTTTGTCCCATTCTTACATGTCGCCTGCCCCCTAAAAAATTCTAACGTGGCTTTCACTTTTAGAACCAATAGTAACACACCCACCATCTGTCCAAAGAAGAAATGAGCTGAAGCGTTGGCACTTGAGCTATTTCTAGGTGGTAGCCCTTCCCTTGCTGATAGTGAAGCCATGCGCTAGGTTGTAAAGTCCACCACCACGGACGGACAGGCTCTGTAAGATCATGGGTGGAGGGACAGGGGAGGCACATTCACGCGTCCCTCTGTAGGGCTGCTCTGGGCGTGTGCTAGGCATGGAGTGACCACGGTGACAGGCAGTTGGCGTCAGACCTGCCGCTTTCCACGTGTGTCTTCCCCTCTGGACACTCTGGAGCTTTGGGGGTAACCACAGGGAGAGCGTAGGGTCCCAGACACCCCGATGGGCTGTCCACCTGCGGGTGAATACCTGTGACCACCTCACTGTCAGTTCACTTTGGCTTGAGTTGGTGCATTGTTAGTCACAGGAAGTTCTAGGTTGTAGCCTATGCCTTGAACCAGAAACATGGGCTTAGGAGCTCGTTGGTCCTTCCACTTGAGCTGCGCTCACAGACACAGCCGCCCTGCTTCCCAGTCTGCACGCTTTCACGCTGGGGGGACTGGCAGCCGTCTGTCCTGAAGCCTTCATAGCACTTCGTCTTGCAGGGTTGAGAGCAGGCAGCCTGGGCCTGTGGCCCGTATGGCCAGTCTGCACAGCCCTGCTCTGCCAGCATAGCTCCAAGCAGAAGCAGGTGGCATGTGAGCCAACGGTCATGGCTGTGTTCCTGGGAAATTCTGCAAAAGCAGACAGGCTTCTTTTCTGCACGTGGGTTTGCTGACCTTGGTGAAAGTTAGCTAATTAACTGGTTAGTCAGTACGCGGCACGGACTGCCACAGTCTGGCCTGGCACGTGAGCTGGATTTTCACTACCTCTGGTCCTAACAGACCCACTCGTTTCCCTGCCAGTCTCTCACTGCGGCCACTCCTGATAGCAATTTCTGATTCAATCAAGTGCTTAATACCAACCACAGAAACCGGCTGTGCTTGATGTTAGTAAAAGATACATTTATTAAAAATAAGTCTGGGCTTCCATTTTTTACTAGGCTGTAGAAGTCACATTCCAACCCTAACAATTAAAACAATCCGGTTAATATATACAAGTTAAAAGGTTTTACGATCCATCAGAGAGCTGAAGCTTCCAGAAGCGTCAATGAACCGAAGTCCTCTGTGGAGAGAAGAGACCCAAGTTTTCATCCTGGCACAGGAGCGGCAGGAGGAATTCGCCAGAGAGACCAGCCAGGGCACTGATGTGGCATGTAGTGTGGGGAGGAGGGTGAAAATCCCAAGGAGCACGGCTCCGTCACTCTGCATCCCTGCACCAGCCCTGTCCAGAGGGGTCTGCAGGGCAGGAGAGCCGAGAGAATCATCTAAGGTTCTTCAGGCCTCCAGTAAAAGCAAAGCAACAGGATTCTGAAACCTCAGGAGGGGCCCTGGAAGGGAAACCATTTCCTCTGAGAGGCTGTGGGCCTTCAGTGGGTGGGAAGCAGAGGGACTGAGGGCTGAGCAGAGAGCAGGAATCGAGTACCTTCCTTTGGGCAGCCCCACACTGCTGGGTGCAGTACTCTTGTCCTCTGAAGACGGAAGTGTGTCAGGAACACGTGCCTCTCGGCCCCCTGGGCCTTCACCGAACACGGCACATTTGCCTTCCAAAGGCTGGATGTTGGGCTGCAGGATGGAGACAGCTGGGGAGAGGCTGGACAGAAGGGAGAACCACCTCATCAGGCAAAAAGCTGGTGTCCAGAGTCTCAGATTCCAACTCTTGGTCCTGCCCTGTCATGAAGCCAGCATTGAATGGCACCTCACTGGAGCTGTTGGGAGAGCCCAGACCACCTGCAGCATACTCACTGAGACACCCAGACGAGGTCAGAGAAGGGTGTGCCCTTTCCAGGAGTAGCATGTTTGTTACTTCAGTCTCCACTGGTCTTTTAAATGCAATGCTTGCCTTGCAGTAAAAAACCAAAAGACCTACAGAAAGAAAAGGAAATCTAGTATGTGGCCATAAGAAGAAATGGTCAGTAGAGCAGACATGCTGGAATTTACCAGCGCTCTAAAATAACTATGAAATGTATGTTAAAGGATCTAATTGAAAAGGTATACACCTGGCGTGAAGAGATCACCAAAAGACAGAAACTACAAAAAAGCAAATGGAAATGCTAGAAATGTAAGCTGCAGACATAGGAACAGAAGATTCCATATCGTTCCAGCAGCAGGGGAGAGGGCCAGTGAGTAAACTTCAGGTCCAATCAGTAGAAACTCTCCCAAGTTGAAAGACAAGGAGAAAAGGAAAGATACAAAATGGACCGGTCTCTGAGATCTCTGGGGTGACCTCAGGTTGTCTGACTCCGTGTAGTCTGATCCCAGCAGGGGAGGGAAATGGGACAAAGAACAGTTTGAATAGATAATGGTGAGGACTGATGAGAGGTGTCAACCTACAGACTCAGCATCTCAGTGAGGTCCAAGTAAGTAAAAACACACCTGGTCGCATCCTCATCAAATGCCAACATTAGAGATGGTGTTAAAGCAGCTCTAAAAGTGAAGGCAGAGTGCATAAAGGACAAGAAAAGACAGAAACAGTACAAGTCAGAATCCAGTGGAGTGCTGTCTTTAAAGTGCTAAAACCGTTTATCCAGCGAAAGTGCCTTTTGGGAAGAAAACCACAGATTCTGTAGACAGCGCAAAGCTGAGAGACATCATCTCAGCAAAGTCTGGCCGAGTTGCTCAGGTAGAGCAATCACACGAGGCAGGTCAGACCCTTAGGAGGAAGGGAAGAATGCCTGGAAAGGTAAACACAGGTAAATGTGTGATCTTTTTTCTATCACTGTATAGATATGTAAATACCTTACATTTCTTTAAAGACTATTAACTACCCAACACACAAAAAGACGGTTGAGGCCTCTGAGCCTGAGTAGAAGCAGCTCATGGGGCAACAAACCTCAGGGCAGGCAGGGAGGCAGACAGAAATACGCTGCTGTTCATTGTCATAAAGCAATCGTATGTGAAGGTGTGTTGTGGTAAATTATGCAAACTTTAATGTCTACCTCAACAACTAAAACACAATGGTCAATAGAGCAGATAAAACGCTATACCCAAAATACTCTGTGCGGGGGGGGGGGGGGGGGGGGGGGGGGGGAGGAAAGAAAGGAGGAACAAAAACAAAAGGGACCAGGAAACAGTTATATCAACAGTTACATTAAATGTAAATTAAGTAGGCCAGTTAAAAGGCAGAGATTGTCAGGCTAAAAAGATTGAGCTGTATGTAGTTCCAAGAAGCACACCTTAACTTTGAGGGTATTGACAGATTGAAAGTAAACACAAAGTCTGCAAAAGACGAAACAAAACAGATGAACATGGTGCGGGGGGTGGGGGGGGCGGTGCAGGAAGAGGGGGAGGGAAGGAAAAACAAGATAATAACAGAGAGGGAAGCAAACCGTAAGGGACGCTTAACTACAGAGAATAAACCCAGGGTTGCTGGAGGGGAGGTGGGTGGAAGGATGGGCTAAATGGGTGATGGGCGCTAAGAAGGGCACTTGCTGGGATAAGCACTGGGTGTCATATGTAAGAGATGATCACTGGGTTCTACTCCAGAAACCAGATACCACACTGTATGTTGACTAACTTGAATTTAAAACATAACAAAAAACAACGTGTTAGACATAAAGGTTACCAAAAAGTGAACGGGTGTCCATTTCATGATAGTTAAAGGGTCAATTCACCAGTAAAACGAAAATCCTAAATGCATGTGCACCCAAAAACTGAGCTTCAAAATACGTGAAACAAAACTGACAGAATTCAGAGGGAAGGGAGATAAATTCAGAGTCATAATTGAAGCCTTTACATCTCTCTCCCATTAAAAATCAGCACGTAGACGATTTTAACAACACTGTGGCCTAACCTGATGTAACGGAAGTTTAAGAACACTGTACTCAACTTCTGTGGACTGGATTGTATCCCCACAAAATTCACATGTTAAAGCCTTAACCCCGTTACAACTTTAAACAGAGGGCCCGCAAAAAGGTAATAAAGGCTGAAGGAGCTCATTAGAGGTGGGGAGTTAATCTAATAGGGTCGGTGTCCTCACAAGAGGGGGGGAACTCAGGGCTTACACCCTCCTGCGCACACAGTAAGGAAAAGCCATGTGAACACACAGCAAGAAGGCAGCTGTCAGCAAGTCTGGAAGAGCGCACTCACCAGAACACAACCTTGCCGGTTCCTTGGTCTCTGACTTGTAGCTTCCAGAACCATGAGGAAATAAGTTTCTGTTAAGGCACACAGTCTGTGGTATGTTGTTATGGCAGCCCAAGCAGACTCAGACACCAGCATCTGTGGAGTTGACATTTCTTTCAAACCTGAAAAATTCTCCGAGAAAGACTAGAAAACAATTTTCAATGAATATTAAAAGACTGCAGTCACTGAGTATATTCTCTGTGATGTAATTGAACTAGTAATCAATAATAGGAAGATGGCCAGAAAATCCTGAAATATTTGGAAATTAGCACACTTATGAATAAGCCATGAATTAGATAGAGAAGAAGTCATGCGAAAAATTAGGAAACACTTTAAAAGGATTGTTAATGAAAATATAGCATACAAATTTTGTTGGTTGCACCTAAAGAAGTGTTCAGCAGTAAATGTTTGTGTTAGGGAGGAAGAGAGTTTAAAATCTATTTAAGCTTCCACCTTAAAAACTCTAGGGAAGAGAAAAAAATTAAAACCCAAAGTTGAAAACAGAAAATAAAAATGTGGAAATGAATTAAATAGAAAACAGACAAATGGAAAACTCAGTACAATTAAAAATTGATTCTTTACAAAAATAAATTTGGCAAACTGCTACCAATACTGATCACTAGGAGAAGAGAGAATAATATCACGTGCTGGCAAGGACTGGGGCAATTTTTGAAGTCTTTGTGCATCACGGTTGGGGTGTGGGACAGTGCAGCAACTTTGGAGAACAGTTTGTAAGTTTCTTGTATGGTTGCACATGGACTTCCCATATGACCCAGCAGTTCTCTCCTGGATGTTCACCCAAGAGGAGTGACAGTATCCATCCTCTTCAGGGCTTATACACAACGTATATAGCAGCTTCGTTCATAATCATCAAGACCTGGAAACAGCTACATATCTATTACCTGAGGACAAGGGGCAGGTTGTAGTCTGTTTATGCAGCAACATATATCATCATCATCATCATCATCATCATCATCATCATCATCACTGTCATTGTTCCATTATTGAATGGGAGGAATAGACTCCTGCAGGGAACAGCATGGACCTCATGAACAATTTTCTGGGTGAGGGAAGCCAGACACAGAGGTCTGCATACTATATGAGTTTGAGTTTGTTTACATGATATCCTGGATAAGGCAAAACTGTAGGCACAACAATCAGATCAGTGCTGCCAGGTGTTGAGGGCCAGGGGAAGGAATTGACTGCAAAGAGGCAGGAGGGACTTTTGGGGTGATGAAACTTTTCTGTGTCCTGTGATGGTGGTTACGTGACTATATATTGGCTAAACTCAATCAACCTGTAAACTTAAGGATGAATTTTATTGCATGCAGATTATACCTAAATATATCTGAGAGATGAGGAGTGAGGGAGGGGGGAAATTGCATGTAATAGGGATAGGGATTTCTTCTATTGGCCAAGATGGAATAGCAGGGTCCAGATTTATCCTCTCTCCTGAAACAAGCAAATAATGGTCAAATACAGGAAGCATGACACTAGATACCAGGGAACAAAGAAGGAAAAGCCTTGAGAGAAGCAAGGTTAGCCCTGTGATTTCTCCAGGTCACTGCTTTGAGACAGCTTCCAGGGCCCAATAGACAAGGGCTGAGGGAAGACAGAGCCTGGTGAGCTCTTTGAGTGGAGAGATGGAGCTGAGTCTGAGGAGACAAAGGTGGCTACAGGTAACAGGACAGGGTGCTGCAGAGGAGAGAGACACGGAGAGCCCTGGGGATTCACAGAGGACCTGCCTCAAGTGTTTGTAGAGCATCCTCAAGTATCCCTCTGAACACCAGTCAGCATCAATCCTGTTATAAAAGTACTCAAAACCATGAAAGAACCAGCCAAAAGGACTGTAGTGAATACTGCTTGTTCCCAGCAACTACACTGAGAATCTCATAATTCATGAGGCACTGGTCAGGTCCCACCTAACAAATATTTAAAGCAAGAACCAGGAAGATCAAGCTCTTTCCAAGTAATTTGACTTAGAACAAAGCTCAAGAAGATTTATAGGGATTAAAAAAAATACCCAGCACCCAGTAAGGTCAAATTTAATAAATGTCTGATATACTATTAAAAATTACACAAAACAGGTAAATACCACAGTGAGGAGAGAGAATAGTCCATCAAAACTGAAGTAAACTGATGCAGATGTTAAATTTACAGACGAGGACACTAAAAGAGTTATTTTAACTATGTTCCAGATATTCAAAAAGTTAAGAAGAGTCATGGAATGTTAAAGAGGGGGAAAAAGCCAATTGAACTTCTAGAAAGGAAAACTACAATATTTGGGATGAAAAATATAATGATGGAATCGATGGCAGAAGAAAGTATTGGTGAACTTGAAGACATAGCAATGGAAACTTTGCAAAATAAAACATAGAAAAAAATTTAATGGTAAGAACATCAGTGAACTGTGGGGTAACTTTAGGTGACTTAATATAAGAAGCTTGGAGTCCCCAAAAGAGGAAGAAGGAGTCTGTACCCAGAAAAAAATATATGAAGAACTATTTTGATTTTGATGGAACTATAAACCCACAAATCTCAAAGCTCAGCTACCTCCAATATAACATGAAGGAAACTGCTTACATTGCTCAAAACCAGTGTTACAGGGAATATCTTAAAAGCCTCCAGATGGGGGGAAAAGGCAAGTTACATACAAAGGAACAATGATAGGGATCATTTCATATTCCTTATCAGAAATGATGTGAAAAAGACAGTAGAGGACATCTTTACAGAAAGAAAAGAACTATCAACCTAGAATTTTACACTCAGTGGGTATATCTTTCAAGAACACAGGCTAACTCCTTTTTTTAGCCACAGGAAAAAAAGCTGAGGATTTACCATCAGCATACCCACGCAGGAAGACATATTAAAATCCTTTCAGAAAAGAAATGATACCAGATTGAAATCTGAATCTGTACAACAAATGAGTAGTGTTGGAAATGGCAGCTACATTGGTAAACATATAAGACTTTTAGCACTACTTAAATCTCTTTAGAAGATTATCGATGGCTTATACAGAAACGGTAATATGTGGTGAGGTTTATCATATGTGAAAATCAGTATGACAACTGTCCAGAGGTTGGGAAGGGAGAAATGGAAGTATAAGGTCACAGGGTTTCCATACCATACATAAAGTGGCATAATATCACTTGAAGGTAGGCTGTGGTAAAGATGTGTGCCATAAACCCAAAAGTGACCATGAATTTTGTTTTCTTTAAGCAGGTAATAAACTAATAAGCCAATAAGGGAGATAAAATGCACCTATAAAGCAATACTAAATACAAAACAAGTCTGAAAAGAAGTGCAAAAATATAGATGGAATGAATAAAAAAAGATGGATTTAAATTTGACCACGTTAGTAATTCAATAAATATAAATGGTCTAAACACCCCAAGTAAGATGCAGAGATCATGATATTGGATTTTTAAAGCACAAAACCTAACTATATGTAGCCTACAACAAACACGTTTTAAATTTTTTTTAATGTTTATTTATTTTTGACAGAGACAGAGCATGAGTGGGGGAAGGTCAGAGAGGGAGACACAGAATCCGAAGCAGGCTCCAGGCTCTGAGCTGTCAGCACAGAGCCTGCCGCGGGGCTCGAACTCACAGACTGCGAGATCATGACCTGAGCCAAAGTCTGATGCTCAACCAACTGAGCCACCCAGATGCTCCCTTTTTTTAAAAAATTTTTTAATTCTTATTTATTTTTGGCAGAGAGACAAACACGTTTTAAACACAGATTAAAAGGAAAAGGACAGAAAAGTCGTACCATACTAACCTTAAAGGAGAGCTGAAGTGGCTATATGATTATCTAGCAATATTAATTTCAAAACAGAGAATACTGCAGGGATGGAGAAGGTAATTATAAGAAGGTAATTTAGTATATACAAGAAAGAAAGTGAATCTACAATCCAAAACCTTCACAGGAGAGAGAGAGAGAGAAAAAAAAAATGTCTAGGCTCAGATGATTTCACAGAAAAAAAATACCAATCCTAGAAAAACTTGTTCAGAAAAGAGGAAAATGGAACACTGTCAAACATGTTTTATGAAAGGAGCATAACCTAAATGCCAGTATCTGACAAAAATTCTCAAAGTGGGGTGCCTGGGTGACTCCGTTGGTTAGGTGTCCAACTTCAGCTCAGGTCATGATCTTGTAGTCCATGGGTTTGAGCCCTGCATCAGGTTCTGTGCTGACAGCTCAGAGCCTGGAGCCTGCTTCAGATTCTGTGTCTCCCTCTCTCACTGCCCCTCCTCTGCTCATGCTGTGTCTTACTTTGTCTCTCAAGAATAAACAAACATTAAAAAAAATTCCCAGAAAGTAAAATCCAGGCCAGTATCCCACATGAAAGAAATTCTCAGCAAAATACTAGCATATTAAATGCAGCAACATATACAAAGAGTAGTACATCAGGAGTACCTGGGTTGCTCAGTCAGTCTAGCATCCAACTCTCGATTTTGGCTTGGGTCATGGGCCCCACATTGGGCTCTGTGCTGAGTTTGGAGTTTGGGATATTCATTCTCTCTCTCCCCCCCTTCCCCTGTTCGTCCTCTCCCTCCCTCTCTCTCAAAATAAGCATTTTTTTTTAAGTTAAAAGTGCATCCTAACCAAACATGTTTTAGCTCAGGAATACACAGTTGCTTTATCATTTAAAAACAGTGTAATTCATATTAACAGAATGAAGGAGAAAAATAATATAGTATGATGTATCCATATATGCAGGAAATGCATTTGATAGAATTCAGTGCTCATTCATGAGATAACTAGGAAGACAATCTGAGAAAATTATTCAATCTGAGCTAAAACATAAAAAAGCTGGAACCTCATACTCAGTGGTCCACTTTGAGAGCTTTTCCCCTAAAATCAGGAACATTAGCATTGTATTAGAAGTCCTAGCCAATGTGATAAGGCATAAAAAGCCCAAACTCTGGAAGTGGAGAGCTAAAGTTTGTTTTTTTTCAGACTGCTGGATAGTGAATGTAAAAACTCCCATGGAACTACAAAACTACAATTGTTAGTGTATGAAGTTACAAAGACACAAAATAAAATTTATACATGGCACCAAAGCAGACACTCAGATCAATGGAACAGAATAGAGAACCCAGAAATGGACCCACAAATGTATGACCAACTAATCTTTGATAAAGCAGGAACTAATATCAAATGGAATAAAGACAGTCTCTTCAGAAAGTGGTGCTGGGAAAACTGGACAGCAACGTGCAGAAAAATGAACCTGGACCACTTTCTTACACCATACACAAAAATAAACTCAAAATGGATGAAAGACCTAAACGTAAGATGGGAAGCCATCAAATCCTTGAGGAGAAAGCCGGCAAAAACCTCTTTGACCTAGGCCACAGCAATTTCTTATTCAACACATCTCCAGAGGCAAGGGAAAACAAAGTAAAAATGAACTATTGGGACCTCATCAAAGTAAAAAGCTTCTGCACAGCGAAGGAAACAACCAGCAAAACTAAAAGGCAACCAATGAAATGGGAGAAGACATATCTGATAAAACAACATATCAGATAAAGGGTTAGTAGCCAAAATCTATAAAGAACTTATCAAACACCCAAAAAACAAATAATCCAGTGAAGAAATAGTCAAAAGACATGAATAGACACTTCTCCAAAGAAGACATCCAGGTGGCCAACTGACACATGAAAAAATGCTGAACATCATTTATCATCAGGGAAATACACATCAAAACCACAATGAGATACCACCTCACATCTGTCAGAATGGCAACATTAACAACTCGGGCAACAACAGATGTTGGCAAGGATGTGGAGAAAGAGGATCTCTTTTGCATTGTTGGTGGGAATGCAAGCTAGTGCAGCCACTCTGGAAAACTGTCTGGAGGTTCCTCAAAAAACTAAAAATAGAACTACTCTATGACCCAGTAATTACACTACTAGGCATTTATCCACAGGATGCAGTGTGCTGTTTCAAAGGGACACGTGCACCCCCATGTTTATAGCAGCACTATCAACAATAGCCAAAGTATGGAAAGAGCCCACATGTCCATTGACGGATGAATGGATAAAGAAGATGTGATATGTATACACACACACACACACACACACACACACACACAATGGGGTACTAGGCAATCAAAAAGAATGAAACTTGCCATTTGCATCTATGTGGATGGAACTAGAAGGTATTATGCTAAGTGAAATTAGAGAAGGACAGATCTATGAGTTCACTCATATAAGGACTTTAAGATACAAAACAGATGAACATAAGGGAAGGGAAGCAAAAATAATATAAAATAGGGAGGGGGACAAAACACAAGAGACTCTTAAATACAGAGAACAAGCAGAGAGTTGCTAGAGGGGTTGTGGGAGGGGGGATGGGCTAAATGGGTAAGGGGCATTAAGGAATCTACTCCTGAAATCATTGTTGCCCTGTACGGTAACTAACTTGGGTGTAAATTAAAAAATAATCTTTTTAAGTTTAGACATAAAAAATTGTATTTCTATGCATCCTGATGTTTATGGCAGTGTTATTTACAGTAGCCAAAATATGGGAACAGCTCAAGTGTCCGTTAGTAGATGAATAAAGAAGATAATATGTGGTATATATGTACATACACACACACAATGGAATACTAGCCATAAAAAGGAATGAAATCTTGACATTTGCAGCAACATGGATGGATCCTGGAGGATATTCTAACTGAAATAAGTCAGTGAAAGACACATACCATATGAGTTCATCCATATGTGGAATTTAAGAAACAAACTAACATGGTGAGGGGAGGGGAAAGACAACCCAGAACACAGAATTTTTTTTTGAGAGAGAGAAAGAGCAAGAGCATGAGCAGGGGAGGGATAGCAGGGAGAGAGAGGATCTCAAGCAATCTCTGTGCTCCGTGCAGAGCCTGACTCAGGGCTCGATCCCATCAACCTGAAATCATGACCTGCGTGAAAATCAAGAGTCAGACCCTTAACTGACTGAGCCACCCAGGTTCCCCCCCAAAACACTAACTCTTAACTATAGAGAGCGTCTGACGGTTATCAGAGGGGAGGTGGGGGTGGGTGATGGGGATTAAGGATGCACTTGTGATGGGCACCAGGTATTGTGTGAAACTGTTGAATCACTGTATTGTACACTTGAAACTAATATAACACTATATGTTAACTATACGGGATTTAAAATACAATAAAAATACAGTATTTCTATAGAGTAGCAATGAACAACCAGAGAATGAAATTTTTAAAATGCCATTTATAGTAATACCCAAAACGGCAAGTACTTAAGAATGAAAGGCACACTTAAAGGTGTACACTAAAATCACAAAATATTGCTGAAAGAAATGAAATTCTAATAAATGCATGGATGCACCATATTCATGGGGTGGGAGACTCCGTATTTTTATGATTACTTTTTTCCCCCCAAATTGATCAGTCTCATCAAAATCTAAGAAGGCTTTCCTGAAGAAAGTGACAAAATGGTTCTAAAGCTGTTACAGAATTGTGAAACAGGATAACCAGTCTTGAAAAAGAACAGTGTTGGAAGGACTTACCTATCTGATTTCAAAACTCGCTCTAAAGCTGTGGTGATCGACACAATGTGATAGTGGCATCGAGGGAGACCTGCAGGGAAAAGCAAAACAACAAAAACAAAGTAACCTGAAAAAAAAAAAAAGAATCCAGAAATAGACCCACCATGTTACCAAGTCCATTGAACAGGGAAAGAAAAGGTTTTTTGACCAATGGCCCTGGAACGACTGAAGATTTATATGGGTATGAGTGACCTCAATCCCTTTCTCGGACAATACATAAAATTCAGCTCTAGGTGGATCATAGACATGAACGTCCATAATGAAACTTGTAGAACACAGCTTCCAGGGGCGCCTGAGTGGCTCAGTTGATTAGGCATCCGACTTTGGGTCAAGTCACAGTTAGTGAGTTCGAGCCCCGCATTGGGCTCTGTGCTGACAGTGCAGAGCCTGGAGCCTGCTCCGAATTCTGTCTCTGTCTGTCTGTCTGTCTGTCTGTCTCTCTCTCTCTCTCTCTGCCCCTCCCCCACTCAAGCTCTCTCAAAAATGGATAAACATTAAAAAATTAGAATAAAGCTTCGAGGAGATACAAAAAGACTATGATGTGGGATATAGAAAGATTTCTTAGGGCACAAAACACTAAGCATAAAAGAAAAACAATTTACTGGACTTTATCAAAGTTAAAATTAATTTTAATATATTAAAGAAAATTAATAGAAGACATACAGACTGGGAAAGTATATTTGTAATAACATATCTGACAAAGGACTTGTGTTTATATATTTTAAAAACAACAACAAAAAGGAAACCTATTAAAATAAGCAGCAAAAGACTCAAATGAGCACTTCACAGAAGGAGCTGTACAAAGGTCCAATAAGTGCAGAGAACATGGTCAGCATCTGTAGTCATCAGGAAAGTGCGGATTACAACCCTGTGGTGTGCTTGTGTAGACAGCACATGCTCTAAAATCGGGACAATACCAAACCGGTGAGCACAGCCCCTGCGGGGTGACCTGTGGATCTGGGAAGCATTCCATACTCTGTGTAATTCCTGAAGTCCTTCCTACCTCGAAGAAAAAGGAAACGAGTCAAAGCACAACATGCCGTATTCAATTGAAATTGTGATTTTTCACTACCAAAAAAAAAAAATTTGGTGATTCCATTTATCACCTCCTAGAATAATTAAAATCCAAAAGGCTGACAGCACTAAATGTTGGTAAAGCTGCGAACCAACTAGAATCCTTATTCGTTGCTGGTTGGAGACACATCGAGCAATTTTTATAAGTGCATTTCAGCCCCGTGAGCCAGCATGTCTCCGTGCGCGCCCAAAAGATATTAAAACACGTCTACAAACATATTTGTACAAGCTTTTTCATGACAGCCCGGAACTGGAAATAACCCAAATGTTCAACAGCAGCAGGATACAAGAATGTGTGATAGAGGACTTACTCACACGATACTTCCCCCAGATCTTGGAGGAGCGAGCTGCTGGTGCAACGGAGGACTCCAGAATCCTCATGTTCAGTGAAAGAAGCAAGACTCAGTACGCACTGTATTACTTTGTATGAAGTCCAATGACAGGTTAAACTAGTCTGTGGTGTTAGAAATCTCAAAGCTGTAGCCTCTTAGGGTATGGAGTGAGGGAATTTGTATACACTGCCTGGGGTGGTAGTTACAGGGGTGTATACGGTTGTCAGAATTCACGTAACCAGATATGAAAAACTTGTGTATTTTGTTGTGTGTAAATTATACCTCAATTAAAATGTTGAAGAAATCATTGTTAATACACAGATTTGCTTGGAGGGCCAAACATCCTGGCTGGGGTCCTGCAGGCAGGAACCCTGCTCCAAATTCAGCTGCCAGAGTGGCCAGTGATGAGCCCCTGTGCTGTGCCCAGATGCCCCTGCATGCTCCCCGGAACCCACCCCGGGAACCTGCCTTCCATGACCTCCATTTATGGAAAACTTCCTCCAACACGCAGCACAGTAGATATGCTCAACATCAGTGCTTTGGAATTGTGACTGTGTTCCACACATTTCCAGTGAGCAGTTTATTACTTAGGCTTTAAGGAATTTATTACTTTCAGCTTTAAGGGGCTGTGTGCTAATATTAGATTGTGCTAACTGTGGTGTGTGAGTCGCTTATTAGTTAAGCACTGCCTGGCTGAAGCGTTCAAAGTAAGTTCCTTGTCGGAGTTTTGTTCAGGGTGTGAGTCTGTATATCTTTAGCTGACATTGAGATATAACTCATTTGTTCAATTAGTGCTTAATGCCTGACTGATAACTGTACCTCTAGAAAAAATGAGTTTTAGTATGAATATGTCTATACATGACATGTCTATTGTACAGTGGAACCTTAGAGTGAGTCCTTTTTCCTGATTAACTTAAAATTTAAACATGCTTTGTTTTCATTTCTGAATAAGCTTGATTGGAATGGGTGCATTTTCTTTCCTGCCGGTGCTTTCTGCTTGATGATCTCTAAATTCTTGAGGGCACTTTTACCCATTTGGGATCTCCTTAAAGCTCCAGCTTGCATCCTTTGGCAAAGTGAAATTAATTTTGTGACAGTGAGGAAATTTTGCTAGATGTACGGTCCCTCATATGTATCTTGAAATCTCGAATCTGTGTACCTTAGGGCTTTTGAAGTTTGGAAACACCTATATACTAACCCTTTACCTATTCCTTCCCATAGCCCTCGTTAATGTAGTACACCACTTTTGCTCCTGGTGCTGAGTTGTTCCTTCTGTGCTTACACAAGTTGGAAAATCCATTCCTAGTCATACGTATTGTTCTCCGAAATACTGCCTTGAGCAATCGCAACAAAATCTGTGAATTAAAATAATTTAGAGAGAGTATGGGCTTATTTTGCTCCAGTTAGACTTTTAAATACAGAGAACAAACTGGGGGTTGATTGGGGGGGGGGGTGAGGGATGGGCTAACTCGGTGATGGGCATTAAGGAGGGCACTTGCTGGGGTGAGCACTGGGTGTTATATGTAAGAGGTGAATCACTGGGTCCTCCTCCTGAAGCCAAGACTGCACTGTATGTTCACTAACTTGAGAATAAAAAAAATATGTTTGCGATTCAAGGAATCGTGAAGGGATTTATTTAAAACATTGCATTCGGCTGGAATAGATCCCAAGTCCTGGGTTCCTTTGAAGCGCACATGCCTTTACCTGGGTCTTTCTTCGTGTCCTACGTCAGCTCCCTGTCAAGAAGGCAGCAGCCGTAGATACCAGTGGGAGGCAGTGACAGGAGCAGGGAAGCCTTGTTTTAAACCTGGCACCGTTGCTGTTTTTACAGGCTCGCCCCGCCTCCGTGTTGAGCGGTGATAGCTTTCCAGTCTGGCTTTGTGTGCCACTGCCCACAGCCCAGGAAACCCAGCTGATGACTACTTTTTATTGCTGCTGTCGTGGAGTCTGGCTAGAAGTGGTTGCGGGGTGGGGTTGGCGCCAGTGGCTGTACGTCAGCGCAGTGCTCGTGGGATGGTGTCCACTCTGTGCTTCTGGGCACATCGGATCAGACCCCTCGGTCACCTGGGGAAACACGTGGCACTACGGGAGCTGACTCCAGGCGCTTTCTGGAGTGTTTCTGTCATGCCAGTGTAGGTCATTTAAAAGGGGTAGAGGCGGGCACCAAAATCATGGAAGATGAGAGAAAAATGGAAGGCAGTGTCTTTGAGGGGTTGACCCAGGGTCCTGGGAAAACCCTCATCAGACAGCTGACCTGGACCCTGTGCAAGCCTGGTGCTTGGTTCCTTCATGCTTCAAGTGTACTTTGGCCTCTTGCATCCTGCCTTGTGGATGAGCAGGGCTAGGCACCCTGATTTTAGATGTAAACGTGTCCAGGCTCTCCTTCGTGATTGTCTTGGGAGACTTAGGGCTGCAGTGGACCTTGAACAACGTGGGGGCTTAGGGGTGCAGACCCCCGCACAGTGGAAAATTCACAGAACTTTGGACTCCCCCCAAATTTACTAATAGCCTGCTGTTGACCAGAAGCCTTGGTGATACCACAGACAGCCAGTTAACACCTATTTTGTGTATTATGGGTATTATATACTGTATTCTTGCAGTAAAGCAAGCTAGAGAAACAAAAACGTTACTAAGAAAATCATGAGGGGAAAGGAAATACGTTAGCAGCACTGCCCTGTATTTCTCTGAAGCAGCCCGCACGGAAGCTACCCTGCCTAGTTTAGACCCGTGCTGTTCAAGGGGCAACCGTGTTTCAGTGAGGGAACGTTCAACAGATTGGGCCAGTAAGATTCATATTTCCAATTGCCTCAGAAAAGAAAAGAAACTTAGAGCACCATAAAATTAAACTGTCTGGTAATACCATCGACCTCACGTATGAAAGAAACTACTCGGGTCTGTGTGTCCATGATCAGTCATTCTGTGGCTCTCTTCCGTTGCTCTGTGGGTATGTTGACATCTAAGATTTTTTTCTTTTTTTTTTTTTCTTTAGCCTTTAATGGTACAGTGATTGATTTTAACGATTTCCATATTTGACATTGTTTTTGATCTTCTTTTTACTTTGTTCCCTGCTTTTTGCGTTCTCCTCCCCACCCCCCCTTCCTCATCCCATTTTAATTGTTGGGTTGTTCTGTTTGCGTGTCTGTGTGTCGCTTCCCTGTGGTCCTGTTGGTGTGGCGTTCTCTCCTTTCTTCTTGTTCCCGCCCTGCTGCTGTAGCCCCACAGGCTGTGGAAGGCGGCCGAGCAGGTAGGGGACCTTCCTGTACGTCCACACCAGTGCCCCCCTCCCCGCCGTCTGGTCAGCTTCCAGCGGTGGGACAGACTAGAAGTGGAGTGCGGAGCCTGGCTGGGGTGTGCGGGCCGCGGGCGGAGGACTGGCACCCGGCATGACCTGCTCTCCCAGACCTCTTCGAACGTCGCGCACTCGCGACAGACACTTCCGTGTACACAGTCAGTGGTTTCCCTGCCGGTTTGGGGGTTCTGTCCGTTTTGCTCCACTTCCTGTGTTTAGTGACCCGTTTCCTGACTTGTTTACTTCTGAATCGGCCTTCTGTGGTGCTGTGTTCTGCGTTACTCAGAACGTCAGAGCCCTTCCCCACCCAGCGCTGGTCTGTGACACGGCTCCCCCGGGGAGTCCCAGGTCTGCATCACACGGGGTGGAAGCTCCTGCCGAGGCCGGCTGCGTGTGCTGCTCCCCATGTCTGCGGGGGGAGACCGTGACCAGGAGGGGTAGGAGCAGCACGTTTTAACGGAGGTGTCTTTATCTTAGTCCCGTGCGGCACATGGTTAAGATTTGCCGCTGGGGAATTTTAGCATACTTCTTCAAGTAAGTTGTGAGGGCTGTGGCACTTTTTGGAAACGTGTTTTGGGCCCCATCTTTTTCTACCCAAGGTACCACGTTGCCTTCCCAAGAAAACAGAGGTAGAATTTGGGTTTGTAATATAGCTTTAACTACGTAGCTCTTACATAGAAATCGCTGGTGAGAAGTCAACCCAGCATGTTGTGGAGGGATTCACGGTGCCGAGAGAAGATCTGTGGGCCCCCCTGTGTTAGATAGCGCAGTTCACAGGGTGCTCCCGGGCTCACTGGGCTGTTGACACACACACACAGCCTCCCTGACCTATGTCCCAGACAAAGATGACCTCCCTCTGCTGGAGGAGAGCCAGGGCACAAGCAGAGTTTCCTTCTCGAGCTGTGAGTTCGTGTCATGTGTTCTGCTTCTACATCCTGACCTCTAAAAATACATCTTTTGGGGTGCCTGTGGTAGCAACTTCTCAGCAAACGAGGCTTCCTATCCCTGACAGCCTGCTAGCCAGACGTCTGGGCAGTTCCAGCCCTTTTCCGTTGCGCAAGACGTGTGGCACGTGTCTTTTCCTTCTTATTTTTGTAAATGTGACTGATAGTTCAGCTGTGTGAAAGTCCAGCATAATCCTAGTAAGATGTTCCTTTCAGAACTGGGGTTATCAGACTGGAAGTTAGCAGGCATCTTGGAGGGAATTGTGCACTTAGTGCTTTTAGTTTGAGGTTTTAGCAAAGAAATGCTCACTGACTGGTAGGAAGCACAGCCCCGGTTCCTCCCGCACAAACTTGAGCTAACCGCACTGTCTCCTTGCTTGCAGGGGACCTCGGGACCTGACCCAACCACCGTGTATGTTGACATGCGAGCTCTGAGGCACGACAGGTACGATGAGCTTCCGGGTTTGTGTCTTGATGGCCCCGCGTGCAGGGCTGTTGAGAGTGGGAAGGAGCTCGGTGTCCGTCCTGTCTGAGCATGGTGGCCCCGAGCCAAGCAGGAGAGCTGGGCCAGCCTGAGCCGCGGCATCCCTCCGCTTGTGCTCTGTTTCCGCGGGGCAGGCGACTCTGTGCCTGGACCCTGAGGTCTGCAACGGGGGGTAGGGGCGGGGGGGGGGGTGACCACACATGCTGCTCTTCCTTCACCATTCTGGCTGGGGACAGAGTCACACCTTTTCAAGTCCCCAGTGCTCCGCCCACGTTCCTTTACTTGAATTGTAATTTTCTGTGAAGACGTTTCTGTGGAAAATTAAAACAGGACTGAAGTTACCTTCTGTGCAGCTTCCCAAGCAGCCTTGAGCAGAAATGAAAGGGGGTCCTTTGTAAGTTTGCCTCAGACTGGGAGGGGGCAGTGGGGGGCGTGGAAGCAAGGTGAGGACCTTCCCGGGAATTTCCTCCCCAGCCAGGAGGAGGATGCGCTGTCTTTCCTACAGACTCCCCCTCAAATAGACTGTTTCTTTTTGGTAACGAGGGACATGCCCGGTCGTTGTTGCAATGGGACAAGTGAGCGTAGACCTCATACGGGTGTGACCCATAAATGACCAGTGGGGGCCGATGGATGTGTGGTGATGGCCAGAGGCCGCGTGTCTCCTTCCCTTGCCTACGAATGTGTGTCCTCGTGCTGTACAACAGTGGGAAGAATGGAGTTCATGGTCACAGCTGGTGGCCTGGGCGTGCTCCTGGAGGAACACGGAGTCGTCGTGTGGGTGTGTTGGGAGCGGGCTTGTGGAGACTGAGGGGCGGCCCGTGCACGCGCCAGCCAGCCTGGAGAGGACCACCCCGACTCTCGTGGGCATTCCCAACGGGGCTTGTGCCCCGTGGATGTTGGGCTGTGCCTGGGGAGCACAGTTTGGGGAGTAGGGTGGCCGGCATCCAGGAGATGGGGGCTGGGGACACAGACGAAACTCTCCTGTTGGGCACAGTCAGCCCCCCACGTGCGATCGCAATGGGCTGATGTTGGGAGGCACCACCTGTGTTCAGCCAGCCACGTCCCACCTGGCGCCCGGGGCCCTCGTTTCAGACCCTTCTGTTCAAGGGGCACCAAGGTTAGAGCCCTCTGGCGGAGGCCCCTCCCGGAGGCCGAGGGCAGAGACTAGCACGTGCCCACTGCCCCTCGCCGGCTGCCCCGCCACAAAGTCTCATCTGGAGCATCTTCATGGTTCAGAAACTTGGCTTCGAGGCGTTCACGTAACTTGCTCCAGGGGCATATACACGTTTTCACGTAGTAACTTCTGGGCTTTAGGACAAATCGACTTTCCCCCCTAGAAAAGTAACCTGGAAATAAAATTGTGATACTATTATGCCTCTTATACCTTCTTGGACGGGGGCTCGTCCAAGAATCCCTGTTTGAGTAACACACCGTTTTGTGTGTGGCCTGGAGCTCGAAACACACGGGGAGCAAACACCTGGGTCAAACCACGGCCCTTTCCCTCAGGAGGGTGGCCTGCGGTCACGGAGCCATCAGAGCAGAGGCTGTCATCTTGTGTCCACGGGTCCCAGAGCATCGGGGGTGGTGGGACTCGGGGGCTGAGTTTTCTTTCCTGGAGAAGAGCAGAACGGTAGGCACTCCCTGCAGTGCCCGTGACCTTGCCTTCCAAGGTCCTCGGCATATCTTTCCGTGGAGGAAACGTGCCACGAGGCAACATGAGGTGGAATCAGGAGTGGGGGCGTGGCTGAGGGGGGTGGGGGGCGCCTCAGATGCAGGAAGCGCTCCGTGGAGACTTACCGGCTCTCCGACCCTGGAGTCCGGCGGCCTCTTAAGTGACACTTCTGTCCTAACCTGTAATCTCAGGTGCTTTTCTCTGATGAGGTCATCTGAAAATGAAGGAAACGTCCTCGTGAACCTGCTGGCAGTCGCACGTTACAGAGAGAACTGGGTGGTGCTGCTGATCACCATGGCCCGTGGTCACGTGGATTCGTGTCGGGGCGCCCAGCTGGCTGCCGGGGTCAGGATGCACCGGAGGCGCCCGCGTGTGCCCTGCCCAGGCCGCTCCCAGGAGAGCCCGGGGCTGCACACTTGTCGCCCTGGTTTGGCCGCCCGCCCGCCAGTCGCGCTGTCTCACGTCCTTGCCTCTCTCCCCTGCGATCCAAAGACACAGGTGGCCCAGAGCTGAGGGAGGTCTTCAGACCCCAAAAGTTTTGTGCTGGACTTAGCTCCCCTGCCCCTCTTTCCGCCTTTGATTTCCGGAAACCAAAGCCAAGAGGCCCTGGAACCTGACGGAGCCACTCCTGCAGCGAGGCCTGTCCCCGGAGCCTCCCTGCGGGCGCTTTCTCGGGGTCCTTCGCTGCCTCTTCCCGAGGGCCGACTTCCCACGACCTGTGACCTGTAATCGACCTTCCAGCCAGGCTGTGGGCCGGTCAGGGTGCCGCCCGGGCCCTGCTTCTCTGAAGCAGAAAACCTCCGTGGCACCTCCCCCTCACCTGTCAGGCTCCTGCCTCCTGGGCCGATTCTCCTCCTGTGCGGTGAGCCGTGCCCCCGGGGCCTCCGGTCTCCACGCCAACCCCCGACTTTCAAGTCCAGTACAATTCAAACACCATCAACCCTGAATATTCCCTAGAGAAGCTGTCCTCCAGCGTCAAGTGTCTAGCCTCACTTCTGACCTTTGTCAACATGTAACACGTGTGCCCTACGCTGCAGCTGATGGCGACGGAGAGGCTCTGCGGTCCAAGTGAACGGGGTTCACCTCTGGGCAGGCCCTGTGACCTCAGTGTCCCTGTGCTCAGAGGGGGTGTGGTAAAGCCAGCCTTCCCAGGGACCCGTGGGGCCACAGCACCAGGGTGACCGGGGGTCCTGGCGGGGCGCAGGTGAAACAGAGCTTTGAAAATATTGACTCTCTGTCTTGTCACCATTAGTGTAAAAAAAAAAAAAAAATGGGGCTCTTGTCCTGACTTCCACTGTATGAAGATTCAGTTGTGGGATTAATTACTCTTCCTGCTGCTCTAGAACACTCACTGGGAGCCCCAGGGCACCTACGTAATTATGATCTAATTAACTTGGAGAGGGTTAGCCTGTCAGTGTGTTAAGTGCAGTATCCCCAGAAAGAGACTGCATTCGCATATGCACGCATGGAAAGACAGGTGACAAAGGACAGGCACATTGTGGAAACCTGTGATCAAATAGATTTCCCAAATTGATTTGATTTGTACTGGACTTTCTGTGTCCATTTTTTTATTTATTTTGATTTTTTTAATGTTTAGTTTTGAGAGAGAGAGAGAGAGAGAGAGAGAGCGCGCACAAGCAGGGGAAGGGCAGAGAGAGGGAGACGACAATCCGAAGCAGGCTCCAGGCTCTGAGCTGTCAGCGCAGAGCCTGATGCGGGGCTCGAACTCAGGAACTGTGAGATCATGACCTGAGCTGAAGTCGGACATTTAACCAGCTGAGCCCCCCAGGCGCTCCTCTGCCTCTGTTTTTAATTCCCATTGTTTTCTATGAACCACAGTGTTTGGGAGGTCACCATGGAGAACATTTTTGCCTCAAGTGGCAAGGATAATCCTGCTCCTACTTCTGGAACAAATTTAGTTCCACTGTGCACAAGGGAAATGATGGCATGGCTTTGGGACTACTTAAAAGTGTTTTTAAAATATTGTTTCTAATATGTTCATGTAAGATGAATTCGTGGTCTCTCAGTCACCTCTAATTGGATCTTAAGCACTTGGATTTTGCAGACTTGAGATAGGACGGGGCGGTGGGGGGGGGGGAATTTTTCAGCACTTAAAGTAATAGTTTTAGGAGTTTCATCTTACGGATACAATGTTATCATAAAGCTTTCTTAGCTTCCTTACTCCTCCCAACCCGAAGTGCTAAGTCTCAGGAAAGCAAGGATAGTCCATTAATCCCTGGTCAGTGGTTAACCAAGGGTCAGGATCCCGTGGGAAGTAGGCACAGAACAGAAGTGCACAGGTGAGCTTTTGACTCAGTCTGTGGCAGGAGGGGGCTGGATGAAGACAGACCAGCTGGAATGAGACCCTTCTTTTGATTGGCTCCTGGTATGATTGGCGTGAGCTTCTTCGCGGAACCTCACATTACACTTCTTACTGAATCTCTGATTTCTGGTCCCACGGTCCTCTGTGGCTGTCCAGGAGGTGTGCCGGGCACCTGACTTGCCCAGACCCTTTGTGGACTGAGCTAACCCCAGAGGTTCTGCCTGGAAGCAGATGACACAATAGTTTCCCTGCCGTTCGATTGGACGCAGGACCTGTTCCTCCTGGGTTCGTGGCCACCCCTTGTGGCAGGTGAGCCTGAGCACGTGTGTTCTTTGTGTTCTGTTCCCTGCGTGTCACACAGAAACAAGGGTACCTACGTCGTAGAAGCATTGTGATGATCAAATAATTTCATCCGTGTAAACAACGTATCGTTCTTGAGGGTGTATAGATAGATAGGAGCTTGTATATGTAGTTACAGATTGGCTTTTTCACCTACTAGTATGTATCGTCCACCCTTATTTCTGCTTCTGGCTGTCTGCAGGCAGGCGCACGCTCTTTGAATTCATTGTTTAGCCAACTAAGTGGCTGCTTCATAATCGAAGATTTATTTTTTTTTTTTTTTTAATTTTTTTTTCAACGTTTTTTATTTATTTTTGGGACAGAGAGAGACAGAGCATGAACGGGGGAGGGGCAGAGAGAGAGGGAGACACAGAATCGGAAACAGGCTCCAGGCTCCGAGCCATCAGCCCAGAGCCTGACGCGGGGCTCGAACTCACGGACCGCGAGATCGTGACCTGGCTGAAGTCGGACGCCCAACCGACTGCGCCACCCAGGCGCCCCTATAATCGAAGATTTAATTGATCAGAGTTGTGGTGTGGGTTTTGTGCATTCCTGAAATACTTCTTACAGAGTATTCTTGAAAATCAGACGACTTTACCTCTGGAGATAACTGGATAAAAAAAAGAAGAGTTCACACTTTGCAAAGTGTCCCTTACATGGTAATTTCGGGGTGAATATCCAGCCTCCATCTACCCTGTAAGGCCAAAATCTTCTCTGGAGTTTGTGGCTTCCTTAAAAAGACATTATTCCCGGGGCGCCTGGGTGGCTCAGTCAGTTAAGTGTCCGACTTCAGCTCAGGTCACGATCTCGCCATCCATGAGTTCGAGCCCCGCGTTGGGCTCTCTGCTGACCGCTTAGAGCCTGGAGCCTGTTTCGGATTCTGTGTCTCCCTCTCTCTCAGACCCTCCCCCATTCATGCTCTGTCTCTCTCTGTCTCAAAAATAAACGTTAAAAAAAAAAAAAAAAGACATTATTCCCTTTTGTCTCCTTCTCCTCTCTTCAGAGTCCAACCCAATGTACACAGCCTCTCCAAATCTCCTTCTGGGCTGGGTGTGCAGGCAGAGAGCCCCAAAGCCATATCTGAGGAGGCCATGGGCAGGTGTGGGAGGCAGGGCAGCATCCCAGCCTCGCACTAAGGAAACTTCAGGAGATGGGGGAGGCAGGCTCTTCCCCTTGACTGCTTTCTTTATTTACTTTCCCCCATCCGTCATCCCTTAGAGACTGTACCCCTTTTAAACCCAGTGCTGTTTCTGCTCTTTGCACCCCGTTCTGACACCTGCTGTCCCGTCAGGAGATCGATCTCTGAGAGGAAAAGGAGGAACCACAAACTGAGGCACTGAGACCTGGGCACAGTTCTGCCACCACCTGGAAGTGTGACCTGAGACCCAGTCCCTGAACCTCCTGGGCCCTCGTCCCCAGCACGAGGGAGGGAGTTCCGGAGGAACATGCCAGTTCCAGCCCTCTTTCTGGCTTCCCCTTCCCACCGAGTTCTGAATGATTGGGACAGATTTTTGAGTCCCTTCCGCAATTCAACACACTGTTGAGTTCTGATTAAATGTTCCTTTACTTTTCTAGAACATTTTAGGTTCTTCTGAGAAACTGTTCTGTGGTCTTTTTTCAGTAAAGACCAAATTTAAATAATTAAATACAAATAAAAAATAAGTAACATAATGACTAGTTTTTGTTCCACGGGCTTATTCATTAAATCTTACCCTGAAGACCACCACCAAATCCTGTAAATTGGAGTTGCACATAAAATACAGGACAGCCAGTTAGATTCGAATTTCAGATAAAAGAGGAATAATTTTTTTAGGACAAGTATGTCCCAAATATGCATGGATAGACATGTACTCTAAAAATCATTGTTGATCTGAAATTCACATTTAACCAAGTGTCCTGTATTTTTATATGCTAAATCTGGCCACCCTGCCCTAAAATCAGACATCTGTTCTCACAGCCACCGTGTTACCAGCGCTGTGTTTCTTCTCTGACAGTTGAGGGACTCAGTTCACTTCCTGCCTGTTCCATGGGGGAAATCTCCCACTGCAGAGAGCCGCCTCCTGCAGTTTCTTTTTCCAGAAGAAGTTGTTCACAGTCTCCCGATTACTCGTGAGCTGTGAGCCCGCGTGGCCAGAGTGCCTTGAGCCCCTCCTGGGCATGCCATGCAGGGGGTCCATCACTGCCAGCTCGTAGGAGCTCTGTGGCGTGGGTAAGGCCCCCTCACGCGTGGTCATGATCTCAGGCCTCGAGAAGGAGAAAGGGTCCGGCAGAACCCCCGCAAAGGGTGGGGCCTCTGTTCTTACTGTACCTGCTCCCTTAGACGAACTGCTCAGAAGGAAATGCCGGCTGTCCCCCGTTAGGTGAGCACCCCGTCACCTCCTTGTCCTCTCTTCCCTCCTCATCGTGTTAATGTACACACACATGCCGTGTTATTTTATTTTATTTTATTTTATTTTATTTTATTTTATTTATTTTTTTTTTTTATTTTTGGGACAGAGAGAGACAGAGCATACGTGTTATTTAATTAAATGGCCAGTAGTGTGTTTTGGTAGGTGTGGAAAAATACAGGCCTGTGAAAACCCTCTTTCTTTCTTCCTGGCCTGCTCATTCAACCTGTGTCTTTATATCCTGCTAAGTTACCCTGCTCTCACTGTTAACAAAATAACCACCATAACAAAATGTTTGGATGCCATCTGATGATAGGATCTTAATATGTTTCACATGTCCATGTAAAGCCAAGGGCATCCACCTAATTTTTCACATGTGGTTGTCCTATTACTGTGTCAGTCTCATTAGAGACTCAGTCACTGTCTCATTAGAAAGTGAAAGTTATTTTAAAAGGAATGAATCCTAGATACTTTTTCTTAGAAGTGAAGCATCTCTTTGCTTCAGTAAACTCATTCTTTGATAGCCTTTTTGTGGAGGAAAACCTGGCTGCTTGCTCAGACGCAGGCCCAACCCCTGCTCAGGGCTGGTGCAGGGACCACGGGGCCAGAGCTGAGGGCTGGGTGTGTGACAGGCGCCACGAAATGATGGGATTTGTTCGTGGTCAGCTTGTTGAAGTGACATGTGACTTCCTCCCACGCCTCCTGCTTACCTGTGATTTTACAGAAAACTGCAAGCAGGCGTGCAGCTTGGTGAGTGCTCTTGCCTTCGTCCTTGTGTGCTGGAACATTCTGCTTAAAGGGACAACTGACAGGGGCGCCTGGGTGGCGCAGTCGGTTAAGCGTCCGACTTCAGCCAGGTCACGATCTCGCGGTCCGTGAGTTCGAGCCCCGCGTCAGGCTCTGGGCTGACGGCTCGGAGCCTGGAGCCTGTTTCCGATTCTGTGTCTCCCTCTCTCTCTGCCCCTCCCCCATTCATGCTCTGTCTCTCTCTGTCCCAAAAATAAAAAAAAAAAATAAAATAAAAAAATAAAAAATAAATAAAATAAAATAAAGGGACAACTGACAAGCTCAGAACAGACCCCGGGGGAGCCAGGTGGACTGATGGACCTCCAGACAGGATCCTCCAGACAGACAGGCATAGCCCTGTTGAGAACCCGACGAATTAGAGTCCCCAAAATAATGTCCAAATGATTAAATTTTACCTGAGAACCTACCCTCGTACCACCTTCAGGTGCACAGTTCGGCTGCATTAAGTACGTCCACGTTGCTGTGCACCCTTCCCCCCCATCCGCCTCCAGAACTTCCCCTTCTTCCCAGACCGGAACTCCGTCCCCGTGAAGCACTGACTCCCCTGCCCCCAGCCCCCCCCCCCATTCCACTTTCTGTCTTTGTGAATTAGACTGCTTCACGTACCTCACATGTGGAATCACACGGTGTCTGTCCTTCTGCGACTGGCTTATTCTACTGAGCGTAGTGTCTGTTGTGTACAACGCTCCCAGGAGCTTCCCCGGGTGCAACCCAGCACGGCCCGAGGGAAGATGATGCCCCTCCAGGGGGGTGAGGGAGGTGGCAGTTATAAGGAGCATGGGAGTTCCCCTCGAGGCTTGTCTTGGGTGACAGCCAGACGACTGCATCCCCACATCTGCCCGCCAGATCTTAAAAGATCATAGAGCGGCCCCAACTGAGTTCAGTCATATTCCCAGCACCATGTCACCATCCAAGGCCATGTCCTTGGAACAGCCACTGGGAGCAGGAAAGGCACGTGGAACCCGCATTCCCAAAGACAGAGGAGGGGTGAAAAGCCTCTGAGTGCCCGGGTCGAGCTCACAGGTCAACGAGTGGTCACATCTTTTTGACCACATTCCCCAGCATGTCCTCAAGGCCCATCCGTGTCGTAGCATGTGTCAGAATTCCTTGTGTCTTAAGGGTGAATAGCGTTCCATTGTAGGGATGGACCATGTTTTGCTGATCCGTCATCCACTGGTGGGCACTTGGGTGCTTTCCACCTGTCTGCTATTGTGAGTGAAGCTGCCGTAAACACGGGTGTGCAGTTACCTCTCCTAGACTCTCCTTGCAAACGTTTTAGGTATATACTCAGAAGTGGAACTGCTGGGTCGTTGGGTAGTCCTATCTTTACCTTTTCAAGGAACCACCAGGCCGTTTTCCACAGTGGCTGCACCATTTTACGTTCCCACCAGCAGTGTCTGCATCCTCGCCAACGCCAGTTAGTGTTCCTGTTTTGATAGAGTAGCCACCCCAGTGGGTGTGAAGCGGTATCTCGTTGTACTTGTGATTTGCATTTCCCTGATGACCAGTGATGTTGAGCATCTTCTCGTGCTTCTTGGCCATTCACGTGTCTCCTTTGAAGAAATGTCTGTTCCAGTCCTTTGCCTAACTTGATTAAATTATTTTACTTTCGAGTGGTAGGACTTCTTTATATTCTGGATATCAGTCCCTTATCAGATAAACGACTTGCACATATTTTGTGCCATTCCATGAGTCGCCTTTCGTTCTGCTGACTTTATCAGTCACAGAGCTTTTAATTTTGATGTGGCCCAATTTATCCATCTTTCGCTGCCTGTGCTCTTGGTGTCGTGGGATTTTTCTTTTTTTTTTCTTTTTATCAAACCCGATGTTGTAAAACTTTTACTCTCTATGTTTTATTGTAACATTTTTATACTTTTACCTCTTGCATTTAGGTATGTGTTCCATCTTGAGTTAAAAGGTTTTAAATGACATTTTTAAAAGGCAGGGGCTGTGTTCTTTATAAATGTCAATTTCATAAAGACAGAAAGGGCTTGGAAATGTTCCTCGTTGATGGAGGTTAAAGAGACATTACAACCAAATGCAAAATGTGGTGCTGAGCAGGTCCTATACTTGGGGAGGGGGTGGGGGCGCAGGAAGTGCTGTAATGGCCATTATTGGGCTAATGGACAAAAGGGGAATGGGGACCGCAGATGAAAATATCAGATCAATGTTAACGTTCTTAAGTTGGCAACTGTCCTGTGACTGTGTATGAGAATATCCATCGTTGTAGGAAATGCATACTAAAGTACTTAGCAGTAAAGGGTCGTGTGTGCACGTGTGTGTGAGTGAGAGAGAAAGAGAGCGAGCGAGCGAGCAGGGCAGAGAGCACACAAATGGTTAAGCAAATGAGTAAAATGCTAGCAATGGGTGAATCTGAGTAAGGGGTATTAAAACAGTTCTTTGTACTGTTTTCATTTTTGTAAGTTTTCCACCGTTTTGAAATAACTTTCAAAGAGAAAAAGTTTTAAAAACAAAACTCTTAACGTATGAAGTCCAGGAATGATTTTTCAGGTCACTCTTTTCTCAAAAGGGAAGGGTGCACGTAAGTTAACTAACCCCTTACTGTGGGAGGGAGCAGAGCCAGAGCCACTTCTGACAGACGCGGATCGACGTAGAAAGGGACCAGAGGTGTCCCGTGGGGCGTAGAAGCAAACTCCAGAACAGCCGGAGGGACTCCCACATTGCCCGGTGCCTCTCAGCGCCCAGCTCCATGCAGACATCTCTGTGTCTCCCTGGGGGCACATTACCAGCCCGCAGCCCTGAGCTTCTTGCACTTCCTGTGTTAGAAGGACAGCCTGTCTTAAGTCCATGTTCCTGGGGTGTGAGCTTGGCCAGTGGCAGTGGGAGTCGTGAGCCCCCTCGAGGCCCATGTGGGCACGCAGAGCAACATCTTTCCCTAGACGGTGGGGAGGATGGGGAGTGGCGCTCGGTGAGGCACCTGGCAGCCCCGTTGCGGGTCAGGGTCGGCACGGGTGGGGGTGTCCCGTGATGAGAGCGCTTCCTCCCCCAGCTCACAACCGCGGTGTAACCCCGTGAGAAATGCCAGATGCTCTGCACAACACCTTGCCCCTGCCCCCACAACTACCAAGGTCGTGGAACACGAGGGTGTTCTGAGAAACTGCAGCAGCTGGGACGAGCTAAGGAGACGTGGGAACCAGCTGTCCTGTGGGGTCCAGAAGACAGTCGTCAGCCAGAAGCTGAGGAAACGTGGGCTGGTTTGGCTCCCGGACCGCGGTGCGTTTGTGTGTCCAGGACCGCGGTCGTTGCTGGGGGCCTAGAGAGAGAGGCTGAGCTGTTCCTTCAGGTTTCCTGTGCATCAAACACTGCTGTCGAAACATGTTAATTACCTCAGATGACTTTGCCATCAAAGCCTTATGAGCGGACACGGGGTCTTGGCCCGCACCTCCGGCTGGGGTGTCCGCTGACAGACCCACCAGAAGAGGAGGAGTCTGGGCTCCCGTCAGCCTGAGGGAGAGACGAGGAACTGCACTGACCAATGTCTGGGCCCAGTGGTGGCAGGGGACCTTGGGGGCAGGAGCGTGTTAGACCCGTGATTGTAGAAGGGGCACCTGGGACGCTCGGTACTGCTTTGTCCTGTGGCTGTGTTAGATAAACACGTCTTTTCTTGTGCCTGGTGTCACTCATTTTGGGTGGCTTTACGCAGTTTTGGGCTTCCACGTCACCCCTGCCACTGCTGGCTTGGTGGCAGTGCCGTGGGCTATGTGTGACCCGGAGCTCTGAGCGCGGGTTCCGGGGCAGAGCTTCCGTTAGGGGCAGCAGTGCTTGGGGAGTGTTCTGTTGCCTCGCTCCTGTGGGGGCATGACCGTGATGCCCCTTCTGTTGGGGGTTTCCTCGTGCCCCTAGTGGTCCTCTCTGGTAGGGCTTCACCAGCAGCTCAGGAAGCACCACGCTGTTAGAATCCAGACTTCGACCGACCGTGAGACTTGTCTCATTTTTCCTCCCTTTGCCACAGCTGCCGGGAAGCTGGGGACAAAATCCAACCCTAGCACCTCGGGTCACTGAAGCCAGGGTTCGGAACACGCATGACATCCTGTGTTTTGGAACTTCCCCTCCCTCTCCTGGGATTCTGAAAAATTTGTGCCAGTGGCCTTATAGTCCGTCTTTCAGATGCTTCAGGCTGTTTTGGAAGACGCTGCCGTGTAGACGTGGGCCTGGAAGGCCGCCAGTTTGCAGCTGTGCGTCTGTGGCATGCTAGGTGCAGGGGGCAGACCCGGGGTCCCGTTTCCTCCTCTGGCTGGTGTGGCAGAGCGGGTCGTGGTGTTGGGAGGTGTGGATGCTGCACACCCTCCAGGTCACGGAGACCTCCCCGGGTGGCCGGGGCCGGGCAGCGGCACAGCTGGCAGGGACGGGTACCCACCCTCGGCCTCTGTCTGTCCCCCCTCAGGACACATCTGCACTGGGCTCGTCCGTGTTCCCGAAGTGACATTTCTGGCAGCAGCGGTGGCAGCTGCCGTCATTCTTACAGGGACAGATAGTGTGATTTCTCGATTGTTTCCCGTCTCCTGAGCCGGTGGTGTGATGGGCACCCTGCCAGCGGGTGGCGGTAGCTGTGCAGGTGGAGGTGCTCACCTCCCCTGGGTGACAGTCGTGGTTTGTCACCTGTGTCAGGGAGAGGAGGGGGCAGCGTGCTGGGGGGTGGTGAGGTTGCAGCAGCCCCTCCCCCCAGCCTTTTCCACAAGGCCAGAGGAAGGAGCCCTTTGCAGACGGACCTCCTGCTTCAGCACCCTGTGTCTGGTCTGTAGCTCCTTGACGTCACTCTGGTGGCTGCAGCTGTGCAGGGTGAGGTTCAGATGGGAGTAAGGACAGCGCACAAGGGAGGGATTGTGTAGGGAGTGACCGGTCTCCCCACGTGAACTTTCTACCTTGCTGTTTCTTCTTTTCTAGCGAAAGCCTAAACTTCAAGTCCGTATTAACAGCCTCGGGGGAAAAACATGTTTTCGGAAGTCCAGGGTTGGTGCTTGAGTTTGGAAGCGTCGGAGGCAGGCCCTTCCTGACGCCGCACAGCGGGCTGGAGGGGGGTGGGGAAGCAGGTGCGCTGATGGCCAGCAGCAGTGGACAGGGGGCAGCAAGGGAAGGGGCGGAAAATCCTGGTCCCAGGGCTGACAGGTTTAATCAGGTCCTGAATTGTGTCAGACAGATTCTGCCACGTCCACACGAGTCCCCCGGAGAATGATCTGATCATAGGCTCGGTCTCTTTGTAACCTCCCGGGAGACAGGGTTCCGTTTACCATCTCACTTCACTGTGGGACGGAGCCAAGCCCACTCTCGGGCAGGGCGCCCACCTTTGCAGCCTCCCACGTGAGCTGCAGTCTGGCTGTGACCATCCAGGCTGCTTCCAGAGAGCGGTGCTGATGGCGGCACAGCACCCAGGGCATCTCACGGACCCTGCCTGGCAGGTGCACAGGATGTACGGAGTTCACCCGACCCGTGAGCAACACCCTCCCACCCTGGGAAGGTCAGGCCAAGCAGGGCTTCGCCCGGGTGCCCGCTGTCGCCCTGCAGCCCGTCCAGCGCTCGGTATCAGCATCTCTCTTACAAGCGGGGAAGATTCCTCCTTCCATGGGCTGCAGATGTGCATTCCGGCTCTTTGAGGACACAGCTTGCCTTTTTCCGTAAGGCTGTTTTATTTTTCATTTTACTCTCTGGATATTTTTCATGTGGATGTAGGACCATCCTCTGTGGCATTTGCCAGTAGGATCTGTAACTTTTTCACAGCAGAGCAACCCTGAGTGATTCCAGCACCCCATTCCTGCATTCCTGGGAAGCTCTAACAAAGGCCAGAGAAGAAATTCCTCGTGGTAGATCCTCCTCTCTTCCACATTTGAGAAGAAATGCCTGCTTTCTCAGAGGCCGAGGGCCGTACAGGGAAGGACAGGACACGTGTAAACTCTTCAAGCAGGAAGAGGGCCAAGGAGGCCACCGTCTGGCAAAGCAGATGCCAGCCAGCATGCACGTGGCCAGGAGCCCCACTGGCTGGAGGAGACCCACGCCCGTGTCATCTCGCCCTAGATTGTCCAGGCACAGGCCGAGGTAGAAGCCTGCACGGAGGGAGAGAAGGAAAAGCCATGGACATCCTGGGCACCAAATTGCACAGTCCGGGGACATTGCTCTTGTTTCCTTGCTTCAAGCGTCTGGCTCAATTTGTGACTCTAGGTGCCCTGTCCAGGGTCCTCACCCTCCTAATGCAGCAGTCACAGCTGCTGGATACATCCAAAATGCCTGACAGGGGTTTCCCACATCCTAAGGTTGTGCTGGCTTTGCGTGGACAGCTGGCAGAGTGGGAGTGTGTCCAAAACAGCCCTAACTTTTGGCTAGGAGTTTTGCTGCCCAGCCTGTCCCACTGGGCTGTGGGGAAGCCCGGCCGCATCGCGGGCCCGCCGCCCACCCCCAGCCAGACGGCAGCAGCCCTGCTTGCGGGGAGACCGGGCTGTGTGGTGGTGGGGACCTCATGCCAAGCCCACCCCCTCTGGGCCCCTGCTCCTTCATTCTGTCTTTCCCCAGCCACACGACTCACAATTTCCCACCCAGGTCAGCCTCCTGTCCCTGCAGCTTTCTCCGTCTGTAGCTCGTTGCTGACATCCAGAAGCCACAGTTGTGCGGCCAGCCACTGGACACAGGCGTGTTCACGTCACCTGACCACTCAGACGAGCTTGGCTTTAGTTGAGGGTAGCGGTCCCAGCCTCCTGACCCGGCCTCTGTGAGCACAATGCCGCCTGGGTCCTGAGAGCATTTGTCACTTACAGTTCTGTCGATGCATAGGGTAATTTATCTTGGATGCTTCATGTCATTAAGCCTGTTGGCATGTTCTAGAACCGTTGCAGCGGTGTGTAAGATCTGGGCTGCTTTCCTTGGATAGCCCTCATTTGCTGTCGTCAGCATCAAAGCCTTTCCCAAGACCAGCACCAGAGATCTTAGTGGCTGTCGTCCAACCCGAACTGGGGATGGTGAGCTCTTGCACATCATCGCGTTGCTGCCGCCACCGGTCAGGTGCTCTCCCTCCCGGCCCCACCCCTGACCACCCTCCCGCCCCCATGGCATCCCACTTGCACGTGCCGCAAAGGCCGGCTGTGAGGGGGCCTCATGCGCCCCCACACTGTGACCAGGGGTCCCCTCTGAGGCCTCCTGCCCCTCTCCCCTGTCCCCTCCCGTCTCCAGAGCACGTGCCAGTCAGCAGGAGGGTGGCTGTGACCACGCAGAGGGTGGCTCAGGGGTGGTGAGCATCCCTCCTCCATGGACACAGAGACACAGCCTCCAGCACCCCTCACTGCTGTGCCCCGAATATCCCTAGTACCATGCATGGCACCCTGTAAACAAAAAGTGCCCCCTAGGCGAAGGAACAGCATCCCAGTCTTGTACCATGGCAGAAAGAACACCGCGGGGGTTTAGCCAGCTGTGGTTGTGACCAGCACCAATGTCATCCACGGTTCTTAAGATTAAACCACCATGAAGTATTTTTTAGTGGAAAAGAGTTTCTTTTCTAAAAGGTTTTGCCATCTAAATTGGCCAGTCCTTGTGGGGGTCAGATGCACCTGGTTCAGAAGGTAGATTCTGTGCTCTGCGGACCTGGGCCACTATCCCCGTGGCCGGCAGCTCATTCGCGCTCCAGTCTAACCCGTACGCCTTTCCTTTTCTGCAAGTGCTGAGTTGAGTCCTGGTTCCTGTCAAGGCAGAATCATTTTCCCGGTGGTCATGCATGATTGGCGAACGGGACTTTGCCTCTGTTCTCTGTGGCCCCTCCTGTGTCTCTCTCCGTGTTCCTGCTGGAGCACAGCTACTGTCCGCTGTGGGATCACTTTTTCCTTGGACATCTAAACAGTGCATTGCATTGGACAGTGCTCCCCAGCAGCCTGACCAGCACTGACCAGGCAGGTGCTAAGTATGGAGGAAGGGAACCACAGGCTCAAGAACACAGCCAAGTCATACCTTCTCTTTCTCTTTGTAGAGTGCGTTTAGTGGAAAGAGGCTCTCCTCACAGCTTGCCCCTGATGGAATCAGGAAAAGTAAGTATTGAAGGAAGAGAGATGTATTTCTCCATAAACCTGAGTCTTAGCATATGAGCTTTGACATTTTAAGAAATGTATTTTTTAGAATATTTTTAACAATAGGTTTGGCCATGAGTACAGAAACTCAAAACAACAGTATTTTAAACAAGTTAGGTTTTTCTTCTCTTTCACAAAAAAGAAATGAAACCTCCAGGGGCCCCAGCACTTTCTGTCTTGTTCTACTTTGCATGGATTCTGTTCCTAAGGGTACCTCAGGGTCAAAAGTGGCTGCTCTAGCTCCAGCCATCGTTTTCACATTCTGGCCAACCGGAGAAGAAACAGAAAAAGGAGGAAAGGAAAGATGCAGATGAAGTTTTCTGAGTTGCCTTGTGCACACTTAAGTACCGCCACCCGAAGTCCGGTCACACGGTCACACTGGCTGAAAGAAAAGTTAGAAACCTTATATTGGTTCTGAGTGTGTATGGGCCTCGCTATAAACCCAGGTATCGGTTGCTGTGAAAGCAGGCAACAAGGAAGGGTTATGGTGGGGTGGGGGGAGGAGTAGTTCCTGCCACAGTGGTTATGTTTTGTTTGTTTGTTTGTTTGTTTGTTTGTCTTTTTTTTGGGTGGCGGTATTTTTTTTTTTTTACAAGTTGAGGGTGAGAAGTATATTTACACCAAAGCGAAGATTTCTTTTTTCATTTTTGGCCCCAGTTGTCCTATCTCTTTTCCACTTGACATAATTCCAGAAGCATCTTATGTCAGTTCTGGATCCTTTATCATCTGTGTCAGTGTGAGCGCCAGTGAGAATTCTTGCTGCTAAGTTGGTTCTCATGGTAGGACCCTGTGCTTACCTGCCCTAACTCAGCCTTGAGCGAGACAGAGACCAGAGCCACCATGTCACGCTTCAGACTAGGGGACAGGACACCCCTTCCAAGAGCTCTTACTGAAGCTCAACCCTGCAAGGTCTGATCAACTGAACCCACACGGGCTTCATTCCAAATTTGCAGAATCAGCTTTTGCCTCCAGATGCATGTGGTTTCAGTGAAATTCAAAACGCTTCTAAGCCAAACTTCCATTATGAAGGAGATGGTCAGGGCTCCCGGGTGGCTCAGTTGCTTGAGCGTCCGGCTTCGGCTCAGGTCACGATCTCGCGGTCTGTGAGTTCGAGCCCCGCGTGGGGCTCTGTGCCGACAGCTCGGAGCCTGGAGCCTGTTTCGGATTCTGTGTCTCCCTGTCTCTCTGCTCCTCACCCCCTCATGCTCTGTCTCCTCTCTCTCTCTCAAAAATAAATAAACATGGAAAAACATGTAAAAAAAAGGAGATGGTTGCTACGAATATTACGATAAAAGACAGTGACAGGCAGGAGAACGTTGGAAGCATGATTGAGGAAAGAGAGGGCTGTCCAGGCTCTCTAGTCAGAACACGCCTGACAGCACGGCAGGGGCCACCACCCTGCTCCCTTCCACCACACCTGCCTCACTTTTCGGTCCACACTCATCTCCGAAACCTTGATCCACGAGTGACTTCCTTATTTCAGCACCGACTGCAAACCTCCCCCTTCATCCACATTCACGCGCCATGATGTCAGGCACGATACTAAACACAACTGAAAAGTTAATTGAAATGTCTGAAAATTCCTATTTTTCATGCATCATGCTGAGTTGAGTTGTATCAGTCATCATGTTTCTATTCACATTCTTAATGTTTTTAAGTGTTTACTTATTATTAAGAGAGAGCAAGTGGGAGAGGGTCAGAGAGAGACAGAGACAGAGAGAGAATCCCAAGCAGGCTTCTCGCTGTCTGCGCAGAGCCTGATGCAGGGCTCAATCCCAGGAACCATGGGATGAACTGAGCCAAAACCAAGAGTGGATGCTTAACCAACTGAGCCACCCAGGTGTCCCCAGATTCTTAATGTGAAGATCACTTTAATACAGGCACTATCATTGTAGTAATAATTACAGTAAGATGCGGTTGTCATGCAGTAATTATGTTATGGTATGTAATTTTGATTTAAGGCCATACCACTTTCTAGACAGTTTTAGAAAGGAAAACGGGCATGTGGCATAAAGGCCACAGCAAGGTTGATTAGTGTGGCATCTGCCTGTCTGTCCACTGACCAGAACGTTCTCCTCTGCCACATAGATCCTCCCGGGGGTTCGGATCATAATTGCCAATCCAGAAACAAAAGGACCGTTGGGCGACTCCCACCTGGGTGAGGTGAGTTCCGGGGTGTCCGCCCGGGGGAGGCGAGCTGCGGGGCGTGCTCAGAGATGGAGCCTCTGAGACCAAATGACTGCCCTGCTGGACGCGCCGGGTCGTCCTCAACACCTGGAAGCACCGCTAAGCCTCAAGTCACCACTCACTGGCTGGGAACCTGAAATAAGCTTTACCGCTAGAACGAGTCACCGAAGTTCAGGGTTGCAAAGCAGATTTCCGTGAGCAAGTGTGAATGGCCCTCTCCAAAGAATTTAGGGCAGAGGATAGTGAACATATGTGGACTGAGTTTCCTTACGTCCTAGCTCTTGCCTTTCCCGCACGCTTGCTGACTTAGTGCTGAGAAGCGCATCTGGACAGCCATGGAGAACATGCCCAGGGCACAAGGCCACAGCCTAGAACCATGGAGTGTCAGTAAATGGTCGCAGTTTAGGGAATGACAGGCATTTCCTCTGTCAGAAAGTCAGCAGTGGCCTTGACCCATTCGCTCGTATTTAGGAGGAAACCCACGCTGGTTGACCCCCCTTCCTGCTGCCCTAGATCACCCCCTCCCCCACTCAGCCAGTGGGAGGGACATCAGAAAGGGGCACGGTGCACTTACCTTCCCTCCTGTTCTCGGCAAGGCCGAGCCCCTCACGGGCACTGGATCTAATGCCCACGTCCTTGCTGCCGTGTCACCTGCCCCACATGGTCAGCTTCCCTCCTCACAGAGGTTCCCCAGCTGCCCGCAGACCTGCTGCCGTCGCTAACAGCTTATTGAAAACACCACTGCTCAACAAACAGACTCTTTTGTTTTAAGTTTATTTATTTGAGAGTGTGAGTGTGAGTGAGGGGAGGGGCAGAGAGAGAGGGAGAGAGGATCTCAGTCAGGCTTCATGCTGACAGCACAGAGCCTGACGCGGGTCTCGACCCCACGAAACCGCAAGATCACGACCTGAGCTGAAACCAAGCGTCGGATGCTTAGGCAACTGCGGGTGTTAAGCCTGGTGAGCCACACGGGCTCCCGTCTAGGAACACATTTAAAGGAGGTTCCTAAGTAAGGCCTGTACGGTATTTTATCCCCTCAGTTCTGATCTTCACACGTGATTGAGAGATTCCCACGAAGGGCTAAGCAGCAGCCCAACCAGAAAAGGCATTTGGGATGCGAGCAGTGGTCAGCACTCACCACTGTCGTTTCTTCAGCCACCCGTGATGTGTGCTTGCGCCGCTGCGCTGGGGCACCAGGAAGAGGGGTGCAGCGGCTTTGTTTACTTGAAGGACCGTTGATACACACAGTGTCGTGTCCGCGTCAGGTGCACAGCACAGTGATGTGACTCTTGACCAGGACAAGTGTGGTCACCACACAACATGATGACGATTCCATTGCCTGCATTCCCTGTGCTGCGTTTTTGATCCCCGAGATGTGTTGACTTTACACCTGGAGGTTTTTACCTCTCAATCCCCTCCCCCCACTTAGCCCCTGCCCACTGCCTCCCCTCTGGCACCACAGTCTATACTCTGTACTTACGAGTCTGTTTCGGGGCCCCTGGGGGCTCAGCCAGTCAAGCGTCCGACTCTTGGTTTCGACTCAGGTCATGATCTCACAGTTGGTGGGTTCGAGCCCCACATCAGCAAGGAGCCTGCTTGAGATTCTCCCTCTTCCTCTCTCTCTGCCCCTCCACCACTCTCTCTGTGTCTCTCAAAATAAATAAACTTCAATCAGTCAGTCAATTCCTAGGAATGAAACTGGGAAGGACAGTGTGCTGTCCTGGGTGCCTGGAGAGGGTGCCAGCCTGTGCCGCTGTCTAGCCAGTGGCCTCGGCTCCAGCCGGGCATCAGAGCCCACTTCACTCTGGTTTTCTGAACAGGAGCGTGTCTTCACAAGGAAATTTTGTGTCTGAGAAGAAGGAACAAGTTTCATTGCCCTTATACGATGGTGTCGCTTTTTTCTTTACTCTGGGGTTGGGTTTGTTCAGCAGGTACTGACTGGGTGGCTGTGGATGTGCCCACAGTGTCTGAGAGCCACGGGACAGTGCAGACAAGGTGGACTGTCGCTCACTCGTCCATCTTTCAGTGTAATAAAATAATGAAAACAACCCAGCTCAGAACGTCTTTATTGTAAACACTGTGTAGTCCAGAAGACCCTGACTTCTGGTTCTTTTCTCTGCAGAGACAGAATTGCAGCAGTTTTATGCATGTTTCAGGGACTTAATTGGCTTAACCTCGAGTCTTTTCCATGGCTCTGCATGACTCACATGGTCACCACTTTGAGTCAAAATGTTGTTCTTTCTCATTTGCCCAAGTGTCACACACACAGGCTGTTTTGTTTCTTGATATTACACACCTTTCCTTCTTTGAGTCGGTTTTGGTTTCTGCTGTTGTGTTGGAATATGTTCCCAAAAGTGTGCAAACCACGTGAAACGGAAAAATAAATCATAAAAGTTTTCAACATTTTTCCAAATTGCTTTTTAGAAACAATCATTATATTTGAATAAGTGCAAGGAAACTGGTTAGTACAACATCGTTCACTTGATGTGCCTCCTTTCAAACCCTTCCTGTTCTGACGAGCTTCTCCATAGGTGGACAGCTTGGTGGTTTGCTTCGCGCCTCTGCGTTCCCCACAGAAGCCTGCGTGAGACTCACGTGGCCTTGTTCGTGCCTTGAGGGCACCTTGATCAGCTGCTGCCTTGCGCACGTAGTTTCTTCCCCAGGGATGTTCCCAGGTGAACTCACCCAATTCTGTTGCTTCCCGAACAGATCTGGGTTCACAGTGCCCACAACGCCAGTGGCTACTTCACCATTTATGGAGACGAGTCCCTCCAGTCAGACCACTTCAACTCAAGGTTAAGTTTCGGAGACACGCAGACGGTCTGGGCGCGGACGGGCTATTTGGGGTTCCTGCGGAGGACGGAGCTCACAGACGCAAACGGAGGTAAGAGCCCAGGCAGGTGGGTCGAGAAGCCAGGTCCCCAGGCCCTGAGAACTTGTGTGGGTTTGGGACCCCAGCCCCAGGAGCTCCTCGCACATGCTGGCTACAAATCAGCCAAGAAGCAGCTGAGTATGGAAGAAAGGATGGCGGCTGTGAGAGTGTCCACGCTGAAGCCGCGCGTCGTGTCCTGTGTGCTCTCACAGGAGCCAGAGTGTGCCCTGCCCGTGACACCGCGCCCCTAAGTGCAGTGGACAGACCCCCCGCCCCTCCTGCAGCCGCCCAGTCCCAACGGGGCCCGCCCGCAACCACAGCTGGGCGGTGGCGGCAGGACTTGACGCAGTGTGGCCTGTCAGGAAGGAGAGGTAGCCAGGCGCTCAGGCCGTGGTCGCATGGAGGCTGCTGCTCCCGCCTCTGAGGGCGGCTGGTGCCAGGCAGGGAAGTTACGAAAGATGAAAATGTAAAGTCCTACTTGCTATTAAGGTCTCAGCTACCAGTCCTACTCAAAACAGAGGCAGGACTCCGTTATTTCAAAGGATGGGAGCAGAGATGTCTTGGTGAGATCCTGTCAGACCCCAGCCCCAGGAGGTGACTTTCAAGAAGGCTTCCAGACACAGCTGCATGGTGGGAGCTCTGTGAGCCTGGCTGAACTGGCATGAATTTAGGGGGAAAGCAAAGCACAAAAATATTTTGGCATCGTGTTTGTATCATGTTTGCAATTTGGGAAAACCATAGGCTATTTTATTGGAGGGTGTTATCTGGGATTCCCAGGACCTCCTCAGGAGGTGGGATAGGTCCCACCCTGTGGCATTTGGGTCGGGGGTGCTGGGACAGCGCTGTTGTCCTCAGCTCTGTGACCCCCCCCCCCAAAAGACTGGAGTCCCTGCAGTATTAATAGTTAGAGGCCAGCAAATAAATGTCCTCATCTCATCTGACTTAAAACTGGAAAAGACTTCTCTTCTGGTATTCTGTATGTCGATCGCTTCTTTTAAATACTCTCGGATATACTTACCACCCTAAAGATTGAGGGTGTCTCCTTGCTTTTAAGGAAAGACGGACTGACCTCATGTTGCCACTGTCCGAGGTTTGCATGAGTGAGAAGACGTTTCACGGTTACATGAGCTAAGGAAATCTTTGTTTATGAGCATTATCAGAAACTCTGCTTTTTTTCCTACTGAGAGGTAGAATGAGTTTAGACCTCATGTGATGACATCAGAGGGAACCAGGTTTAATTTTGGCTCTGCTGCTGCACCCTGACCCTAGGGCTTTGGGAGAGCACTCTGAGGGTTGGGGCGTGTCTGCCGCCCCACTGGGGCTGAGGGCTGCAAGGAACGTGGGCTGGCCTACTGCAGGTGCACAGAAGCTGGTCCGAGAACGCACTCTACTCCGTGGTGTTGAGGTGCGGAGCGATGTTACAGGTGTGAGAGCAGCCCTCCCAGGAGACTGCATGCTGGCCCGGCCATTTCCTTGGGAGCACAGCGACTCTGGTAGAAAGGAGCTTGCTACCCTCGCTCAGTGGCCCCACTCCTTTGCATCCCGCAGTCAGGAGTAGTTTTAGACTTTTGTTTTTAAGCAGCTCGAGCACCCTTGTGGCGAAGTTCACACACGTTTTCCGTTCCCTACACAGAGCGCCACGATGCCCTGTATGTGGTGGGAGCTCTGGATGAGGCAATGGAGCTGCGGGGGATGAGGTATCACCCGATAGACATCGAGACCTCAGTCATCAGAGCCCATAAAAGCGTCACAGAATGGTGAGTAGTGGGCGGGTGTGTGCACAGTGGCACGGGACAGAGACTGTGTGGCATTGGGAATGGACAGGGGGCCTGTGCAGGAGAGCCTCGGCTTTGGATTGTAGACCTTTACCTTCGGGGCTGATAACTCAGCCGCAAAAGGGCTTGGCGTAGAGTCCACAAATTGCGTGTTTTCCTGAGAATGATGCGCCTGGAGAGCGAGTCCCGGAAATTGTCACTTACTTGCGTTGAGTCTGCACAAGGGTCACATGGGGAAAACGGACTGCACACAGGCGCACGAGCAGGCACTTCAGAGTGACGGTCCTTCACAGGCCGTAAGGCTCAGACGGGAGGGAGTTACACCAGATGCCCTCCGGCAGGCCGGGGCCCCCGGGGCCTGTCCTCCTGGAGCTGGGCTCCCTCCCTCCCTGGTCCATTTGGTTGGCGGTGTTGACGGTGGCCCACGGTGCCTGGGGCTGGCCTGGAGGCCGCAGCGTGGAGCCCTTCCTCAAGCTCACAGAGCGCCTTCACGTGGTGTTTAAGAGTGAAAAGTGGCTCAGCACCCGTAGCTGTAGGTTTGTGCGCTTGGTGGGTCCCGGAGCCAGCAGAGGCCTGACGAAGCTGCTCTCGAACCCAAAGGGAGGCACGTTCCGAACTGTCTTGTGAGCAGTTTTTCCTCGTGGGTAGATTGGCCTGAGATCGTTCATTGCGTCATGTGAGCGGATTACAGGCTGGTTATCTGTTGCCGTTTACTGAACGGGAACACGGAAAGCTTGGCAGGATGGAAGAGATGGGAGGGCCATCACTCCCCGCACGGTCCTGTGCTTCAGACTTGGACGCGTGCCTGCTCTCCCTGAATCTGCGGAAGCTGCCTGTCCGCTTGCGTGTAGACAGGAGACGGAAGCCCTAGAAAGACCCCGGCCCAGAAATGGCACCGGGCCGCACCCCGGTTACAGCCTTCCAGCTCTGTGTCTGTGAGAAAATACTTCAGACTGGTTTGCACCGCCTCCCTCTAGCGTTTTCTGTGTAGTTGCAAAGGGCTGTCTGCCCCTCACAGGTCTGTGGCAGGTGCCCCTTGCTGCCCCTTGTGGGTTTCTGTTCCAGGGTTCAGGGTTTTGTTCTAAGCACTGCTGTTGCCACCTGCTGTGTGGCCTCACCCAAGGTGTGTCAGGCCTCGTGCTCTGCTCTGTTCACGTGTGCACCAGAAAGGACAGCGGCTTGATTGTGCCGGGCTTTGTCCGCCGGCAACTGCCCAGTGCAGCCTACTATGTCGTTCTTGCTCCTTCTTCCTTCCCTCACCGGGCCTGTGCTGCTCCGCCAGCGGGCCCTGTCAGGTATCTCGGACCAAGGCCGACATGTGTGTCACTCGATGTGACTGTGCACAGCGGCACCGTCCCGCTAGCCACGTCTTTCGCTTCTCATCCGTCGTCTCCAGAGGTTGACATCTCTGGGCCTAGGAAAGCTCTGATGGAAGGAGAGAGATGTTGGCCCGCCCACAGCTTCCTGGCAAAGCCCTCCCCCATCCAATACAGAAATCCAGCCTGGTTCCTAATACTGTGTCCTCAGTGTCAAATGCTATAATTAAATTATGCCCAAAGTGGCTACTCTGTGTATCTGACCTGTGATATCACACACTCAGGATGGGCTCACTCGGGCCATGCAGAGCAATATTTTAGAATCACAAAGACTCCCAGCACATCTTGGGAACAGACCTCGGCAGGACTGTTTCCTTGGGTACACGCGCTTATCACCAGGCCAAACCCAGAAGCAGTAATCTGTCGAACACATTCTCTGCTCTTTCCTTCCACATTAATATATTTACTGGTCATTCTGAACAAGATGTGTCGAGTTTTTTTTTCTGAATAAATGTGTTCTGAAGCTATTAGAAAACAGTGAGTTTCGCAAACACTTGCTGCCCCATAGAACGTCTGTGCATCTGGCTGGAGAAGCAGATACCAGCAGCCCCCTGCAGGCGCCTGGAGCCTGGCCTCCTCCTGCACACAGCCCCTTCGCCCTGGGAGCCTTCTGACCTCCGCGGCCAGTGGAGCGTGTGCACCAGGAGCAGTGGCCACTAACGCCCTCTTACTACCACTTTCTAACGACCAACCGTAAAAGTTCAGGTGGCTGGCATTGTAAAGCAGCACCAAGCTTCGGCTTCCACAGACTGGCCGGACCAAATACTCTGGGTGACCTTCCATTGAAAGATCCCAAATAGAATACTTCTGGGTCCATCTCTGATGTTCTTAAGGAATTGTTCCCCATACAGGTCACCTCTTGCTGTGTTAGACTCATCCCAGACTCAGTACTAGAAACAGTTACTGTGCCCCCGTGTGTGCAGTTGCCCACTGGGTTAGCCGGCCCCAGTGTGACGGGACCCGTGGTCAGCTGCACACAAAGCTGGCGGTTCTTCTCCATGCTGCTCGTGCTCCCTCAGTGCCCCCTCCCTCTGTGGCACAGGCAGGGCAGGACCAGCCCCAAAGCCCCAGCTGTTCTCCAGCCTCTGCTGACTTACCCCTGGCCTCATCGCATACCAGCCCCAGGCCCGGGGGGGGGGGACAAAGGCTTCACCTTAGGGGCACAGCGCACAGGTGGTGGGGCTCCTGTGCTACCCGACCGCGGCGTGTCCCTCGGCAGCGGCTGAGGGCAGAGGGCAGGGCCGCTGTCAGGGTGATGCCGAGCACAGAGATCACGTGCACGCGCAGCAGCCACCATGAGTGCCGCCGTTAGAAAACGCCAGCGACAGGCTTGTGTGCGGCACTTAATGAGCTGGCGGCCGTGGGCTCAGAGATGGTCAGCGCACAGGCACATCCAAAAAGAGCCAGATGGATGGGACTTGTTGACAAGAAAGCGTAGTTGTTCAATAAAAACCTCGCTGTATAGTGATGATTTTCTCTCTCTTCCAGCGCTGTGTTCACCTGGACAAATTTGCTGGTGGTGGTGGTTGAGCTTGATGGGTCAGAGCAAGAAGCCTTGGACCTGGTCCCCTTGGTGACCAATGTGGTCCTGGAGGAGCACTACCTGGTGGTGGGGGTGGTGGTTGTGGTGGACATCGGTGTGATCCCCATCAACTCCCGGGGAGAGAAGCAGCGCATGCACCTGCGTGATGGGTTTTTGGCTGACCAGCTGGACCCCATCTATGTGGCCTACAACATGTAGTCTCGTCTCTGGCTCCCATGGACCTTTCCAGGGAAGGAAACGTTTTTCTCAGTGTCACTGAAGTTTGCAGACACGAGGGCAACATTCACTGGGATGGAGCCTTTGGTCACGCCTCAGCGAGACTCCACAGCAGTCCTGGTTGGCATGGGGGTGAAATGTGAAATGTGAATTTACCACTGCAGTTTGCTCAGAAGGACTTTGGATTACTGCCTTCAGTTTGTTGGAAAACCCATTTCAAAAACTTTCTTTTCTTTTTTTTTTTTTTTTAATTATTGGATAAGTGCTTTCTTCGTAAATGTGGTATTTTGTTAAGCCAAAATAGCAATTAAAAAATATTCTGCCCTCAAGATGGGTTCTTTTAAACAATTTATGTAGTGTGACAAAGAATTGTTTTCTCTGTTTAATGTGTCATGAAATCTTAATGACATGGACCTTGTTACTGATTTAAGCCATTGCTAGATCTTATCCTTTTAGGAAAGTTTGTTGAGGTACGAGGAAACCTTCCAAATAGCACCTTCCAATTAGATTTTAGCAGCTTTCTTTGTCAGAAATGTACTGAAGAAACAAAGGCTAGCATACGGCCTTGGAAGTTAGCATAGAGTGAGAAGGAATTATACATAAGGTGTATTTCGGCAACTATCTTGCAGATAACTTTGTACTAAACTAAAAAGATAAAATAAGTTAACTTCTTCATATGTAATTATGTACAAAACGTTTAATTTATTTTGATCTCTTTAGAAGTATAAAAGAGAAAAAACATTCAAGAACATTAAAGTCTTGTAATGTTTGCTAATATAAAAAAGTGTTGTATTATCTTGCGTGGATAGTATCACAACAAATATATATATATGAAATATAAATTCACTAATGAACAAAGGAGATTTTAAAGTTTAAAATGCAGAACCTGTCACTTGCATGGTGTCCCCTCCACTGTACTGTAGATAAAGAGAGATTCTCTCACACCCACTTTGCTGATGTGAGCAATCACAGATTGCCGGTAGCCCGGTCTAAATGTTTCTTCTAGAACCAGAGACCAGCAAGTGAAATTATTGCCATCTCAGAGATGGGGAAGGAATTTGAGGCTAAATGTGCACTATCTTTCCTTTGCTGTGGGGGCAACAGCGAACGGTGTGCCAGCATGTGCTTAGTACGCGGAGCGGGCATTAGGGAAGGCAGGTGTGTGTGGCACTGTTCTCTTAGCTGCAAGAATTCGCTGCACAATGTTCTTCATCATTTTTGTTAGTGTCACCCCTTTTGGTCCTTGGTATGAAAAGGAATGATATTCTGTGGTCATTTGCACTGGGTTGTGTCGATTCCCCTCAGATGGCCACTGTATGGAGTGGACAGAGTGTCCAGAACAGCTTTAAGGGAAAAGACTCACCTAGGAGATCGTCTCCTCGGCCAGCTCTCTGGGGTTCCCTGTCCCGGCGTGAGCAAAACCCACAGGGAACTCGCATGAGCTGCCCCCGGACTCCTAACAGAGCCACTGGCTGGAGCAAGAAAGCCTCACAGCTGCCTTCATCTCGCCACCTGTGGATAACACGTTTCTGATTTCCGTCTCTTGCTGCTGCTGCTGCTGCTGCTGCTGCTGCTGCTGCCGCCGCCGCTGCCTCACACGCCTTCCAATTTTCATGTCTCACCTGTACACTCCTTGATTGAATTGGCCCATCTGTGTCCAGCCAAGAAGAGGTATCAGCTGTCCAAGCGTGATCTTTCTCGTAACTGCCCCAATATGACCCCGCAGTGGCTCTCGTTGCTAGAAATGCATGACCAAGATTGTTGCTGGGCAAACTTTAGATTCTCTTTTCGTTATATTGTAGGCAATGTCTTCATCTGCCTTTGCTATATGCGCCAGCAGTAAGCCCTTTGCTAAAAGAGAGTTTTGTTTGACTTCCGAGATCCAAGGCTACTTGTTTTCTTAAAATTTTCAGTGGCATTTTTAAAACTTTGTCTGCATGTGGGGTGCATCCTTCCATCTCCACAAATTAGTCGATTTTTAAAATATTATTTGACTTCATTGCTGTGTGAATATTTCTACACGCTTCAGATACACATTCCTACAGTCTTCTGCTTCCTACGAGGGGCGGGGGGAATCCCCACCACACATGGAAAAAAGACATTTTCTTACACATACCAACCTTGTTTAAGGGGAAGGATGGTTTAAGGCTTCAGATCATGTACTGATTAGGAAACACAGTTGCAGGATAACTTGTGAGGTCTAGCTGATGTCGGAAGCAAACAAATCAGGTGTCACTTCCAGTAGGACCTTCACATGCAAGGCGGTGCGGTTGTGAACATGGTTAGTGACGTCCTATCATCTCTCATGTTAGAGTTGAGGTCAAAGGGTTGGGGGCTGGGATCAAAGGTCATTTGTGCAAGAAAAAGGAAAGGAAACCCGTTTCAGCAATAAAGAAGGATCGTTCTGTATTAGAAATTGTGCTGTAGATAAATCATTCATGAGAATGTAACAATGTTTGTCTTGTGACCTTGTGCTTTTGAAGTCAGACAAAACCGTGTAATCAACTTGCACAAAGAAGGGTACACAATGAACATTGAAACACAGACCTAACCCAACAGGGCGGCTTCCTCATGGTGCTTGTTTATTATATATATTTAATCCTGCTTGACACTTTACCCAAGGGAAACTGTCCCTTTTATCAGTTGAATGTTAGCAGCGTTATTTCATAGAGTGTGGTGACTGGTTAGAGAAATTCATGTACTCAACCAATCACGGTTTCAAACAAAATTTTTATGTGCAAAGGACGGCAACCTTCTCGTATGTTAAACCACCAGTAAGCTTTGTACATCTGTGATAACGCCTGTTTTATATTCAAATGAACAAATAAAAGCTTTTATTTTTGTTGCTCTGAAAATAGCAGTTTCTTAATTGGTCCCCTGGAAAACTGTCTGGGACAGGTTCAATCCCAGGAAGGAAGTGACTCCTGCAGGGAAATGGGAAATGTATCTGACTCTGTTTACATAATTTGTTGCATTACTTATTAGTACAGATAATCATACTTTGAACAATGTTTAAATTTTGATGTGGGCATTTATTGCTTAAAAAATTCCTATGGCAACATGTTTTGTGAAATGTTTTTTTTTAATTCTTTTAAATATATCTAAATATATTTGTTCACATTTGCTGGAAGTGTACAGATTCTTGCTAGATTTGGGGGACAAAGAGTAAGCATGAGTCCTGTGTGCAAATACCTTCTGTCAGCTGTATGACAGGGGACCTCTGCATGTCAGGAAGTAGGACCAGCTGACTCTTCCAACCCAAGTTATCTTTGTTCATCTGACGACCAGAAGCTCTTGTCTTTTGCCCAAGATCTGAGAATTCTTTCAGGTTTGTGTCGCAAGGGCAGGGGCAGGCGCACGGACCTTCAGCCTGATGGTTCTCAAGAACTCAGCTGTATACACACCAAAACCAGTAGACCTCAAACGTGTGCCGCGAAGCGCCCGCGGGGCAGCGGCCCCCGTGCCCCGCCGTTCGCCCCTGAGCACCCCTGCCTGTGGCGGTGGAGACGCCCCACACAGGCGCCTCGGACCTCGCGAGCTGGGCGCCCGAGACCCGCTGACAGACACGTGGTCCTGGGGGGCCATGCTTCGGACGGCGCATGCGCGAGTGTGCGTGCGTGCGTGCGTGCGTGTGTGCGTCGTGCTTTCGGCTGTGGCGGCCTGCTCCGCGCGCTGCAGCTCCACGGCGGTGGGTTCCTGGACCCGGCCGGCGACAGCCTGGGGCAGCTGGGTCTCGTCCCCGTGCGGTCGTCTGCCCTGCGGCCTCCTGCGCGCGCGGACGGAAGGCCCCCTCACGCGTGCCCCCCGTGTGCGCCCCCACGCCGTAGTAGCGTGTCGGGCCTCTAGACCCAGTGAGGGGGGGGGGGGTCCGGAGCCACAGGGCGGGACAGAGGTCGGCCGCGTTCCCGACGCTGTCACCGGGGCGTGAGCGTCCCGCGCACCTGCCATCCGGGCTGGCAGTGGGTAGGGGAAGCCTTCGTGGTTTGGCTGTGTCTGCCGCCCCCACGGCATAGATCTCTAGCCACACGACCCCTGCAGGTCAGCCCGTAGGCCTTCCTCCCCTGAGGCTCCGTTCTTGCGCGTGTCGGGACCGAGCCCCGAGAGGGAGACCGTGTGTGGCAGGCGGGAAGGTGGGGCACGGCGTGTGGTGTGGCCGGGGGAGCTGCGTCCACCGCCCCGAGGACAGCGTGCAGGCCCCGCCTGCACTCCTCCAGGAGCGGGCTGGAGCACTGACCTGGGAGGGAGGAGAGTGAGCAGGAGGAAGGGCCCGCCGGCGCCCAGTGCCCAGAAGGGCGGGGGCGGCAGCTCCGCTGTGCGCATTGCTGTTCCCTGAGCCCGTGTGGACGCGCGTTCGCCGTCCTCACCTGCCCGCTCGCCATGCTGGCTCCGCCGCGGAGCCCCGCACAGAGCGGGCGTTCTGTAAGCGCTGGCCGGACGCAGGACGTCCTGGTGGGGAAGGGTCTGAGGATCCCTGTGCCCGCAGGGCTCGAGCCCGGTGGGAGGCGGACAGCTCGGGAGGCGGTAGGGGCTGCTGGAGGCACGGCGAGAGGTACTTACTTTCGTCCTACACGAGGTGCCAGCGAGGGCTGACAGCCACGCAGGCCTTGTTGCCACACGTGTGCACTGTAATGACCCGCCGTTGGAGCGCAAGTGCCCCTGCCACCTGACCAACGGCTGGAAGTACCAGAAAGACGGTGGGGGACAGCCGCGGGGAAAGGGGAAGGTGCTGAGAGAGGGGCGGCGCGGTTCTCGAATGGGGGATTGGTTCCCCGGGTAACAGCACGGTAGGGAGCTCTGGCAAGCGGCGAAGCAGCGTCGTTCGAGAGCGAGAGCGGGCACCACGGATGAGAGCGTGCAGGTGCGGTAAGGGGGCAGGTCGGGGCAAAGGTCAGCGACTGGAGCCCGTTTCCTGCTTAGGCCAGAGCGGAGCCGAGGGGAAATGTTCCCCGTCCTCGCTGCATTGTGAAGGGACTGTGCCGAGAACCACGGGTGGATGGCAGCCCCCGCCGATGCATGCTGGCTGCCCCTTCGGGAGGACGTCAGCAGGCCCCGGGTCACTGCCCAGCAGCAGTGTGCCCCTGAAGCCTGAACGTGGATCCAGAGCGGCCCCCAAGGCACCCGGGACCGGCCTGGTCTTGTGCGGTAACCCTTGGTGAGTCCCTGACCCGTGGCTGTGCTTCCTGCGTCCACCAGGTGTCCCTTCGCACACTCGCCAGGCAACGGCAGGTGGAACCTGCCCTGGTCACCATCAGACGGCGTTCCATCGAGGACTAAGTTCCTGAAGTCCCCGGCTCTGGTGTGTGGTCAGTGACTAGGGCACAGCAAGCAGTGATTCTCGGGGACAGAGTGTTGTCATCAAGAGGCGCTACCAGGTTCTGAGTGCGTCCGGGGTCTTTGTCACCCAGGCGTTGACTTAAGCGGTTGCGTAGACTGAAAGTAAGTGGACGTGTGCCACCAGCACTGTGCTTCCTGGAGATGGACAGGCGCCTCTGAAGATGGAGCTGGCGGGCATGGACGGGCTGTAGGGATTCGTTTGGTGACAACCGTTAATTGCTGGCGGGCAGTTATGCCTGAAAAGCTAACAAGGCACAGCGGTTATGCCTCGTCTTGGCCCCAGCTGCAGCCAGGGTTTAACCAGATCTTTGCCAGCCTGCCGTGGAAGGGCCAGGGAGTCAAGTGGTGCGGGCTCTGCCGGCCAGGCGGTTTCTGTCTCAACCGCTCGTTGCTGATGGTGCGACACAAAGGCAGCCCTCAAGTAAGCAGACACAGAAATGTGGGTTTTGTTTCAGTTCCCCATCGTGAAGTACTGTTCCATTGACTTTTCTCAACTATTTAGAAGCTTTGGGTTTAGAAGCTTTGCCATTTTTAGCTTTGGGTCCTACAAATAGCAACCAGATTTGGCCCTGAGGTCATCGTCAGCTGATTCCTGTTCTAAGATGCAAAGTAGTAAGGAAACTTCTGAGAAGTAACTTTTGACTGCGATTTTTCCTTCCACAGGAGTTCGTTTCTGAGTCTGGTAGTTCGGTCTTTAAACACTTTAATGTTCCAACTTCTCTGTTGTTCCCTTATCAATAAATATCTGAGCACCAACCATTTGAAGTTGCGGGGTAAAGCGAAGGAGCCCCATCGCTCTCCCAGGTTTGAGGTCTGGCAGAGGCTGAGAGGCAGCTGGTCGGAGACTGAGATGTAGTCTTGGCTGCACACAGAGGGGATCACGTGAGCTTTACTGTCTCCAAACCAAGGGGTAAGACGAGATGATCGCCAAGGTCTCAGTTGCCCCACGTACACTGTTCTTTAAACTGATTTTCTAGCTGAAATGTGGGCATGAAGTCGAGCACTCATTTAACCTTGTTTCCTTGCCATAAACAGCTAGTTCTTGTAACAAACCTGCATCCAGACGTGAGAACCCCCCCTGGGGAGCTGGACCTGCTCAGAGAGGAAGTGACTTATTTCTCAAAGTAAACCCAGAAGGTAACTGAAGACATGCTTTGGGTTGTTTGGGGCATTGTTTTTGTTTTTGTGTTTTAGATTTTTTTGTTTTTTCGCTTGTGCAGTGGTTGCACAAGGGTGAATGTGTCAGGTCGATGGGGTCTTGGTGGGTAAAGGAGTCAGGACCAACACATGGTTGTCACTTTCCCAGTCAACACTCCTCCCTTAACTTAGGAGTAAGGGTGTTGGGGGTCCTGTACCGAGCAGAATATTCCAGGGCTCCAATTTCCTAAAATGCAACAAAATCCCCCCAAATGTCAAGATTCTTTTTAAACAGCAGAGTTCAGAATTGCTCTTAGTACCTAACTGATAATCTAGCAGCAGAGGCAACCATATTTGCTGTTGGTCCTTGACTCTGTCACCTGTTTAAGGACCTGTGGAGAGGCACTTAGGGAGATCTTTAAAGAGACCCCATGATCCTTTGTAATGTGAATAGTGAAACTCTCCATTTGGTTAGTTTAAAGTTAAAGTCAAATAATCAGGTATTCATATGTTAAATATTCTGTGTAAAAGGATCCTGCGAAAGCATGACCTGTGGGAAATGATTTTCTGCAAGTGGCTTCTTTTCCCCCCGTTGCTGCCTCTTTGTTTCTTCCAGCCTGTCCTTCCAGATCTCTGTCTGACACAGGTACTCAGTTCAGCTCAGCCATGGGCTTGATGGCCCCTTGGTGTTCAGAGAATGAGGTCAGTGGGTCTAATGGCCTTTAAGGAGTTCCTACCATGTTCAGAGCACTTAAGTGAGTATAGAAACGGAGTTCCAGGAGGCACAAAGTTGCCAACGACAACAATCTAATTAGGGAAATAAAGCTGGAAAGCAAGAAATGGACTGGTACGTTATGTGTGCCTGTGTGAAGACCTCCGCTAGGAACGATGCCATCAGGGAAGGAGAAAGAAGAGACAAAGATCACTGTCATCTGCCATCAGTATCCCACCATTTACCACGTGGGCTAGTAGGAAAGCCTAAATTTTCATTTTTGAGAAAACGTAACTTTTAAAACTTTGGTATTTTTAAATTATAGTTGACCCATAATGTTACATTAGTTTCAGGTGCACAGCACAGTGATTTGACAATTGTGTACGTACACAGTGTTCACCACAGTAAGTATAGTTACGGTTATCAGACAGAGTTATTATATTCTTGGTTATATTCCCTGTGTTGTACTTTTCTTTTTCATTCCCCTGATTGGTGTGTTTTATAACTGGACATTTGTATCTCTCAGTTGTCTTCATCTATTTTTACCCACCACCCCCCCCCCACCCTTCTGGAAACCACAGGTTCTCTGTATTTGTGAGTCTGTTTCTGTTTTTGTTTATTCATTTGTTTTGTTTATTAGATTCAGCATATAAATGAAATTGTATAGTATTTGTCTTTGTTTAGATCATTTCACTTGGCAGAATACCCTCTACATCCGTTCCCACTGTCACAAATGGCAAGATCTCTTTTGTGTGTGTGTGTGTGTGTGTGTGTGTGTGGCTGAGTAATATTCCTCTGTGTGTGGGGGGCGAGGGCATCTTAATCCATTCATCTGTTTGTGGACACCTAACACTGCATCCATACCCAATACTGCAGTAAACATAAGATGCATATATCTTTTTGTCCTAGCATTATTGTTTTCTTTGAGTAAATAACCAGTAATGGAAAAGCTAGATCATTTGGTGTTTCTATTTTTAATATTTTGAGGAACCTCAGTAGTGTTTTCCACAGTTGCACAAATTTACATTCCCGCCAACAGTGCATGAGGGTTCCCTTTTCTCCAAATCCTCACCAATATTTGTTATTTCTTGTCTTTTTGATACTATCTATTCTGATAGGTGTAAGGTAATAACTCATTGTGGTTTTGATTTGCATTTCCCTGATGATTAGTGATGATGAGCATCATTTCATGTGTTTCTAGATGTTTGTACATCTTCTTTTGAAAATAACTATTCTGGTCCTATGCCTATTTTTATTATTTTTTATTGAGTTGTAGGAGTTCTTTATATACTTTGAATATTAATCTTTTATTGGATGTATCATTTGCAGATATTGTCTCCTATTCAGTAAGGTTTATTTTTGTTTTGTTGATTTCTTCCTTTGCTGTGGAAAAGCTTTTTATTTTGGTGTAGTCTCATTTCTTTCTTTCTTTTTTTTTAACTTTTGTTTTCCTTGCCTGAGATTTGTCTATAAATATGTCACTAAGGCTGCATTGAGTTTATTTTTGTGTATGTTGTAAGAAAGAAGTCCCATTTTATAATTTTGCATGTAGCAGTCCAGTTTTCCCAACACCATTTATTAAAGAGACTGTCCTTTCTCCAGTGTGTGTTTTTGCCTGCTTTCTTGTATATTAATTGACCACACTAATATGGGTTTATTTCTGGGCTCTCTATCCTGTTCACTGGTCTGTGTCTTTTTTTGTGCCAGTACTATACTGTTGGATTACTATAGCTTTGTGGTATATCCTGAAATCTGGGATTGTGATACTCCAGTTTTGTTCTTCTTTCTCAAGATGTTTGCTTAACTAGGGTCTTTTGTGTCTTACAGTTTTACAATTTTAGGATTATTTGTTCTGGTTCTGGTTGAAAGGAATTGTGTTAAATCTGTAGATTGCTCTGAGTGGTGTGGACATTTTAACAACATTAATTTTTCCAATCCGTGAGCATGATAATATCTTTCCATTTGTGTTGTCTTCATTTTCTTTCATAAATGTCAGAGTTTTCAGAGTCCAGGTCTTTCACTTCCTTGGTCAACTTTATTCCTAGGTATTTTGTTCTTTTAAAAAAAAATTTTTTTTAATGTTTATTTCTGAGACAGAGAGAGAGACAGAGTGTGAATGGGAAAAGGGAAGAGAGAGAGGGAGACACAGAATCAGAAGCAGGATCCAGGCTCTGAGCTGTCAGCACAGAGCCCAACGCGGGGCTCAAACCCACAAACCATGAGATCATGACGTGAGCTGAAGTCGGTCGCTCAACCAACTGAGCCACCCAGGACCCCCTATTTTATTCTTTTTGGTACAACTGTAAATGGGATTGCTTTCTTAATTTTTTTCAGTTACTTTGTTACTAGTGTATAGAAACACAACAGATCTCTTTGTTACTTTTATATCCTGCAATTTCATTGAATTAATTTATTAGATCTAATAGTTTTTTTGTGGTCTTTAGGGATTTCTGAATATACATAATCTGCAAAATAGTGACAGTTTTACTTTTTTCTTTCCAGTTGGATGCCTTTCATTTCTTTTTTTAAAAAACATTATTTTCTGAGACACTTCCTGAATCTCAGAACCTGGACACTATATGATTTCTCCTTCATAAAGCCATTACTTTCAAGAGTGGGAAACATAACTGGCTTTTCTGACACAGGGAAGAGGGCAGAGACTTAGAATGCCAACACAGGAATTCATCTGAAATGGAAGATCAAAATAAGGCCATGGCCAGAGATCTAAGGAAAACAGATGTAAGTAACATGACTGATGGAAAATTTAAAGCAACAATCATTATTGATTCTCACTGGACTTGAGAAAAGAATGAAAGTCAGAAATGAAGAATGTAAAAACTGATATTGGAATCAGTCTTGATGCAATGAGCACACGCTGGAAGAAGCAGAGTAATGAATTAGTGATTTAGAAGACCAAATGATAGAAGATACTGAAGCTGAACATAAGAGAATAAGAAGAATTATGCAATATAAGAATAGACTTAGGAAACTCAGTGACTCCATAAAACATAAAAACATTTATATTATAGGAGTCACAGCAGAATAGCAGATAGAAAAGGGGGCAAGAATTTATCTGAGGAAATCATAGATGAAAACTACCCTAATCTGGTAAAAGAAATAGACATTCAGATCCAGGGGGGCACAGAGAATTCCCATCAAAATCAACAAAAGCAGGCCAAGACATATTTAACTAAATTTGCAAAATATAGTGATAAAGAAAAAATCTTAAAAGCGGCAAGACAAAAGAAGTCCTTAAGTTACAAGGGAAGTCCCATAAGGCTAGTTGAAGATTTCTCAACAGAAACTTGGCAAGCCAGAGGGAGTGATATGATTGACATTCAGAGTTCTGAATGGGAAAAATCTGCAGCCAAGAATGCTCTATCCAGCAAGGCTGTCATTCAAAATAGAAGGAGAGATAAAGAGTTTCCCAGAAACAAAAACTAAAGGAGTTCATACCATAAAGGAACGAATTGATAATAATACAATAATATAGGGGACTTTTACACCCCGCATACATCAATGGACAGATATCTAAACAGAAAATCAACAATGAAACAATGGCTTTGAATGACACGCTGGGCCAGCTGGACTTAACAGGTACATTCAGAACATTCCAACCTAAAACAGCAGAATACACGTTCTTTCAGTTGCACATGGGACATTCTCCATAATCACATACTAGGTCACAAAGCAGGCCCCAACAAATACAAAAACATTAAAATCATACCATGCATATTTTCTCACCACAAGGCTGTGAAATTTGAAGTCAACCAAAAGGAAAAAAAATTGGAAAAACCACAAGTACATGAAGGTTAAACCACATGCTGCTACTTAACAGTGATTGGGTCAACCAGGAAATTCAAGAAATTTAAAAAATATATGGAAACAAATGAAAGTGAAAACATGACCGTCCAAAACCTTTGGGATGCAGCAAAAGTGATCCTAAGGGGGAAGTATATAGCAATACAGGCCTACGTCAAGAAGCAAGGAATGTCTCCTCTTTCATTTCTGATTTTGAGTCCTCTCTCTCACTTTTGTTTTTTGATGAGTCTGGCTAGAGTTTTATCAATTTTATTTTCAGAGAACCAGCTCCTGGTTTTGTTAATCTGTTCTGTTTTTGTTTTATTTCATTTGTTACTGCTCTAATCTGTACTATTTTTGTTCTCCTTCTGGTTTTAGGTTTTGTTTGTTCTCTTGCTAACTGCTTTAGGTGTCATGTTAGGTTGTTTATTTGAGATTTTTCTTGCTTCTTGAGGTAGGCCTGTACTGCTATAGACTTCCCTCTTGGAATATCTTTTGATGCATCCCAAAGGTTTTAGACCCATGTTGTGTTCAGTTTATTTGTCTCCCTGTAGTTTTTTTATTTACTTTTTGATTTCTTGGTTGACCTGTTCATTGTATAGCATGTTATTTAACCTCTCTGCTATTGTGTTGTCTCCAGATTTTTTTCTTGTGGTCGATTTCTAGTTTTATACCACTGTGGTTGGAAAAGATGTGTGATATGACTTCTACTTTTTGAATTTGTTTAGACTGATTTGGTGGCCTAACATGTGATCTGTTCTGGAGAATGTTCCATATGAACTTGCAAAGAATGTGTATTTTGCTTCTCTGGGGTGGAATGTTCTGAATATGTCTGTAGATCCATCTGGTCCATTGTGTCACTTAAAGCCACGGTTTCCTTATTGATTTTCTCTTTCAACGGTCTACCCACTAATGTAAGTGAGGTGTTAAAGCCCCCTACTATTTTTGTATTACTATTGATAACTTTATGTTTGTTAAAGTCTATTTTGCCCCATATAAGCATTGTTACCATAGCTTTCTTTTAACTTCCATTTGTATGATAAACATTTTGCCATCCCTTCACTTTCAATGTTCATGTGTCTTTAGTTCTGAAATTAGTCTCTTGGCAGCAGCATATAGATGGGTCTTGCTTTTTTATCCATTCAGTCATCTATGTCTTTTGATTGGAGCATTTAGTCCCTTTAAATTAATTGATAGATACATACTTATTGCCGTTTTGTTACTTGTTTGGGGGTTATTTTTGTAGTTCTTCTCTGTTTCTTTTTCTGTCTTTTGTTTGATTGCTTTCTTTGATGATATTCTTGCGTCCCTTTTCCTTTAATTTTTGCATATATACCATAGGTTTTTGATTTGTGGTCACCATTAGCTTTTTATGTAACATCTTATGCATATGATGTCTCTGTTAAGCTGACGGTCACTCAAGTTTGAACCTATTCTAAAAGCACTAAACTTTTACTCCCCACCCCTGTGTTTTATGTATATGCTAGCATACTTTACATCCTTATATTTTGTGAATCCCTTGACTGAGTTTTGTAGATATACTTGATTTTACTGCTTTTATGCTTTAACCTCCACACATTCTGGGGTTTTTGGTTTTGTTTTGTTGGGTTTTGGTTTTGTTCTGTTCTGTTCTGTTTTAGAGACAGAGCACATAAGCAGTAGAGGGAGAAAGGAAGAATCTTAAATAGGCTGCACACCCAGCATGGAGCCCAACATGGGGCTCCATCTCAGGACCCTGAGATCATGACCTGAGCCAAATCAAGAGTTGGATGCTTAACTGAGTCACCCTGGCACCCCTAACCCCCATATGTTTTACAGGAGATTAATCTACTACTTTTATTTTATTTATATGTACCTGTGAAATTTTTCTTCTTTTCTTGGGCTGCCTTGGGCTTGTAGTGGGTTAGGCCAGATGTCTGGCAGAGATGCAGTGGCACTGAACTGCAGGGTGGCCACCCTGTGTTATCCCCTGAGGGGCTTGTCTGCCCCCAACCCACTGGTATGGCTGCCGTTGAAGTGGTATGTGTGTTTAGCTCTTTGTCTCCCCAGAGAAGGAGTCATTTTGGGGTGGTCCTGGCCACTTTCAGGGCTTGTGGTGCTCCTTTAAATGGACACCTACTGAGTGGGACAGGTTGAATGGGGTGGATCCACAGAAGAATGCTGGGGCAGGGCACACTCTTAGCAAAGCTAGTTGGAGGGTATTGGTGCTGGTTCCTGCAGATGTCCATGTGTTGAGGCTGGAGTGGAGCGAAATGTAAATGTCACCCAACAGCTCTTTCATTCTTGGAGAAATCTAGAGATCCATGCCCTTCCTGTGTACAATCTGAGATTAGTAAATAAATCATCCTATGTACCCCAGGGGGTTTTCATACTGCTGCTCCTATGCTGTAGCTCAGTGGGGTTGTTTGTTGTGCTTTCTCTAAGTGCAGGAACTCCATGTCCTCCTGCTTGCTCGCTCGCTTGTTCACTCGCTCGCTCACTCACTCTCTCTCCCAGAGCCAAGCCCACTGAATTTTAAAGTTCCCAATGTTAAGCCCCACTGATTTAAAAAAAAAAAAAAAAAAACAAAAAAAACAACCTCATGAAGTTAAGCCTCTCTGGTCTTCTAAGCTCTGATGTAGATTCATCTTCCTAGTGTGGGTCCCCTGTGCCTGCAGTGGACAGTGTGGGGTCTGCTTGTCTCCTCTCTCCATGTCTGCAGTGTCCCTCCCTCCTATGGACAGTCCTTCGGGTCATTTTGGTTCCAAACCATGTCCTCTCCCCTTTTTACCCTCTTTGTTATAGCCTCTTCTGTACATTTACTTGGGGAGAGTCTGTTCTGCCAGTCTTTAGGTGGTTTTCTGGGTGATTTACACTGATGTGAGTGTTATCAGGGTTTGTCTGTGGGATGAGATAAGCTTAGGATCCTCCTGCTCCACCATGTTCCCTGGAAGCTTTACCTTTTATTTCTTTTTTCTTGTCTGATTGCTGTGGCTAGGACTTCCAGTACTGTGTTAAATAGAAGTGGTGAGAATAGACATCCTTGTCTTGTTCCTGATCGTAGAGGAAAATGTTTTAGTTTTTCACTACTGAATATGATGTTAGCTGTGGGTTTATCGTATATGATGTTTATTATGTTGTGATATGTTTCCACTAAACCTACTTTGTTGACCATTCATATCATGAATGGATATTGAGTTTTGTCAAATGCTTTCTCTTCGTCTGTTGATGAACACAAGGAGAACATATGCCCAAAGCCGCTGGCTTGGAAAATGAGAGGGGCCAAATGTCATGAATTCTTGCAATCGGTGGGACTTAAAGCCTGGAGTTTTAAAGGTCAGCTGGCTTGGCTGGGATAGATCCCAGAGGGCACTGCCCTGCTCCTAGAGAGAAGGCAGGCCAACAGCCCTGGCAGGGAGCTTGGAAATAGTGATCTGAAGAACACCTGTTCTTCAGCACACGGGGGGGTGAGAATTATGTACTCTTGCTTTTGTCTTGTTTTGTGTGTATTGTTTTGTGCTAGTGCTAGAGACACTAGCAGCAGCCATGTTTGCTATCTCATTCTGCTGTGCAGATTCCAGCACTGGTGGCCACCATTTTGGGATCCTTCCTCTAAGCTGCTAATCCCAGGGGTCCCTGCCCTGCTGAGAGTCCCCCACAGTCCTATGCTTTCACTGGGCCTTATACCTAACAGTGTGATAACCCTGTCCAGTAGTTCCCCAGCAGTAGCCATGGCCCTGCCACAACAGGAGGCACATATAGCCCACACACAGGACACCTCTGGAGCACCTGGCTGTGGTGTCCAGGAATTATTGCACTTCTACATCCCAGAGGATGTCTCCTGCATAAGTCCACTGTCTTCAAGATTGGGAGACATAGCTGTACTACCTAGTACATAGAAACAAACACAAAGAGTCAGACAAAATGAGGAGACTGAGGAATAGATTCTAAATGAAAGAATAAGACAAAAACCTCAGGAAAAGAACTAAACAAAATGGAGATAAGCAATCTACTCAATAAAGGATTCAAAGTAATGGTCATAAAGATATTTACCAAACTGAGAAGAGTGGTTTATAAGCACAGTGAGAAGTTACACAAAGATAAAGAAATATAAGGAAGTACCAATCTAAGCTGAAGAATACAAAAACAGAAATGAAAAATGCTCTTGGGAGAAAAAAACAGTAGATTATATGATACAGAATAATGGATCCATTATCTGGAAGATAAGGTAGTGGAAATCACCCAAATTGAACAGCAAAAAGAAAAAAAAACTAAAAGATATGATAGTTTGAGGGACCTCTGGGATGTATCAAGGATATTAACATTCTCATTATAGGGGTCGCAGAAGGAGAAGAGAGAGAAATGGGCAGAAAACTTATTTGAAGAAATAATAGCTAAGATATTCCCTAACCTGAGAAGGGAAAATTTCATGAAGGAAACAGATATCCAGGTCCAGGAGGCACAGATAAACCCAAAGCAGTCAACATCAAGACACATTATAATTAAAATGCCAAAAATTAGAGGATCTTAAAAGCAGCAAGAGAAAAGCAATTAGTTACATGTAAGGGGATTCCCATAAGACCATCAGCTGATTTTCCAGCAGAAACTTTGCAAGCCAGAAGTGAGTGGCACAATATATTCAGAGTGCTAAAAGGAAAAAAAAAAACAACAACAACAAAAAAAAAAAAAACCTTAAAACCAAGGATATACTTCCCAGCAAGGTTGTCATTCAGAATTGAAGGAGAGAGAAAGAGTTTCCCAGACAAGTAAAAGCTGAAGGAACTCCATCACCACTACACTGGCTTTACAATAAATATTAATGGGAATTCTTTAAACAGAAATGAAAAGGTCATAACGAGAAGTAAGAAAATATATGAGAGAAATAATCTCACTGGTTATAATGCAAACATATAGAAAACATAGCGGATAGACAACTTATAAAGCTAGTATGATGGTTAAAAGACAAATTTAGCAAGATCAACTAAACCTACAATAATTAGTTAAGGCACACAATAAATAAAAAGATGTAAAAATATGATGTCAAAAGCATAAACATGGGTTGGGGATAAAAATGTAGTGATTTTTAGGATGCATTCAAACTTAAATGACTACCGACTTAAAATAGACTGCTGTGTATATAGGTTACTATCTATGAACCTCATGATAACCACAAATCAGAAACCTATAATAGATATACAAAAAATAAGAGCATTGGACCCACATATAACAGTAACTAAAGAAAGTTATAGGGTCTCTAAGGAAAGGAACAAGAGAGGAAGAAAAGAACAGAAGAACTATAAAAACAACCAGAAAATAATTAACAAAATGGTAACAAATGAATACCTATCACTATTTAAGTGTTTATTTGTTAATGTTTGAGAGAAAGAGGGAGCACAGGGGAGGGGCACAGAGAGAGGGAGAGAGAGAATCCCAAGCAGGCTCCACACTGATAGTGTGGAGCCTGACGTGGAGCTCAATCTCACGAACTCTCAGAGCATGACCTGAGCCAAAATCAAGAGCTGGACACTCAACCTACTGACCCACCCAGGTGCCCCAATCGCTGTTTACTTTAAATGTAAACTACTAAATGCTCCAACCAGAAGACATAGCTGGCAGAATGGACTTAAAAAAAATTAAAGATCACCAAATACTGCCTACAAGAGATGCACTTTACCTACAGATACATACAGACTGAAATTTAAGTGATGGAAAAATATACTTCATGCAAACAAACTGAAAGAAAGCTGGAGTAGCAATATTTATATTAGGGTAAATAGACTTTAACACAAAAGCTGTAACAAGAGACAGAGAAGGAGATTCCATGATGATAAAAGTGATCAATCCAACAAAAAGATATAATACTTGTAAATATTTATGCACCCCACATAGAACCACCTAAATACATAAAGCAAATTATTAACAGAAGCAAAGGGAGAAATTGACAGTAATATAATAACAGTAGGGGACTTTACATGAATAGGTAGATCATCCAAGCAGAAAATTAACAAGAAGCATGGGCTTTAACCACACGTTAGACAAGATGGACTTAATATAAACAACATTCTATCCAAAAATAGCAGAGTAGACATTCTTCTCAAGTGCACATGGAACATTTTCTGGGATAGATCGTTAGGTCACACACAAAACTCAGTAAGTTTAAGGAGACTGAAATCATATCAGGAATCTTTCCCAACCACAATGGTAGGAAACTAGAAGTCAACTACAAGAAGAAAATTGAAAACACACACACATACGTGAAAGCCAAACAACATGGTAGTAAACAACCAGTGGATCAGTGAATAAATCAAAGAAGAAATTTGGTGAGGTATTTTGTGAAATAAATATGAAAACACAATGCTCCAAAACCTAGGGGATACAGCAAAAGTAGTTCTAAGAGGGAAGTTTATACAAGCTCACTTCAGGACACAAGAAAACAATCTAACTTTACTAAAGAACTAGAAAAAAACAAATAAAACCTTAAGTTAGTAGAAAGAAAACAATAATAAAGATCAGAGCAGAAGTAAATGTAGTAAAGACTAAAAAACAACATAAAATATTAAGGAAACTAACAGTTTTTTTTTTAAAGATAAACAAACTTGATAAACCATTAACAGGACTCCTCAAGAAAAAGAAGGTCCAAATACATACAATAAGAAATGAAAGAGAAGTTACAAAAATGCCACACAAATACAAAGGATCTTAAAAGACAACTATGAACAGTTATATGCAAACAGATTGGACAACCTAGAAGAAACGAATAAACTCCTAGAAACGTACAATTTTCATAGATTGAATCAGGAAGAAATAGAAAATCTGAACAGACTGATTACTAGTAATGAAATTAAACCAGTACTCTAAAGACTCCCAACAGACAAAAGCCTAGGACCAGGTGGCTTCACAGGTCAGTTACCAAACATTTTTTTTTTATTCAAGTATAATTAACATACAGTGTAATATTAGTTTCAGGTGTAGAATATAGTGATCCAACAATTCTATACATCACCCTGTGGTCATCACAACAAGTGCACTCCCTAATCCCAGTTACCTGTTTTACCCACCCCTTGCCTAACTCCACTCTGGTAACCCATCAGTTCTCAATAGTTAGGAGTCTGTTTCTTGGCTTGCTCTCTCTTTTTATCCCTTGCTCATTTGTTTTGATTCTTAGATTCCATGTAAGTTCTGCCAAACATCTAAAGAAGAGTTAATACCTATTCTTCTCAAACTATTCCAAAAATTGAAGAGGAAGGAATGGTTCCTAGCTCATCCTGCAAGGCTAGCATTATCCTGATGCCTAAACCAGACAAAGCCACGGAAGGAAGGAAGGAAAGGAGGGAGGGAGGGAGGAAAGAAGGAAAGAAGGGAGGGTAAAAGAGAGAGAAAGAGAAAGAAAAAGGGAGGGTGGGAGGGAAAGGAAGGAAGGAAGGAGGGAAGGAGAGAGAGAAAGAAGAGAAAGGGAAGAAAGAAAATTACAGGCCAGTATCGCTGATGAACATAGATGCAGAAATCTTTACCACAATATTAGCAAATTGACGTCAACAATACATTAAAAGGATCGCACATCCTCATCAAGTGGGATGTCTTTCAGGAATTCAAGGATGATTTAGTATCTGCAGATCAACCAACATGATATACCATGTGAATAACACAAGGATAAAAAATCATGATTATTTCAACAGATGCAGAAAAAGCATTTGACAAAAGTCAACATACATTTATGTGAAAAACTCTCAACAAAGTAGGTGTAGAATGTTCTTCAAAATAATAAAGGCCATATATGACAGACCCACAGATAACATCATATTCAACAGTGAAAAGTTGAAAGCTCTTCCTCTAAGATCAGGAACAAGACAAGGATGCCCACTCTTGCCACTTCAATTCAACATTATTGGAAGTCTTAGCCACATTAATTAGGCAAGAAAAGAAATGACATCCATATTGTAAAGGAACAAGTAAAATTTTCACTATTCTCAGATAACATGATACTATATATTGAAAACCCTAAAGCCTCCACCAAAAACTATTAGAACTGATAAATGAATTCAGTAAAGGTGCATGATACAAAATAAATATATAGCAGCAGTTTCTTGCATATCTGTACACTGCTAACAAAGTAGCAGAAAGAGAAATTAGAAAACTATCCCAATTTGTTGTTGCATCAAAAAAAAAAACAAAAACAAAAACAAAAAAAAAACCTAGGGATAAATTTAACCAGAGAGGTTAAAGATCTGCATGCTAAAATAAAAAAAAAAAAAATGTAAGATACTGAATAAAGAAATTGAAGATGACACAAATAAATAGAAAACTACATCATGCTCATGAATTGGAGGAATTAATACTGTTAAAATGCCCATATACCCCAAACAATCTACAGGTTCAGTGCAATCTGTATCAAAATACAAAGGCATTTTTCACAGAACTAGAACAAAGAATCCTAAAATTTGTGTGGAACCACAAAAGACCCTGAACAACTAGAATAACCTAGAGAAAAAAAGAACAAAGCTGGAGGCATCATACCAGATTTTAAAGTAAACTACAAAGCTATTGTAGTCAAAACAGTATTGATATTGGCACAAAAATAGACACATAGATCAATGAACAGAATAGAGAGCCCATAAATGAATCTATGCTTATATGGTCAATTAACAATAAAGGAGACAAGAATATGCAATAGAAAAAAGTCAGTCTCTTCAATAGATGATGTTCAGAAAATTGGATAGCTACACGCAAAAGAATGAAATTGGATGACTTTCTTGCACCGTTTACAAAAATAAAAATGGAATGGAGACTTAGGTGTAAGACCCAGAATCATAAAATTCCCATAGAAACATAGGCAGTATTTGACATTGGTCTTAGTGATATTTTTTGGAGCTGTCTCCTCAGGCAACTAGAACAAAAGCAAAAATAAACAAATGGGACTACATCAAACTAAAAAACTTTTGCACCGCGAAGGAAACCATCAGCAAAACAAAAAGACAACCTTACTGAATGGGAGAAAATATTCTCAAATGATCCAATAAGGGGTTAATACATCCAGTAAAGGATTAACATCCAAATACACAAAGATCTCCAACCCAATATAAGAAACAGTGTGATTAACAAGTGGGTGCAGGAACTGAATAGACAGTTTTTCAGAGAATATATACTGATGGCCAGTAGGCACATGAAAACATGCTCAACATCACTGATCAGCAGGGAAGTACAAATCAAAACCACACTGAGATACCACCTCACACCTGTCAGAATGGCTATAAACAAGAAATAACAAGTGTTGGCAAGGATGTGGAGAAAAGGTAACTTTGCACACTGTTGGTGGAAATGGTAAATTAGTTCAGCCACTGTGGAGAACAGATGTTCATCAAAAAGCTAAAAGTAGAAATATCATCTGAACCAATATTCTTTTAGGTTTTTATCTGAAGAAAATGAAAACACTAATTTGAAAAGACATATGCACCCCTATGTTCACTGCAGCATTATTTACAACAGCCAAAATATGGAAGCAACCTAAATGCTTATTGATAGAATGGATAAAGAAGGAGCATTATTACCATTTGTGACAACATGGATGGACCTAAAGGGTATTATATTAAGTGAAATAAACAGAGGAAGACAAATACAAAAACAGAGGAAGACAAATATGACCTCACCTACATGTGGTATCTCAAAACAGAAAAACAAAGAAAATAAAACTGAAACAGACTTATAAATGCAGAGAATTAAACTGTTGATTGCCAGAGGGGAGGGAAAGGGAGAAGGGGATGGAAAAACAGGTATCAGGGGTTGAGAGTTACAGTCTTCCAGTTATGAAATAAGATACAGGGAGGTAATGTACAGCATAGGGAATGTAGTCAATAATACAGTAACAATTTTTGTGACAAAAGTTAACTAGATCTATTGTAATGACCAGCATACTGTACATAAATATTGAATATACCTGAAACTGATACAATATTTCATGTGAACTATTCATTATTAAAAATAATTGTTGCCAACCCAGCAATTGCACTGTTAGGTTTTTATCCAAAGGATACAGAAATGCTGATTCAAAGGGGCACATGCACCCCAATGTTTATAGCAGCACTACTGACAATAGCCAAAGCATGGAAAGAGCCCTAATGTCCATCAACTGACGAATAGATAAAAAAGATGTGGTATATATATATATACAACGGAATACTACTCAGCAATCAAAAAGAAGGAAATCTTGCCATTTGCAATTATGTGGATGCAACTAGAATATATTATGAATCTATATATATGTATTCTTAGAATATATATGTAATATCAATATATTATGAATATATATATTCATTATGAATATGAATTCATAATATGAATATATATGAATATATATATATTCCTAGAATATAATATGCTAAGTGAAAGAAGTCAGAGAAAGATAAATATCATGATTTCACTCATATATGGAATTTAAGAAACAAAACAGATGAACACAGGGGAAGGGAAGGAAAAATAAGATAACAGAAAGGGAGGCAAACTATAAGAGACAAAGAACAAACTGAGGGTGCTGGCAAGGTATTGGGTGGGGGATGGGCTAGATGACTGATGGGCATTAAGGAGGGCAGTTGTTGGGATGAGCACTGGATGTTATATGTAAGTGATAAAGCACTAAATTCTACTCTTGCATCATTGCGCTATATGTTAACTAACTTGGATTTTAAATAAAAATTTTAAAAAAGAATAAAATGGGATTAGATAAAATCCTTCAAAAATAATTGACTTATGGATGTAAAAAAGAGACAAAGAAACTCTAATCTCAATAGATTCTTAAAAAGGATATATGAATATCGGGTTCATCAAGGCCAATTGATTTTATATCAACACAGTATAGGAACCAGCTATGGAAGGTTCTTCATCATTGGAAGAGAACTTATTAAACTTTTACTTAATTGTAGGAAAATACACCTAATGTAACAGCCAAATTCAATCAGAAAGTACATGAGTATGCAAGCAAACTAATAAAATCTGGAGCCGATAATTATCTAAAGCTCTTAATATGACATTATGGTTTTTAACATCAATATGTTTTAAGATAAACACATCGTGTTTTGAAAAGCATTGTCAGGCAGAGTTTGGCAAATGCAAATAGAAAAGAAATAATGCTATTGCCGTTAATAACAAGTTCTTACTATTCCCACAAGAAAATATTCCCATGCATGGTTTCTGCAGAGGTTATATTGTGATTTACCAATATCTAAGTTACCCTTTCATGCTAAGCTACCATATCAGAGGGCCTGCCCTTGGAGTTGTTAGAGAAGTTGAATATAAAATACCCATGGGGTGTTTCTTGTTCAACTAATCCCAACAATTCTACCCATAAATATATTTAATACCGTGGTCTTCAACAGGTATAGTCTCAGCAATATATCACTTTTTAGGGAAAATCAAAATGTAACATTTTTGCAGGCCTTGACTAGGAAATATATTAAAACTTTTATAACCAAACCTTCTACTTTTTGTTTGCTTCACCTGAATTCTTGTGGAAATAAAGTCACAAAAATGGTCTCCATACAAATTTTAAATCTGTGGCACAACCGAATATATATTCAAGGCATCTTATTACCTGAATCAAAATGCATCCTCTTGTTTTGGCATTTTTCCATGAGAATTCAACTAACATTTCCCTAGAAGGTGTTGTCTAAAAATGTTAAGCTTTTTTCTTGATGCCTTTTGACAATTGAGAAGGAGCAAGCCATGATAAAAAAGCTTTTGACAAAAAGAAAACATCTCAATATGAAATAAAGCTTGTGGCATGTTCAAATTGCAGTACTTGGAGAGGGAAAGAAAATTGATTAAATATTATGTAGCCTTTCAGAAAGATCTATAATCCTTAAAATTACGGTAATTGATTTTGTTTATGATTTTTTAAATTAAATATTTGGAGTTAAAAAAACAGCAACTGTTCCCTATAAATTCACTAGCAGTCTTGGTGTATGGCTTACTGGTCATGTCTATATCTGGCTTTGGGATCAGGGTAATGCTGGCCTCCTAAAATGGGCGGGGGGAGGGGGAGGTGTGGGGGTGCTCCTCTCCCTCCTCCTCCCCCCCCATTAGTTTTGGTGTGTGTTGTTGTTTCCATTTTCATTTGTTTCCAGACATTCTATAGTTTTCTCTTGATTTCTTCTTTGACCTTTTGGTTGTTCCAGAGTGTGTTATTTCCAGGTATTTCTAGATTTTCCAGCTTTCTTCTTGTTGATTTTTAGTGTCATACAATTGTGGTTGGAAAAGATACCTGTTATGATTTCAGTCTTCTTAAATTTGCTAATAGTTGCTCATATGTTCTGTGCTGGAGAATATTCCATGTGTATTTGAGAAGAATGTACATTTTGCTTCTGTCGGATAGAGTGTCTGTAAATGTCTATTTGGTCCAATGTATGGCTCTAGTGTAATATTTCCTGGTTAATCTTCTGTCTGAATGACCTAGCAGTTGCTGAAAGTGAGGTATTAATTCCCCCTACCTTGACTGTGTTGTCTGTTTTCCTCAGACCTGTTACTATTTGCTTTAGTATTTGTAGGTACTGTGGTATCAGGTGCATACATATTGACCGTTGCTTTACTTTCCTGATGACTTTACTCCTTTACATATTGACCTTCATTGTCTCTTACCATTTTTTGCTTAAAGTCTCTTTTGTGTGATCTAAGGATACCCATCCCTGCTCTCTTTTGGTTTGCACTTGTATGGAGTATCTTTTTCTGTCTCTTCACTGTGAGCCTATTTGTGTCTTCAGACCTGAAGTGAATCTTTTGTAGGAAGCATGGGGTTGGGTCTTGTTTTTAAAAATTCATCCAGCCACTTTATACATTCTGATTGGCCAGTTCAATCCTTTTACATTTAGAGCTGCTATTGACATGTAAGAATTTACCAGTGCCGTCTTATTAATTATCTTCTGGTTGTTTTGTACTTCCATTGTTTCCTTTTCACTGTGCTTTTGCCGACCTTTATAAATTTGTGATTTTCTGTGGTGGCATTCCTTGTTTCCTTGTCTTTACCTTTGTGGGTTTACTTAGGTTCTTGCATTGTGGTTACCAGGAGCCTCACATTGGACGTCTCATAGGTAAAACAGTCCACTTTAAGCAGATGCTACTTTGATTAGATACAAAAGCTTCATTTTTTTACTCTCCGTTTTCAATTTTTTTGTCGTGACCTCTTTTTATATATTCAGTAACAAATTATAGTAGCTTTAGTTAGTTTTAATACTTTTTTTCCTTTGGCCTTTATGCTATAGTTCAGTGGTTAACATACCATCCTATTACACAATTACAGTTTTCTAAGTCTGACTGTATGTTTTCATATGTTTTTATGTCGTAAGTAGTATTTTTTCACTTCAGCTTGAAGAAATCCTTTCAGCATTTCTTTTATTTTTTATTGGGAGAGAGCATGCACACAAGTGGGTGAGGGGCAGAGGGGGGAGACTCTTACAGGCTCCACACCCAGCGAGGAGCCTGACACAGGCCTCAATCGATCTCACAACCCTGGGATCATGACCTGAGCTGAAATCAAGAGTCAGACGCCCACCCCAGGCATCTCAGCCTTTCAGCATTTCCTGTAAGGCAGGTCTAGTGATGAACTCCCCCTGCTTCTGTTTGTCTAGGAAGGTCTTTACTTCTCCTTCATACACGAGGGATAACTTTGCCAGCTGAAGCATTCTTGGCTGGCAGTTTTTTCTTTCAACACTTTGTATATGTCATTACACAGTCTCCTTCCTGCCCACAGGGTTTCTGCTGAGATATACACTGAGATAGCCTAAGAAGGGTTCCTTTGTAGCTTATCTTTTTTCCCCTGGCTGCTTTTATAATTCTTTCTCTGTTATATTTTTGATAGTTTCATTTTAATGTGCCTTAAAAACGTTCTTTTTGCATTGAGATATTAGGGAGATCTATTAGCCTCATGAACTTGGATGTCCAGTTCTCTCCCTGGGTTTGGGAAGTTTTCAGCTATCATTTCTTCAAATAAATTTCCTGCCCCTTCCTCCCTTGTTTCTTCTTCTGGAATTCCAATTATTCTAATATTTGTTCTTTACAAAAATGTTTATTTTTGAGAGAAAGAGCATGAGCAGGGAGGGGCAGAGAGAGAGGGAGACAGAATCTGAAGCAGGCTCCAGGCTCTAAGCTGTCAGCACAGAGTCCAATGCAGGGCTCGAACTCATGAAAGAGGAGATGGTGACCTGAGCAGATGTTGGACGCTCAACAAACTGAGCCACCCACACATCCCTAGTATTTGTTCTTCTTATTGAATCCCATAGGCATGTAGGCTTTCTTCAATCTTTTTCATTGTTTTCTGTATTCTCCGCTAATCAGGTTATTTCAAAATTCCCATCCTATAAGTCAGGTACTCTGTCTTCCATTTGCTTTACTGAAGATGTGCTCTATTGCATTTTCATTTCACTTGTGGAGTTCTTCCAAGCCACAATTTCTACTTGGTTCCTTTTTTTTTTTTTTTTTTTTTGGTGATTCCTATCTCCTTGGGAAGTATCTTATTTTAAACTTGTGTTTTTTTTTCCCATTTCACTGAATTGTCTTTCTGAGTTTTCTTGTAGCACTTAGAGCTTCCTCAAAACAGCTATTTTTTCACTTATTAACTAGATCACAAAATTCCACGTTTTTAAGCTTGATTATTGGAGAATTAACTTTTGATGGTTTTCTTGATTTTTTTCATGTTCCTTGTATTTTTGCAATGCTGCTCTTGCATTTGAAGTAGGAGACTGCCTTCAGTAAGTTCTGGTTGTTAGTGTTGTTATTACCTGGGTTATCTCTGACTTTGGATGGTACACCTGTTCCACTCTTCTCGTTCCCTCTTGTGGCAGAATTCTTAAGCTCTGTGTCGTCTTTGGTTCTTACAATTCATCTTACTGGCTACTGAAAGGAAACCGCTCTCCTGTTTTCTGGCGGGAGTGATGCTTGTGGTTTCTCCCTTGCCCCATAGCCTGGCTCTTTTCTGGTCTCAGAGCTTGCTCTGGCTGCTGAGCTCAGGAACATAAGGAGCGGCTGCAGAGCAGGGAGTCGCGTGGGTTTCCCTCTGGGGCACTGGGGGTACCCTGGGCCTGGTGCAGAGGTCCCCATGTGTGGGGCCCCCAGAGGCTACAGGTTGGACTTCCTGCTGAGTGCAGCCATCAGAAACTGCATCCACTCACTGCCCTGTGACATTCTCTGCCTCCGTCCTCCTCCTCCTCCTCCTGCCAGTCACAGAGGACTGTGGGTTCTGCGGCTGAGTCCTGCAACACTGGGGTGGCCAGGCTCCCTTGGCCGTGTGCCTCCTCACCTGTGCAGAGGTCACTGCAGCCTCCAGTTAGTCCCATGCTGTCTTTCCTTGCGGGGGAGTTGGGGGCGAGGTGCAAAGCTGGGAACCAAAGTGCTTTTGGGGTTCCTGGGTGTCTGCAGTTGCTCTGTATTCTGGGGAATCTGCCCGGGTCAACACTCTCCAGGTATTGTTCTGACTGTGGCAAGAAGGGTTGGGGCAGGATCCTTGCTCCCCACTGGCTTCACTTGCTCCTTCTGCTCAGAGGGAGCTGTGTCTGCCTATTATCGGATGCACAGGTGGATGAGACTCTCTTGGGTCCTGGACACATGGTGCTAGATCCCACCGCAGCCACAAGCGCACTTTGGTTGGCAGATAGAGGTCTGATTCTTTGTCGAACATCTTACCCACCATGATGCTGACATCAGTTTAGTGTTCTTTCTTCTTCTTGTCCTAAACCTAACTTACCTCGTCTGTTTTTCTTTTCTCGTTCATTAACCAACCTCTCAGGTGTCGTGTTCCCAGATCTTCACTTCCTGTACCATCCCCTGTCTCCTCTAGTCACTGTGAACTTAATCCTTTGGTTATCCTCTGGTGGTTAACAGTCACCCCTCTTCCTGTCCTTTGGTGTCCGTAACCACATCAAATCTCTTTCTTCACCCAGAAGGAAAAAAAAAAAAAAAACGTTTTAAAGCCCTGTAGACCCCTTCAGCAAGACTTTTTATAACTTTATGATCTTAAAAGTAATGCGCATAGTAAACATACGAAGGAGAAAAAGGAGGCATCCCCAAATCGATAGTGGTTCTTCTGTACTGCTGCTTCTCTAGCTAACTCCTCACCTAAGATTTCTAAGCCTTCCCTAATTCGTCCCCCTTCTACGTTTTGTGCTGTGTGTGTATCCTACAGTCTTGTAGTTTTTTCTTCATTGCACCTAACTCTGGTTTATAAGTAGAACGTTGTATGTATTCGATACCCCCACTAGATCAGAAACTACATGGGAACAGGAAATGTCTTTTCTCATTATTATATACTCAGCATCTAACACAGATGCTGTAGATCAAATATTTGTTACATTAATGACGTTTACACTGTGTCATCTGAGTTCCCTTAGCATTCTACACCTTCGGTTATACCCTGCCCCGTTCCTGGAAAGTAGGGCTGTTATCGTTGCACGACTTTATTAAGCCACCCACAGTCTTCAAGGGGCAGATATTAGGAACCTGGATCTTGACTTTGAGCAATTCTGGGCCTCAGCTTTCTCTCCAGTGTGAGATTAAGAAGTTAGCTTGGGTAAGAGTTTTCAAACCACCCTTTAGACCCATAGCGATTTCTAGGATGCCTTCCCAGAGCTGCCTAATTGAAATGTCACTTTAGAATGTGTTGCCTGGGTGATTTCTAAGCTCTCAATCTCAGACTCTGAAACAACCAAGAACCTACCCTTAGCTCTAATTCTGGCAAAAACAGATTTTCTTGTCAGCTCCTCGGTATCACGTAGGCCTTCTAATACACATGCGCTTAGTGAAGATTGTCCACAGGTAAGGCAGTGATGGGGCACGCCCTCGGGAAGACAGAGGCCTTCTTTCAGATTGCTCTGTCCATTAAGGGTAGTCATCAGCCATCAGTCATCATTCATCAGGGAATGAAATGTGGCTAGTCCAAACGGGGATGGCTAAAGGCCTAAAATCCACAACTGGGTTTTGAACACTTAGTGCAAAACAAGCATGTAAATATCTCATTAATGGGTATAGTAAATACGGAAATATTTTGGCTATATTAGATTAAGTTGTGTTAAAACTAATGTCACCTACTTTTTTAACATGGTTATTAAATAATTTAAAATTACCTATGTGCCCGTTACAGGCTTTCATCTGACAGCATTATTTTGTGGTTTTTAGCGCAGTAGTGGTTTTGTTAATTTACGTGCCCTTCAATGTCCTACCTTTCAGCTGTGATCCCTGGGCAGCAGAATCAACATCACTTGAAGTACGAAAGTGGCACCACACCTGCTCCACCGACCCCAGATCCCCCGGGTCAGACTCTGCAGTTTAGATTCCCAGGTGATCTGCATGCACGTGGACTGTGAGACGGTCTGATTTAGGTCACAGTCACAGGACTGCTGTTGTCTCCCTGCCTGTCAGACTTCTGTCTCTCCAACCCCGTAGATCTGAGATTCTTAACCCGAGGGATCTGGATCCCTCCAGGGGTGGGGAGCCTGTAGATGGGCCCCAGAAATCTGTAAAATACTAAAATTGACGCAGTCTGTTTTGTGAACACAGGTATATTTTCAAGAAAGGATGACCCCATCACTGACACCTGGGAAGTTGTGAGCAGTGCAGGTGCTGGGGCCCAGCAATGTCCTGATGAGCTCTCTTGTGATCCTCACGTCAGAAGTCTGAGAACCACTGAATTAGGTGCTGAAGGCACAGACAAGGGCCGAGCCACACTCTGCATCACGGTCTGGTCAGGAGGGTGACACCGACCTGCACGGACACAGGCATCACAGGTGAGTTTGAAGCAAGATGTAGTGAACGCTCAGCCTATAGCATAAAAAGTAAGAAAATGGGCTTTGTATGAGACCTAAAAGTTTCAAGAACTGGTCCAAGTATTTTCAGTCTTTTTGTGGACTGATAAATGTAAACTCAAATGTGTAAGTGAATGTTTAAGACACTGTCCACAGAAAGTTGAAGTCACCAGGGGATAACCCATAGTACAGGGTTACCATATCAGATGGCCATGTCTGCTTCGGTATAGGGGAATGGGTGAGATCAACAATGTATTAAAGCCAGTTTTTTTAAATACATTTATTAACCAATGTTAACACATTAAATGAATCTATATATTGCTAGTCAGAGCAGCTTACAAAATGCCAGAATGCATCATAGAACTGGACAGCCACAATGAGTAATTACAATGTGCATAGTGGCCAAGCTCAACACCTTGATATAGCTTTATGATTTGCAGAAAAAATTTTAATAGTGATTCCTAAAACAATCAGTTGTAATTTTACCTAAAACTTTTACAAAACCAGGCCACAATCTCTTTTTTTTAATTTTGTTTTTTTTTTTTTTAAACACACAGTTTTCACACTGTAGTAACTTGGAAATGTTGCAACCGTGTCAACGGAGACAAAAAAGCCAAAGTAACACGAATCTTACTTTCATGCAGCTATCAGGTAAATAGTACATACTCTGGAATGATTTTACACCAAAAATATTTCCACAATACTTGCTCTCATAGGGGTGGATCGAAGTTTTAAAACTTGAAAAACAATCAGAGAAGGTAAGTGTTCTCGGTTACGATCTCACTCAGACCACGGCACCGGCACCGTGGCGATGCGGACGCATCACAGTGACAGGGAGGGAACAAGATGCCCAGTCACTGCCTAATTCAGGTGCAGCAGCCTGCGTTAGCTTGTGTCACCACCTCAACAGCATCAGGACTGGATGGAGAATTCTTTCACAGAAGACTTAGTTACATTTTCATCTTTAGAGTGACCCTGACAAACCTGGAGAAAACTTTTTAAAAGGTTTTCCTCCTGATTCTTTCACTTCCATGGTGTGTAATTGCTTTAATAAATATCAAAGGTCTAAATAAATATTTACAAATTATTTCTCTAACCTTAAAAAATAACTAAATGATAGATGGGATTTTGACTTGGTCTAAGATCAGTCTTTGAAAAACATAAATGGCGAGATTTTTTTTTAAAAAAAAGTAATTTAACATTTTCCTGGCTGTATTTTATATATCTATGTATAAAAAAATCATTATTCAACTATCGATCCATTCCTATTGGTAATGCTTCTTAATCCAGACATTCCGCAAAATACAGACTTTTTACAAATCACGGCATCTTTAATACAAGAAAATTAACATGCATTATTCTTCATTCTGTGTACAGTGATGGAGTTCATTAGTAGGCAATGACCCATTACTACAAACATAACGGCCTCTGTGAAACTTAAGTGCTTTCTTTCCTTTCAGTATTAATTTACAATATACGAGGTGACACCAGATAATAGGCAATCAGATGATATTTGGGGAGGGAAGGGAAGCATTAAAGAAATTTGTATGCCTCATCTATAATTTCATGGATGGAGAAAGGTAGTTTTTGGCTTTTTATTTTTTGTTTATCTTGTTACAAGCACTCATGTTAGGACAAAGATGAAATGTGCAAACTTTAAATTTTAAATATTCATTTTCTCTAAGATCCAGCTCAGTAAAAGATTACCCCAGTTCCCTGCAATTTTAAACTACAAGATCAAAGCTAATAATTTGTTATAAAAGTTATATATTGAAAAGAAATAATGAAAAACACAATTGGGAAATATTTAAGAAAAAATACGCAGGACTAGCACCTGCTGTGTCAACCCTGTTCCCTAAATTCAATCATATACCCACTGGCATAACCAATAGATAGATAATGCCTTTAAACAGTAAATTAAGCTGAACAAAACCAGCTCAACAAGGTTAAGAAATAAATTTCACATCAAGGTAGTATGTTTTATTTCTGAAACAGTTCCGTAGTTCTTACATTCAGATCTATTTTAAATGTTTCTTTGTTAAACTCACTTGTATTCACCTGTTGTTTTTTAAAGATCTGTTGTTTAAAGGTTAAAATCTCTGTAAAACCTAAAAATGTTTTAAAATTTGCTGAAAATGCAACAAATTCTCAATTAAAATTTATTTAAAATAATACCCTCCACTGATGTTACTTTTACCCCCTGAAAAACTCCGGAGGAGCATTAACAAAAGATTTAAACTACTGTGCAAAATTTCTTCACGAAAAGTGTTTAAAGGCTGGTGCAAAATGGGAAGCAAATTCTAAACAATTTTGGCTTCTTGGAAACAAAAACCGCTTTGTCTGAGAAGAGTACTCGTCGCTGGTGCTCCGCGAGACCCGCCTTCATCTTTTCCGGCGACAGGTGCGCTTGTGCTCGGCGTGCCAGTGCTCCTGCTGGCACTTGATGGAGCAGTAGGACGTGTTCCAGCAGCAGTGGTACATGGCCTCCTCCTCACAGTTGTAGCACTGCAGACAAGAAATCAGGGCCGCGTTTAAACTGGAGAGCAGTTAACACTGGAGACCTGCAAAGCTCTGCTTTTAAAGATATTTGTGGCTCAACCTTCAGCCGTATCACCAAGAACATCAAGTATGCTTTATGCACCAAGCTGAACGGCAGGAACAACAGGGCAATGGAAGCTGCAGCATTTAGTCAGCAGCAAATGTGAGCTTACCTGGCACAGAAACCTCTCACCTCTACTGCTCATTCCCATTAGCATACAAACCTAAATAGGATTCTGGAAAGATGGCAGGGCAGGAAGCACCAGGAATCTCTCCCCATGTGGACAACTGCATTGGTAGAATCAGTCTTCAGGAACTATTTTGCAACTATGGAGTCTGTTGAAGGCTGGCTATTCCCAGGGTAAGTTGTGGACAGTAACTTCTGGTTAATTTTAGTCAATTTCAGCTCTTAGCACTTTAGCCGCTGCCCCCTACCACCAGCTGCATGGTGGCAACAGTGTATATGTAAAACTAACTGCACATAAGAGTGCATGTCCAAGGAAACACTCAGAAAAGACCCAAAAAGTCCTTACGTTTATGCCTCAAACTGATCCTCAGCACAAAGCCTACAATAAAAATCAGCGAAGCTGAAGAGGGGAGAAAGGAGTTCTAGAGTTACCACGTTATTAGCTTCCAGTGTCCAACCATAACAACAAAAATAACAAAGGCGTACTGAGAAAAAGGCTGTCCCTGAAAAGGCCCTTAATGGCAGAGATGTTATCTAATTCTTTGAGTATCTTTAGGACAAGTGTTAAAGAGAAATGTGGAGAGAGTTAAAGTTAACAGGGTTTAACCCTGGGATCCTGTGAGATTGTGCCCCGTGTCAGGCTCCGTGCTGAGCATGGAGCCTGCTTAAGACTCGCCCCATCCCCCACCCCTGCCTGTCTCCCCCACTCATGCTCTAAAATAAAGAAATGAGAAAGAAAATCCAGAACTGAAAAGTCCTTTAAAGCAAAACACTGATTCTCTAGAGGAATTCAAAGACAGATCTGAGTGAAGACAGGACAACGGAAAATTAACAAGACAGGAGAAGAATGAGCAGAACCTGAAAGACCTTGGGGAACACCATCCAATGCACCAAGATACTCCTTATGGGAGTCCAGGAGGAGAGAGGAACACGGAGAGAAAATGTGAAGACATAATGGCTGAAAACTTGCCAATCCGATAAAAGATATGAACGTAAATATCCAAGAAACTCAACAAATTCCAAGTCAGATGACCTCAATGAGACACACATCAAGACACATTTTCTCCAAATTTTCAAAAGCCCAAGTTAAAAGAGAATCATGAAAGCAGTACAAAGAAACAAACTGTCACATGTCAAAGGATCATCAGTATATCACCACCAGATTTCTTACCAGACCAGGAGGCCAGAAGACTGATATATTCGAAGTGCTAAAAGAGAATACTGTCAATGCAGAATCCTATATTCAGAAAAACTGTCCTTGTAAAAGCGAAGGATAAATTTTAACATTCCCAGATACACAAAAGCTGAGGGAACTTGTGACCTGCCCTGCAAGAAGTACTCAGGTGAAGTCCTACAAGGTGAAGTGATAATAAAGAGTTTAGCAGAGATAAATTAGAGCAGAAAAACAGACAAAAATCAATGAAATCCAAAGATGGTTCTTTGAAAACATTGACAAAATGGACAATCTTTAGCTAGATGGACTAAGAAGAGAGAGAACTCAGATTCCTAAGATCAGAAATCTTACTGTGGATTCTACAGAAATATGAAGGATTCTAAGAGTACCATTAACTATTCCACATCAGAAAACTGAATAACCTGGATAAAATGGAAAAACTCCCGGAAGCACAAAACCTACTAAGACTAACTCAAATTTAAGCAGACTGAATTATTAATTAAAAAATCTCAAAAAAAAAAAAAAAGCACTGGATTTGCTGGTGATGCTAAATACTAGCACATAGTTAAACAAGAATTAATAGCAATTCTTCCCAAACTTTTCCAAAAACTGCAAAGAGGCAGAAACACTTCCTTTATTATTAAAAAAATTTTTTTTAATGTTTATTTATTTTTGAGAGCAAGCATGAACAGGGGAGGGGCAGAGAGAGGGAGAAACAGAATCCAAAGCAGGCACCAGGCTCTGAGCTGTCAGCACAGAGCCTGACGCAGGACTCAATCTCAAGAACTGCGAGATCATGACCTGAGCTGAAGTCAGATGCTCAATTGACTGAGCCACCCAGACACCCCAGAAACACTTCCCTAAATTCATGCTATGAATGCAGCATAACCCAGATATCAAAGGCAGACAGACACACTACAAGAAACAAAATCTATAGATCAACATGGCTTATGGACACTGGGATAGAATCCTCAACAAAATATTAGCAAATGGAATTCAGGAGAATAGAAGGATTATACACCACCAAATCGATCAGTGTAATATGCTAACATCAACATAATGAGGAAAAAAAAAACACATGATCATCTCAGCTAATGTAGAAAAAGCATCAGACAAAAATGCAACACACCGTTTCATGATAAAAATCACTCAGCAGAAGAGGAATAGAAGGAAACTGCCACAATATGAAAAACCCACAAACATCAGAATCAGTAAGACTGAAAGTTTTCCTCTAAAGTCAGGAATAAGGCAAGAAGGCACCCACTTTTAACCACCTGTATTCAACTACAGGAAGTATAGCCACAGCATCAGGCAAACAAGAGAGACACCCCTACTTGAAAAGAACTAAACTTACCTGGTTTGTATATGGCTCCATCTTTATGCATAAGACTCCACATCAAAGCTATGAGGACAAATGAATTCAGCAAAGGAGGCGGATGGAAGGTCCTAAAATCAGCTGCATTTCTAACAGGAACAATGAGCAATCTCAAAAGGAAAGCATGAAAAAAATTCTGTTTCAAATCAAAGACAACTAAAATAGGAACAGACTTAACCAAGGAGGAGAAAAGCTTGCACGATGAAGACTGCCAAACACTGCTGAAAGACAGTAAAGACGTAAGTGGAAACACATCCCATGTTTGTGGACTGGAAGAATTCATATATCGTTAAAATGTCCGTATTACCCAAAGCAATCTACAGATTCGGTGCAATTCCTATCAAAATCCCGTTGACATTTTTTTCTGATATAGAAAACCCATCCTGAAATAACACGTGCAATCTCAGTGGACCCTAAATAACCCAGATAATCTAAAACTAAGGAGAAACTGGAGGACTCACACTTCCTCATCTCAAACCTACTACACGAAGCTAGAGTAGGCAAACCACGTGGCATTGGCATAACCAGACATACAGACTAATGCAATCGAAGAGAGAGCCCAGAAAGAGACCCTCACATATACAGTGAAAGGGTTTCTGACAAGGGGGCCAAGACCTCTCAATGGGGAACCCGGTCTTTTCAACCAACACAGCTGGGAAAACTGCATCTCCACACACAAAGGAGGCGGCTGGGCACCTCCCTAACAGCACATACAGAAATTAACTCGAAATCGGTCAGAGACCTAAATGTAAGGCCCCAGACAGTAAAACTCTTGGAAGAATATGCAGCACAAAGCTTCACAACACTGGATTTGGCAATGATTTCTTGGATGTCACCAAGGACACAGGCAACAAAAGAGAAAAAAGAGAGTGGACTTCATAAAAATTCTAAAGTTTTGTACGACAGGAGACACGGTCTACAGAGTAGAAAGGCAACTCCCAGACTGAAAGAAAATATTTGTGAATCATGGATCTGGTGAGCAATTACTATCCACAAGAGATACAGAACCTGTGAAACTACCAACCAACCTGATTCAAAAATGGGCAAAGAAGTTGAAGAGACAGGTCTCCAAAGATACGAGAATGACCAATAAGCATGAAAAGATGTTGAATGTCACTGATCATCAGGGAAATGTAAATCAAAGCCACAATCAGATACTGCCTCGCACCTGTCAGAATGGCTACTATCTGGGAGAGAATTTGAAACCCCATGTGTGCACTGTTGGTAAGAGTGTAAAACAGTATGGCTGCTGTGGAAAGCAGTAGAGTATTTCCTCAAAAACTTAAAAACAGAATTACCATAAGATTCCACAGCCCCACTTTGGCTACATACCCAAAACAACTGAAAGCAAGGTCTCAAAACGATGTGTCCACCCATGTCCATAGCAGCATTATTCACAACAGCAAACACATGGACGCAACCCCAGCGTCCATCGGCAAGTACACGCACAGCTGAGTGCAGTGCATATGCACAGTGTCACATTATTTACCCCGAAAAAGAAAAGATACCTTCCTTGTGCCACAACAGGGATGAATCTTAAGGGCATAATGCTAAGTGAAATAGCCAGTTATAAAAGGACAAATATATTTGCTCACACTTATAAGAGATACTTAGAACGGTCGCAGTCGTGAAGACAAAACAGAATGGTGGTTACCAGGAGCAGGGCGTGAGTTATTTAGCAGGTAAAGTGTTTCCGCTTTACAAGGTAAAAAAGTTGTGGTAATAGTTGTACGACAGGAGTATATTTAATACCACTGAAGCGTACACTTAAAATTTACCGTCTTCACTGTTATGTGTGTTTAAGCACAGTTAAAAAATACTCCATCTCACATCTCTTTCAATCGACCCCCCTGTTTTTCTGCTCCCCTTCACAAACTCCTTGCAAGAATTGCCAAACTTCCTACTTCCAATTATTCTCTTTCCTTTCTTAGTCCGAAGGCACTCTTTCACTTGTATCTCTCCACTGGATATGCTATTATCAAGGTCACTTTTGACCCGAAACTAGTGCTCAGTTCTCAGCCTTCATCTTATTAGGCAACATCTGGAGACATTTTGATTGTCACAACCCGGGTGGGGAGAACAGGTACTCCTGGTGGACACTGGGGATGCTGCTGAACATCTATGGTACACAGGGCAGCCTGTGTACAAGAAATTCTTGGCCCAAATGTGAACAGAACTGAGGGTGAAAAACTGGTCTACACAAAGGTGAAGAATTCATCTAGTTTGGGCTGTTTGGACTCGGGGAACATAAACACTACAGTTTCAAGCTGAGTTGGCAACAGAAAAGTGAGACCCGAGACACACACAGTGAGGATGAACCAGTACTGGCGAGGAAGAGAAGGATGCACTTGGTGTCGGCACCTGGAGGTGGTCCATACAGACAGAATGACCTATAAAGGTAGATGAGTCCCAGGATGGGACCAGGCGGAGCAGTCTACATTGTGGTACCTAAGAGTCTACCCTCGTTCTTCCTCATTGCATACGCTGTACTTTTTTATCAAAATCAATCTTTTGAGATGTCTCCTGTGATCCTTACTGCAATTTCAGTAAAGTTACTATTAGAAAAGCATGGACAGCATGTTTTAATTTTGGAAACAGCTGAAATGAATCCCATCTGAGTTTAAATCCTGGGCATGTGCTAATTACTCATGTGAGTCTCGACCAGGTGTTTTAACTTCTTTCTTCATTTCCCCACCTTTAAATCATGTCTTAAGCAGTGCCATCCTTTCTCTCAAGTACCCTGACATTTATTTAGGCGTGCACTCCTTCATTCTTGATCTCTCCCTTTCTTTGTGGGTGTATTCCAAGAGTGTACTATCCATACTACATTCTGTTGTTAGTATCTCATCTTAACATCCATTTTCTGGCATCTGAAATACTTTGGCATACCTACATACTTTCTGTCCGGCAACGTTCTATTATTTTGTAATGTGAGATTTAATTGTATTTACCCATCTACCAGACATGACAAGCAGAGTGTTTCTTTAGTCACTCTGTTCATAATCTCATAAGCTCATAAAATTCCTCATTTAAAAAATGGGTATAAATGAAAGCAATCTGGTGTTGATATGAAAACAGATGCACAGCTCAGTGGAGCAGAGAGCCCAGAAATAAACCTGCACTGTCCGCTTGATGAGTTTACAACAAAGGGGTGGAAGAGAACAACAGAAGAAGGCAGTCTCGTCAATGAAAGGCAGAAAACTGGACAGCCACGTGCAGCAGAATGAAACTAGATTCACTTTCGTTGCTCAAACACTGAAGTTAACTCAAAATGGATTAAAGACTTGAATGTAAGACCTGAAGCCATAAACCTCCTAGAAGAAAACAGGCAATAAAGCTCCTTGACCTCAGTCTTGGCGATGATTTTTTTGGATCTGACACCAAAAGCACAGGCAACAAAAGTAAAACTAAACAAGTGGACACATCTAACTAAAAAGCTGCCGCACAGCACAGGAAATAATAAAATGAAATGGCAGCCTATGGAATGGGAGAAAATATTTGCAAATCCTGTATCTGACATATGTGGTTCAGGCCCCAAATAAACTATTCCTACAACTCAATGGAAAAAAACCAATCACCTAATTTAAAAAAATTCTAAAGATCTATGCAGGTCCCTGTCTCTCATCATCTGGGAAATGCAAATAAAAACCACGATGAGATGCCACCTCACACCTGTCAGAATGGCTAAAATTAACTCAGGAATCAATAGGTGTTGGCGAGGATGCAGAGAAAGGGGAACCCTCGTGCACTGCTGGTGGGAATGCAAAGTGTTGCAGGTGCTTTGGAGAACAGTGTGGAGGCTCCTCAACCAATAAAATAACAAAACTACTCTTTGATCCAGCAAATCCCACGTATGGGTATGTGTCCAAAGGAAATGAAATCCAGATACTGAAAAGATACCCATAGCCCCGCATTCACTAAGTGTCCATCCACGAATGGGTGAACAGAGAAGATGCAGTATGTATGTACACACAGCAGAGCACCATTCATCCCTGAGAAAGGAAATACTGCATAGCATTATTTCCGTGTGGACTTAGATAAACAGCAGGTCTAACAGCACAGCTTCTGCTCGTTCACAGCTGGAACACAGTAGAAAAAGCAGTGTCCTCATTCCCTACTCCAGCCTCCTCTCCCATTTTGATCCTTTAGTAAACTTATGGGGGTTCTTCCCATATATCTACTGCCCACTTTCTAGCTTTCTCTAGTCTTTGCATGAAGATAGAATCATGGACGTAGTGTTGGGGCTTCGTGCTGGTCATTATTTTGAGCACACCTTCATTCCCATCTAGTGATATTTATCTCATTCATCTGCTTTTCCTATCAGGTCATCTTTACAGATTCTCCTGAATTGTATGTGAAGTTCCCCTTTTTCTTTATCAGAGTATTTATAATGTTTACTTTTCTGATGAAACATTTACTGTAATGTAAAGACCTTCTTCAGAAAATGGTGGGATGAGCACTGGGTATTGTATGTAAGAGATGGGACTCTACCCCCCAAACCAAGAACACACTGTATACACTATATGTTAGCCAACTTGACAATAAATTATATTTTAAAAAATGTAGTCTGGATCAAATGAAGAATCACAAAACTTCTTACAGTTACTTATTAAAAAGAACAAGCTAGGGGCGCGTGGGTGGCTCACTCGGCTGAGCATCTGACTTCGGCTCAGGTCATGATCTTAGTGTGTGGGTTCAAACCCATTGGAGCCTGGGGCCTGCTTTGGATTCTGGGTCTCCCGCTCTCTCTGCCCCTCCCCCACTTGCACTCTGTCTCTGAGATATAAATAAACATTAAAAAAAATTTAAAAAACAAGTGATGAGTTTTTGGGAGTAAAACGTTTCCACCACCAGTTAGCTGAGATGGGTGGACACATGCGCCCAGAGCTCCTGTTCTAGGGGAAGACGAGAGTGACAAACAGGACACTGTGAAAGGGGACAATTCGTCAGATTCTAAGTGGAGTTACAGACCAGTGAGCTGTTACGATCAAAAAGTAAACCGACTGAAAAGCGTCTAATGGATAAACGTTGGGCAGCAAAATGTGAAAATTTTTAACTTGCTGTTGGGATGCTGACATTTATAGTCTCACGACCAAGAGGTTGGCTACCAGGAGTTACAGGCAGACGGAAGAGCCGGCCAGCCTATCCACATATGTTCCCCGCACAGCGGACATGTCACGTGAACTAGATGTGCTGAATTTGTACTGACACTTCACAATCCCAATTTAACAAAATAATCCTGAGCAATACTCGTCATGTGGCTTCACAGATGAGAGGACTTTTCAATAAAAATTTTAAAATTAATTAAAGCTGGTGATTTCACATTTGATCTTACTTCAGGTATGAACTTTGCACATTCCACATATGTCTTCCTGAACGGATTTTCATCACATCTACAGTACACTGGGTGGTACATTTTCAGAAAAACACGGACACTTACCCACTGCTTCTTCTTGGTCTGAGAAATCAGTTGTTTGTGCTGTGTTGCTAGCTTCTTGATTTCTTCTACAAATTCTTCTTTACACTTTTCCTTTACTTGCTTACATTTTCTGTCCATCTCACCCTGCATATTGGCTACAGCTTTATTTACAGCTTGTCGTTTCTCCTCTTCCATTTCGGAACGGAGCTGAAATGAAAAGGTCAGCCCGTAATAGTCTGCCCTCAGCTCACACGGACCATCACCCTGAAGAGAACCCTAACACTGCGTCTACTTCGAGGATACCCCTCTTCCCTCCAACCCATCAAGAGCTCCCAACGCCTTCGATGAAGAAACACAAGTTATTACTATTAACTGAAATGTTATCAAAGGTGTCTTATTATGTTCCTGGCTTTACAAAGGAGCAGCCTGGCAGATGCCCATGTGAAAGCTGCTAATAACCCACCACGGGAAAACTCTCATCACACTCAGGGTCCTCGTTGGGGGGGGGGGGGGCTTTACCTTTTCCAGAGCTTCTCGTACAACTCTTTCCGTTTCTCGCTTGTGGTCAGACTTCATTCGGTCTTTAAAATCATTGAAAATCTTAGTGTATTTGTCGTGGCACATGCTTTGACACACTCCATCACCGGTGGTCTGTGTGCTTCGGTGCAGCATTCTTGGTGAAGAGGCACTTAACTTCTTGGTCTGAGTGGACACAGAAACCTTTTCGATTGGCTGAGGCATCGTGGGGATTTCCTGGCTGGAACTCACGGCTTCAGTTTCAGGCTCTGGTTCCTAAAGGATAAGGACAGTGCTCAGATGTGAAACAAAGCCACCAGTCCGCCAGTTCAAGAACAAGCTCTGTTAGGATAAAAACATAGCGATACACATAAATAGCCACGTAATAAACTACGGTTAAGAAACCTGGAATTAAGATGGGAAATTCTGTTACGCAGATTTTACCACAATTAAACCCTCAAAACTTCCATTCAATTAATAGAGACGGTAATTCTAAATAGGATCTTCATTTATAATGTCATTGCATATAATACTATGGTCTTTGCTTTTCAGGTAGCCTAAGCAAAAATATCATTTAAAACTTAAACCATTATCAGTTTAGACTCACTTCTTTGGACTAGATCATTAACAGATATCCTAAAATTCTAAACCACTTCTCACTAAGTATTTGGAATTGTGCTAAGATTAATCCTTGGATTTAGAGCATTAACAGACTATATCATTTTAAAAGGCTGAGCTTAACCCTCGTTTCCTCCAGTTTTTCAATGTTGACCCAATTGATGTAGTGGACAAGTGCTTTGTTTTTAATCATGCTACTAGAAAACCAGCAGAGTTGCAGGAAATGCAGCCAAGTGCCCTCCCACTTAGCCAGACTTGGTCTGAGATAGGAGACTTCTGGTTTGTGTGTGGCTTATTCTACTGATAGAAGACGGGTTCCAACCTGGTTGATGTTATCTGACGGCAGTGCCTTTTCACAAGTGCCGTACGTTGGAGCCAACTGTCTTGACCATAACTTGGGAGATACTTCCTGTCGCAGTGCCACCTGGACACTGCAAGGCGGGCCACTTACTTCCTTTTTGGGTTCCACACTCTGATTACGTCGTCCTTTCTTTGCTCTTGGTTCTTGAGTGACCTTTAGCTGTGGGCATCATAAAAACAACAGCACATTACTCCAGATGCTGTGAAACACTTCTGTGCTGACAACACTGGCCATGGCCCACAGGGAAGAAGCGAGTAACCCGCCCCCTTTTGCATTTAGCACACCTGCGGCCACGTGCTCACCACCCACGGAACTCCCGCACAGGTGTGGTGGTGGGCACTAATGTGCCTACGGAAGAGAGGCAGGATCAGGTTGCTTATCTGTCTGCCTGAACTGGTTTTGATACCTTTGGCAGAGCCCGTTACCCCTTTGTACGAAAGGAAGGAGAACCATCGGAACGTGCACTGGCAGCGCTCACGCTCACCGTGACTGACGGGGACACTCACCTGCTCGTTACTGGTGGAGGAGATGCTGGACTCTGCCTCCTCCTCTCCTCGGTCCTCATTCTTAGACTTCCAGAACCTTCCTTCGCGAAGGAAGCGCTGGTGCAGCTCCAACTCGTCACAGGCCTTCTTCCAGCCCATGCTGCGCTTCACATGCAGCCGGTGGACGTTGACCGTGATGTCCTGGATGTTCTCAGAGGGAATCCAGGCCCTTCAAGTAACAGCAGAGATACAGTTGGAAATTCCCAAAACGGCAGCAGATTCTCCCCACTGCAAAGTAGGCCTTGGGAGATTCTGCAATGGCCGGCGGGGGGGTGGGGGAAGACCCACATGGAGGAGGAAGGAGGGGACGGGTTCTCGGAACAGGGCCGACTCTCAAATACCTCAAAACCCCTCAGCACCGTCACGGCCTTCTTCAGCCCAGTTAGCCTGTTCCTAAGTCCTTTTTCCAGCGTCTCCTCCCATTGCCACTCCGTTACTCAAGACTCGCTCTGTGCAGACCACAACTACAGGTACGTGTGTTTGCAGATACGTGAGCACAAGATGAGGGCAAACGCTGCCTCCCCATGATACGTTTCATCACATTCAGACTCGCAGCATCTACTGTTCAGCAGCCAGGTGCTCAGGTAGGAGCGTAAGGTTCTCTGCATTAAGTGTGGTACTGACCCAAAAGTACTGGATGTAAAACTCGATTTAGTTCTCGAGAAAGTTTCCCTGGGCACCAGTCACCCAACTGGACTCCACCGTGTGCCAGCAGAAGGCACTGCAGCTCCTCCAATAATGCACGGGGCCGCTACCATGTTCCGGCCTCACTGGACCGCTGGAGGAGACGCTGCCCAGATGCGCTGGGTAAGAGCTATGAATTAGGGGCCGGAGTCCCGGGTGCAAGCATCCTAGTTCTAGGATGGCACCTGCACCCACACAGCCTCTGCCATGAAGGCTCTTTGGGTTTGTCACAGCTGTGAAGGGACAGGGTGCTCCTGAGAGGAAGACAGCTGCGGCCGGGCCTGAAGGACAAGGACGATGTATACCAGGCCCCGTAAGAGGAGCCACTGGCAGAGGGAATGTCCCAAACAAGGCCAAAAACAGCAAGGTGCACGAGCCACAGTTAGGGAGACGCTCTCTGGAGCAGCCAGGACAAGTGAGGAACAGCACACAAGCACTGAGAGACTGATTCTTGTCTGTCTCCTGTTTAAATGTGTGCCGGGTCAGCTCCCCCTGCCCCCCACTCCGGCCAGCAGGGACGGAGTGTCACAAACCCCGGCCTCATGACTATTCCAAAGGGTCGAGGGAAGCACGGTGCACACACACAAACCACAAGTGCAGACTTGGAACTCGCTTGTGCACGTGAGGCCACAGGCTTTCCAGATTAAATACGCTGACAGCTGGAGCCGTGACCTGCCACGTAAGGATCTGTAAATATTACGTCCACAGTGTCTCATCTGACATCAGTGCTTCATTAGGCCCCCTACCAAAGTAAAGTACACTTTTGAAAAACTGTTTTTGAGACACATTTCTGTCACTAACAGTGCTGACTACCTGGAACTAATTTGTGACCTGTTGGTATTTTTTTTTCTCCTTAAATAATCTGTTTATCCCTTGGATACAAGAAAACTGATTCAGGCTGCTCTTAACATGAGACGTAATTAAGTGTCAGTGTGGTTCACACACACGTTCCCATTCTCCTATGATCCCCTCCATGACTGCAGGGGATCAGATGCCACTTTTAAAGAGGTTCTCTGGTTATCTCTGGCAATCCGATCTACAAAGACACCCTACGATTCAGGGTAAGTCCAATAAAAAGAGGCAGAATCTAATTTGGCTCTGTCTGCACATCTGTCAATCCTGAAGGCTCTGAACACACGCGGAATCAAACGGCTCGGTAACCTGATGGCAAATGAGCTCAGAATGGTGTGCTTCCTTCCTGCCTGCGGCTCCCTGCCAGCTCCCGGGGCCCCTGGCCACCTGCAGCAGAGATTCAGCCTTGTTGACACAGACCGCCCTGCTACTTTTTCCTCTGGCAGGCCAACCGTGCAAATCCTAGCAAAACCCCGCTTCCAGTGAGTGGGGTCACAGCCACCTTTCTTCCTGGTCACAGTTTGCATAAGCCCTGGGGAGGGGCAGCACACTCTGTGCCGAGCACACAGTGGGGACTAGTGTAAGACCATTGATTTATATACATTTTCCTTCTCCTGCCTATGTACGAAGATAGGATGAACTGGCAAAAGAACACTTATTGGTAGTGATGCTGTCTAACAGTATGAATGCACTCAACACCACCAAGATGTGCACCTAAAAACAGTTATGACGCTAAAAACAGTGTTAGTGAAAACTTGCTGCTAGGGCTTTATTAGCCATCTCCTCTTGGTTGGTAACATACTGCTTAATTAAAACTCATTATTATAACTGTATAAAGATTGCTTTTAATAAATCAAATATGCCAGTAAGATACAGTGTAACTTATAAGGTATGTCCTCATCACTCATTTAGTTCAAGTATTTTATTAGGCACACTGTAACCAGAGAAGGAAAAGAAAAGATTCTGAATTTATAGTAAAACTGTAGGCCTGTTAAAGTTGACTCTTGAACAACACTGGCTTGAACTGCACGGGTCCACTCATACACAGACTGTTTTGACATAGGACAGGGCTGTAAATGTATTTTCTCCTCCTTTACTGTAAGAATACAGCATATAATACATGTAACATACAAAGCAGGAGTTAACTTTACATTATCAGAAAGGCTATAGTTAAGCTTTTGGGGGAGTCAAAAGTCATAGGTGAGTTAGGACTGGGGGGGGAGCTGGCACCCCCATCCTCTTGTTGTTCAAGGGTCAGCTGTATTTTCTAAACTAAAGTCCTCAGAGAGCCATCTGTCCAGAATTTTTTAGATTTTTTAGATTCCAGGAAGTAATAAGTTTGGAAGAAAAAAAAAAACTCTCTGGAAATGGAATTTTATGTTGTAATTTTCTCTTCAGATCACAAACATGCCAAGGACCCAAGGAGATTACCTCAAATATTATTTTAAAATACTATCTGCATTGTATAATGAATGACATAAGACAAATTAACTCACATTATCAAAATACCACTTATGGTTGTAGATACTATAAAGCTGTCGGAAAATGGATGAAAAATTTTTAATCTGCTAAAAAGTTGCGATTCTCAGTTCTAACCTAGTAGTGTGTTTTTTTTAAAGTGACTGAATTCTTGGTTTCTCTAGGTTAACTAATGAAACTTCCTCCCTGTTTGGATATTTGTACTATAAGCTGACTTTTATTAAGTATTTGCTGCACACCAGGCACCATGCTTAGATCGGAACGTACCAACATTTCTTTAACCCTTACAGAGAAACTCTTCCAGGAGGGGCTACGGAAGCCCTCGTTTTACAAGTGAGGAAACAAGGCTGAGAGAGACTGAACACCGTGTCTGAGACCAGAGCAGGACAAGCAGATGCCAGAGCACGAGCCACGGTGGAGCCCACCGGCCTTCTCCACTGCTACGGAGGCCGCCCTCCGTACCCCTGTCCAGTCCTCCCCACCCCTCCATCCCTGTTCTGATGGGGAGCGGTAACAAACCCAATACAATGTGCTGCTGCTTCATAATCCATACAGTCAAAGCATTCATTCTGTAGTCAATGGTGGGATTACCCATGTCTCCTGCCTTGACAGCATCAGCTAGGGATGCATCTATCTCTGAAGGAACGGAACTACGTTTTTGGAAACTTAGACTATCCGCAGGTTTCTTGCCACTAAACTTCTATTTAAATTAAATGAAGACTAAAAATTCACTATGGAGAGGAATAAAGTCTCTTGTTCCATAGTTTCTCACAGTGATGACAGTTACATAAGACCCTCACAACGTCAGGCACAACAGACATTTAAATACTTGGAAAGGCCTTTAGATCATGTAGCTGACTTGCTATTTTTCCCCTTTACTTTTAGTATCTGTGAACTTTCATCAGTGTCCAGTCACGGCTATTAGTGACAATGTTACTCAGAACAATACTTTAAGGCTTTGATATCACAATGAAAGAGGCAGCTATGATTTCATAGTATAGTTCACATTCTTTGTATGAAATACGTAACTATGCAAAAATAAGTTTACAGGGGCGCCTGGGTGGCTCAGTCGGTTGAGCGTCCGACTTCAGCTCAGGTCATGATCTCATGGTTCGTGAGTTCGAGCCCCGCATCGGGCTCTGTGCTGACAGCTCGGAGCCTGGAGCCTGCTTTGGATTCTGTGTCTCCCTCTCTCTCTCTGCCCCTGCCCCGCTCATGCTCTGCCTCTGCCTCAAAAATAAATAAAAACATTAAAAAAAATTTTTTTAATAAAAAAATAAATTTACAGTAATAGAAACTTTTTATTGTTGGGATACAGATACTGTATCATGAAAATGTAAAGTTTTAAGCTGGGCTGTACACATCTCCCTAGCAACAGGAACTTCAAAATATAGGCTGGATACCATGTCTGGCAGTTCCCTTCATGTAATTCTTATGCACATCTTTAGATCACAAGATCGACATGGTCTCCTGCTCCCACGTCGATTATTTTTGTCTGTGGCTTTTAACAGAGCTTTGAAAAGGTGCCTGAAATGGCATCCTGTCTTCACAAACCACGAAGTGGCCACATTCTTAGAGCCCTTCCATACCCGCCTCACCACGCAATCCCAGCACGAGCCTGTGCTGCATCACACCATGTCGGGAGCCCAAACTACGAGCGCCATTTCCAAAAATTGTCGTCAGCTGCCTCGTCAGGCTACATGCTGATCTGCCATATATTAACTAACTGGAACTAAATAAAAACTTTAAAAGCCAAAACAAAACAAAAGGCAAAAATGGCAAAGTATTAGTAATTTCCTATTCTGGGTACTAGATTTCCTGGTTTTTATTAATTTTTTCCCCTGCACTTATCTATTGAACTCTCAAGAAAAAAGGAAAAGATAATTAACCAAATAGAGCAATGGATAATACATGCAAAAACAACAACGACAACAACAAAACACCAAGGTGATGTGATTTGTTTCTCCAAACTGAACTACAGACTGTTTCTGCCCTCCCAATACCAAGGACCATCTGATGGATGCCCCAGGGTCACTCAGAGGTCAGCCCTGGTGGGCGCAGGACTGCGCTTACCTCTGGTGGTGGTGACCGAAGAAGCGAACATCAACCTGGTTGTCCTCCTTCTGTAGGACCTTGGCTGGCCAGAAACCAAAACCTTTCATTTTGGCCCAAACCAGTTCATGATTAGGTATCTGGAAATAAAATGTTTTATGTAACCATGTTATTTTCAAAGTATTAAATGCACACATGTCATTAATACTGAACTTAGGAAGTATAGTGCAGTATTTTGAAAACACTTCTTTTTTTTAACTCCTAAACTCATAGAGCTTTTTTTTTCTCGGATTGATTCTGCCTTCAAGTAAAGCACCAAAAACTTACAGTCTGCATAAGAGCAGAGATATGGGCCCTCATCTCTCAGAAAACACAGCCTGCAGCACTTAGGGACGAGCCAGTCTCCAAGGCGAGACCCCCGTGAGTAACAGTGGCAAACGCAACACCCTCACTGCATTGTAAGGTGCACTCCAGCACCTGGGAGCCGGTGAGAGATGTGAAAGTCTGAGGTCCCGCTCCAGGCTTAGGGAATCACAGAGACCCCAGAGCACCTGAGGAGCACAGGGGCGTCCTCCACAGGCAGCCTCGCACGCCCAGGGCTGGGCGCAGCCCCGACCACAGGCACAGACCAGTCGGGACCTTCCTGAAATCCTGTCATTCCAGGGGACCACACATAGCCACAAGCATACAGGAAGCCTTATCTTTCTTGTGAAAAAACGGGAAGAGCGGAAGTTCACTATATTATCTATTAAGGGTTTATTCTGAAGTTCCCCATTTTAAAGTCAAAAACGGGTAATGATGCCAAGTTATTTCCCCTGTGTTTCAGGTTTTATGCTCACTAAGCCCATGTATACACTATGATACAAAGAAAAATACCTAGGAAGGATTATAATCCTTAAATAAATTGGAAATAACCTTGCTTAGAATAGTACATCACACACTTAAGAGGTAAAAAACAGAAAATCACAAAAGTTCACATACACAAGGGTAGCAGAACCAATTGTCAGGACGAGCATTTGACAAATAGAAGCAATTCTTGCAAAGCTGTAGTTCATCCAGCTAAAAAAGAAAAGCAACTATTTTAGCCTACACAAAACATGAGCATCAAACTGTATAAAACAGATCCATGTAAATTAGCATTCTCTCTCATGTGCACAGATAGTCCTGAATTTTCCTCCTTAAGATTACATTTTTCATTTCTCAATGAATACTAGGAGAGCCTGCCACGTTCCTGTTCAGACCGTCTCCATGGTCCCAGGCGGGCCTGGAGCAGAAGACAGTTCCTCAGGAGGTCTGGCCTCCACTCCCAGCCTGGCTCCCGCCCTCCTTCTGGTTCATATGCACATTAAATGCTAGTTCAGCAGACAGATCTTTCTGGTCTACCCATCTTAAGTACCATTACCAATAAAAGCAGTCCTTACATTCCCTCATTCTGTTTTAGTCCTTGTTTTCTTTCATAACATTCTTTCACGTCTTGTGAAGAAACATATTCTGTCCGTTTCTTTTTTGAGCCTCTTTCTTCAGAATGTATATTCTGAAGAATATAGCCCCATGAGCAAAAAGCAGTACTTCAATCACCACTTTATCTCTCCTAACACCCTGCACAGCACATAGTAGACACTCAATAAATATTTGTGGAATGAATGAAAAAACAAAGGTCAAATTTTATCAGGAAACAAGACTTTTTATATAAATTTTCAGGTGAGTGTTTCAAATAAAAAAGACTATACACACAAATAAAACCTCTAATATGCTAATATGTATTTTACTTATTGTATAAATAGGAACTTTTTTGTTTTTGTGGGGTGTTTTGCTGTGAAGTCTATATAGGATCTTTCATTCAAAGAGGGTAACATTGGGGTGCCCGGGTGGCTCCGTCGGTTAAGCGCCGACTTCAGCTCAGGTCATGATCTCGCGGTTTGTGACTTTGAGCCCCGCGTCAGGCTCTGTGCTGACAGCTGGGAGCCTGGAGTCTGCTTCGGATTCTGTTGTCTCCCTCTCTCTGCACCTCCCCGACTGGCACTCTCTCTCTTCCCAAAATAAACAAACATTAAAAAAAAAGATTTTAAAAGAAAACAATTGTAACAAAGAGGGTAACATTTCTGCACTGCAAAGGAACAATCAACAAAATAAAAAGGCAACCTACCGAATGGGAGAAGATATTTGCAAAAGACATATACAATAAGGGATTAATATCCAAAGTATATTTAAAAAAAATTTCACAACTCAAAACCAAAAAGGAAAAATATCCAATTAAAATATGGGCAGAGGAACTAAATAAATGTTTTTCCAAAGAAAACACCCAGATGGCCAACACACACAAGAAAAGATGCTCAACATCACTCATCATCAGAGAAATACAAATCAAAACCACAATGAGATATCACATCACGCCTGTCAGAATGGCAAAAATTAACACAAGAAAAAAAGGGTGTACGTGAGGATGCAGAGAAAGGGGAACCCTCTTGCACTGTTGATGGGAATGCAAACTTGTGCAGCCACTCTGGAGAACAGTGTGGAGGTTCCTCAAAAAATTAAAAATAGAACTAGTCAACAATTCTAGGCAATTGCACTACTGGGTATTTACCCAAAGAATACAAAAACACTAATTCAAAGGGATATGTGCACCCCAATGTTTACAGCAGCATTATTTGCAATAACCAAGATATGGAAGCAGCCCAAGGGTTCATCAATATATGAATGGATTATACTATTCTTTATGAGGCCAGCACTGTATCAAAACCAGATAAAGACAATAAAAAGAAGAGAACTATAGGCCAATATCCCTAATGAGCATGGATATAAAAATAACAAACCACCACCACCACATCCAACAAAACATTTAAAAAAATCATTCATGGGGCACCTGGATGGCTCAGTCGGTTAAGCGTCCAACTTCAGCGCAGGTCATGATCTTGTGGTTCGTGAGTTCAAGCCCCACGTTGGGCTCTGTGCTGACAGCTCAGAGCTTGGATCCTGCTTCAGATTCTATGTCTCCCTCTCTCTCTGTTTCTCCCCCCGCTCACACTCTGTCTTGCTCTCTCTCAAAAATAAATAAAGAATTAAAAAAATCATTCACCACAATCAGTGGGATTTATTCTGGGGATGCAAAGGTGATTACATTCATAAACCAATCAATATGATACACCACACTAATAGAGAAATGACAAAAATCAAATAATCATTTCAATAGATTCAGAAAAAGCATGTGACAAAGTACAACATCCATTCATTATAAAAACCCTCAACAAAGCAGGTGTAGTGGGAACATGGTCATGAAGACCACATGTGAACAACCTACAGCTAACATCATCCTCAATGGAGAAAAACTGAGAGCTTTTCTGCTGAGATCAGGAACAAGACAGAGATGTCCACTCTCAACACTTTTATTCAACACAGTACTGGAAGTCCCAGCCACAGCAGTCAGGCAACAAAAAGAAATAAAAGGCATACAAAGGCATACAAATAGGCAAGGAAGAAGTCAAACTTTCACTATTCGCAGACAACGTGATATTCTAAGTAGAAAACCTGAAAGACTCCACCAAAAAACTACTAGAACTGATAAATTGAGTAAAGCTGCAGGATACAACATAAATGTATAGAAACCTGTTGCATTTATATACACCAATAACGAAGCATCAGAGAACAATTGAGGAATTGGTCCAATTTACAATTCCACCAATAAGACACCTAGGAACAAAGCCAACCAAACAGGTGAAACACCTATACTCTGAAAATTATCGAACACTGATGAAAGAAACAGAAGATGGCAAAAATGGAGACATTCCATGCTCATGGATTAGAAGACCAAATCTACTGTTAAAATGTTGATACTACCCAAAGCAATCTACACGTTTAAAGCAGTCCCTATCAAAATACCATTTGACATTTTGACAGCTAGAAAAACCAATTCTGAAATTTGTACAGAACCACAAAAGACCCTGAATAGCTAAAGGAACCTTGGGAAAGAAAAGCAAAACTGGAGGCATCACAATTCCGGACTTCAAGCTGTATTACAAAGCGGTAATCATCAAGGCAGTATGGCACAAAAACAGACCCACAGATCAATGGAACAGAATAGAAAGCCCAGAAATGAATCCACAACTATATGGACAACAGGTTTTCGACAAAGCAGGAAAGAATATCCAATGGAAAAAAAACAGTCTCTTCAACAAGTGGTGATGGGAAAACTGGAAAGCCACATGTGGAAGAACGAAATGGGACCGCTTTCTTACACCACACACAAAAATAAATTCAAAATGCATTAAGGACCTAAATGTGACACAGGAAACCATCAAAATCCTAAAGTAAGACACAGGCAGTAACCTCTTTGACAATGATTGCAGGGACTTATGAGACGTGTCTCTGGAGGCAAAGGGAACAAAAGCAAACATGAACTATTGAGACCCCACCAAGATAAAAAGCACAGCGAAGGAAACAATCAACAAAACTAAAAGGCAATTTACAGAATAAGAGATTATTTGCAAACGACGTATCAGATAAAGGGTTAGTATCCAAAATCTATAAAGAAATCATAATACTTCACACCCAGAAAACAAAAAATCCAGTTAAGAAATGGGCAGAAGACATGAATAGACACTTTTCCAAAGAAGACATCCAGATGGCCAAGAGACACATGAAAAGATAGTTCAACATCACTCATCATCTGCAACATATAAATCAAAACCACAAGGAGATACCACCTCACACCTGTCAGAATGGTTAAAACTAACAACACAGAAACAACAGGTGTTGGCGAGGACGTGGAGAAAAAGGAACATTCATGCACTGTTGATGGGAACGCGAACTGGTACAGTCACTCTGGACAACAGTATGGAGGTTCCTCAAAACCTTAAAAGTAGAACTACGCTGCAATCCAGTAATTGCACACTAGGTATTTATTCAAATGATAGAAAAATACAGATTTCAAGGGCACATGCACCCCGATGTTTACAGGCAGCACTATCAACAACAGCCAAACTATGAAGACAGTCCAAACGTCCATCAGTAGAGGAATGGATTAGGAAAGAGTGGTACACACACTTACACACTAGAATATTATTCAGCCATAAAAAGAGAATGAAATATTGTTGTTTGCAACAATGTGGATGGAGTTAAGAATATTATGCCAATTGAAATAAGTCAGAGAAAGACAAATACCATGTTAGCTCACTCATATGTGGAATCTAAAAAACCAAACAATAAAAAAAATAAAAACAACTCCTAAACACAGAACAAACTGGTGGTTGCCAGAGGGGAGGGGACATGGGTGGATGGGTGAAGAGGATTATCGAGTACAAACTTCCAATTACAAAGTTAGTAAGTCACAGAGCGGGGGGTGGGGGGGGGGCGGGAAGTGCAATTGGTCACGTTGTAATAACGCTGTGAGGTGACGGACGGGACCACACTTGGGGGAGTTCAGTGACGTATGGAAGTGTCAGAACACTACCCTGTATAACTGAAACTAATATCACACTGTATGTTAATTATGCTTTAATTTGGCAATGAAAAGGAGGGCAACATTTATTGAGTGTCTGCCCAGTGCAAGACATTTGCCTGCAGTATGTAACCAACATCCCTGAGAGCAGTTACAGAAAAGGAAACATACTTTATTTGTACAAGTTACTTAACCACTAAATCTAACTCCTAGGATTTCTCTGAGAAAATTCCCTCCTTGATTTGCATTATTTCCCATGTATTTCAAACATGGAAATAAAATTATATTTAAAGGAAATGGCAAAACTGAAACATATGTAAGAGTAGAATTCTAAACTAAGTTAGTCTGGAAAACAGCAAGAGTTTAATTATTGGGAGTAAGCAGTACCTCGTGACAGGTGTCTTTATACAGCATCCGTGCTATGTCAGCCTGCTCGCTGTCTGCTGTAATGAAAGGCAGACAGTATCTATTACCACAAATCCAGAAACACAAAACTATCAAAAGTAGTACAACCATTTGCATTTTCTTTCAGTGTGACTAAAGTGGACATATACCATTTAAAATGAAAATGTCTATTTTAAATGAAGTTCAGGGGCACCTGGGGGGCTCAGTCAGTCAAGCATCTGACTCTTGATTTCTGCTCAGGTCATGATCTCACGGTTCATGAGATCGAGCCCCACGTCGGGCTCTGTGTTGGCAGCATGGGGCCTGCTTGGGACTCTATCTCCCTCTGCCCCTCTCCCCTGCTCTCTCACTCTCTCAAAATAAAAAAATAAACATTTTAAAAAAATAACATAAAGTTCAGGCAGCCAAACAACATTTCTATAGACAGCTGTAATGTTATATTCAACAGACTACGGATCCTCTACATATAGAGTGCCCTCTTTCTTTTCCTTCAAATGATGGGACATTAATGGAAAAGGACCAGAATTGCTTATAAAAAGCCTCTCAACTAAGCTTATATATAAAACTATAAAGAATAAAAATATTTTCAGCATTTAGTACTAGAATTCTTGGCCAGTCAATTTTATAAACTATAACCACATTACCAAAGTTGAAACCCTGACATTATTACTTACAAATCATTAAAGTATCAATTTTTTGAATGTAATGTTTTATAAAAGGTATTTCCCAACACGAAGGTTAAGTGGTATAGAGAAGCATGCACAGAAAAGAAAAAAACCCTTCAACCTCCGTAGAAAATCACTGTGTTGTGGAGAAGCAGCTGAGCATCAGCTTTGAACTCTTCATAACTGCGGTATTTCCCTTCGTTCACTTTCTGCAGAGGGTGAGAAACAAAATAGCAAAGCGTTAATAGCTAGAATGTTTGTCTGCCTTATGCTAATGGGTTATTAGCGCAAGGGGCACGGCAGAACATTCCAGAATGTCGCTATGTCCACTCCCGTGTCCCACGGAATGGATGGGACACGTGTGAGGACACCGATAAGCCCACCTGCGGCTGGAGTGCGGAGAGCAGAGCGCTGGACCGCGGGCAGCCCCCACCCTCCTCTGCACTAACTCAGCAGCTGAGCTCCGCCAAAAGCCGGGGCCTCTCACTGCTGCTGGGCGGAGAACGAAGGCTGTGGTCGGTGCAGATGGTAACTACACACCTACCATTTTTCTAGCACAGTCTTACAGAGACTGAAAGCAACAACCATTGGCCTACGTGACGCTTTCCCACCAAGTCCGAGTTGTTCCTCTACACACCAGGTCAAGGCAAGGCTTTCTGCTGTGCTAGACACGTATACGTGACGGATTATGGAGGGAATCTGAGGGTTTTTTGCAGGCAGGCAAAGTTTTGGAAGAAGGGTAGGACGAGTTATTTAGAAGTAGCAAGCAGGCATTTTCTTATCCTGGTAGCGCTTTAGGAAATCAGCTTGGAAAGAACTTAGAATACTAAGGCCTCTAAATAACAACTAAGATCCTGTCTTTCTGCTGAAATCCTCCAAGGCCCACCTCAGTGGTGCTTTCTTCAAGAAGGCTTGCGAGATATCCCCTGCTGGAGGAACCTGCCTCCCTTCTGGCATCAAGGGTCACAGGCTTAGTTACAGATACTGAGTCCCACTGTGAATTCCTGACCGTCCGGGCTCAGTCCTCTCAGGCACTGGCAACGTCTAGAGCTCCCCTGGTGACCTGATCCACACCCAGGTGGAGAAACTGAACCCAGGTTTCCCAAAGCATCTTTGTGATTTTTGAGATTTGCACGATCACGGCCTGTATTCTGGTTTGAACTGTAAGCTCCTGATGGGATAAAAATCATGCTTTCCTCTGTATTTTCCTTACAGTACTTTCTGTTCATGAACAGCACCTGCTACGTACAAAGCTAAGACCCCATCAGTCCAGCTGGTGTTCTCTACGGATCCGCCAGGATCAGACTAAGGGAAGCTTGGAAGGAGCAGAAGCAGGGGCAGGAAGGACTGTCCCGTAGAGACCTTGGGGTTTAGGAGAAGAGGTTTTGCTTGAGGACAGGAACCTGGGGCAGGAGGTGAAATGAAAACTACTTGTTTTTATTTTGGACTCTGCCAGCCTCTTTAGAGGGAAAACACCCTTCATTTACCCTCATTTCCTACTGAAGTAATCACCTGCAGTCTTTCTCAGCTGCCAAGGGGACTAAGAAACTTGTAAAATAACTTAAAATTATTCCTATGGTCTCCCTATAAGCTACTGTGGCCAACCACGAGATCTGAAATTCAAAAGGATGCATAAAGTACAGAATTAGTAACTCAGCGGCCCTAACTGGGAAATGCGTTAAAATGTTCTAGTGGATTTTACTGCAATTTGTAATTACATGTTAACAAACCCATTACAATACTCAGCTACAGAAGGTAAAATTAAGAACTCTGAGAAAATTGTTTTCTGGTTACATAATCTTTGTGTTGTTCAAGTTCACTCTGCTGTTTCCTAGGACTCTAGTCCTAGACTCCAATGTTCCCTTGAGAAAAACTCCTGAGTACCTGCTAGTGCTAGGAAACCATGTGCAGATAGGAGTCCTCGAATCCGAAATATTCAGTTGACCAGGCTCTACACGCCTCTCCTGGGATCAGCAAGTATCCAGAATCTACAGCTGGCTTAACACCAGGCCTTTTCGAACAGGACACCTGATCTGCACGCACAGTAAAAGCACAAGGCATCTCAGTAGCAGCAAATGCCCCTGTAGGGGCTACACCTTTTAGGCTCTAAGTAGAGGACGAGCAGGCACACACCCTAGGGGGAATGGCAACAGAATCGTGCTCAGCTGGGAGCTGTGAGTCATGTGGGAGCTACGGGTGTATCAGAAACCGGACAGAGGGCCTGGCTTTACCTCCTGTATGGTGGGGACGTCCACCGCTGAGTGCACCAGCCTCCGATACATTGGGTGTTTGTTGTCCTTCCCCTTCTTATTAAGGTCTATAGCCTGAAAGGTCATTGAGAGACAGGTGACACAATTTCTAAACACTTCAGAATTAACTGGAAAAACGTACATGCACTATATAGTTCAATGTGGCATTTTTTGGGTTTTGATAGAAAGAACAGTTATTTTGGAAAACGCCACTTTACTTTAGACACTAATTATCACAATATTGCTGGGCAATAACTGCAGTAATATGGATGGAGCTAGAAAGTATTATGGTAAGTGAAGTCAGACAAAGACAGATACCACATGGCTTCACTTGTACATGGGATCTGAAAAGCAAAACAAACAAAAAACAGAAACAGACTCTTAAATACAACCAAGAAACTGGTGGTTGAGAGAGGGAAGGAGGAGGGGGATGGGCAGAACAGGTGAAGGGGATGAAGAAGCACAAGTTTCCACTTATAAAACAGGTCAGTCACAGGGATGACAAGTGCAGCATGGCGAATATAGCTAGTAATATTGTAGTAATTTTGCATGGTGACAGGTGGTGGCTATAATTACTGGTGAGCACGGAGTTTGTATATAAATATCAAATCCCTATGTGGTACACCCAAAACTAGTAATAATATTGTAGATCAACTGTACCTTCATTCAAGATTTTGAAAAATAAAAGATGAAACAACAGAAACGTATCAGCAGGAAAAGAAAAGTGCACGTCTAATCTAATGCAGCTAAAGGAATGCCCATGAAAACAAAGACAAGACAAAAAAATAAAAGCCTCTTGTGGCGCCATCACGCACAAAAGAAATATGACGGCGGTGTTCTCCACCCCCATCCTGCTCTGTGAATCTTGACGTGTCACGTGCTAACTTGCAAGGCATGAAGGGAGGGAGCCTGGCAGGGCGGCCCGGAGACTGTGCAGGACTCACCCTCTCCTTCATGCGGGACACGATGAACCGCAAGTACGTGCTCATCTCCTGTTTGTTTGTGTGTTTCTTCTTGATGCTCTGTTAACAACAGAAAAGGCCAGATGTAAAACGTGATTTTGTACGGTATGCAAGGACTGTACAAAACACGCACTATTTCCAGCACATCTGATACAGAGAAATCTTTGAAATGCGCATGGTAAAAACAGTGCTTTATGTGAGAAAGAAATGGAAAATATTATGTCGTACTGGACATAATACCTTAGACAACTATGCACTTTTTTTAAGTATTTTAAAACTTAAAACTTCCACTATTTTCAGATAAAACAAATGACCTAATACTGATCATGACATAACGCAGAATCACTCATTTTACAAAAGAAAAAAGTCAGCTGAAAACCCTTTAGGGAGTATTATTAGTAATATCGAATGGTGAATTTCAGCACAACGTTATTCTTCGTCTAAAAGGTTATTAAAAATCCGCGTCCCCTATGAGTGAGTGCAGTGCAGGCAGGCATACCTACTTATCTTTTAACGTGTCAGGGTCTGTTCAGTAATAACTTCAATTTCTATGAGTCTGACCTGAAAACTAATTAGGTTCTTCAATTTACGTCTCAGAAAATAAATGTCAGCTAGGACACACCTCCTCTGTCGAGACTGAGGCCTCAGGGCAGACCCCCAGCCCCACGGAGGCGGCCATGCCGCCTAGCCCACTAGGCCCGGGCCGGTGTTTCACAACCGCGCACCCCCCTTCGGACACCAGGTGACGGCCCTCTACCCAGTGACATCATTAGGCCCGAAGAACGGTGTGTGCCAGAGGTCATCCTGATGTGCTAACGGACCGGACGAAGCAGCAAACATTTCTCAGCTAACCACAAACTACCAGCGCCTCGCTGGGGCTCCAGGGAACGGATTATCCACACACACGACCCTAACCCATCTCGACAGAAAACGGGCCCTTTCTTTTCTGGAGATGTGGTCTCCCGCGCTTCGTGTCTCAGGTGGCCCCCTCTCCACTGGTCACCTGGACTCTGGCGCGGGCAGTCACTGCTTCTCTTGTGCTCATCTGGCACATGCTGTGCACACAGCTTCTAAGTCATGCCAGTTACAGAGCATCGACCCCGTCCGTGCCCAGAGTGGGGCCTCGCCGCTGAGCACGGGACTGGGGACTTCGGGGGAAGGTCCCCGGGCTCTACACCGGTTTGTCCACTCATTCGCTGATCCCGCAGGAGTTGTGATGTGTGGTGGCGACCGCTGCTGGCTGCACAAGGACACTTCCTGGGCTCCAGGCTGAGAGTCTTTGTGAGGGAGGAGCTGGTGGGCTGTCACTTTTGACAAGACCCACGCCAGCACGTGAGAACCACCCTCCCGCCAGCTGGCGCCGCTGAGGAGGGTGCGGTGCGGCACCTGCACCCCACACGGGACGAGTGTGCAGGGAGCTCTCTGGGGACGGGAAGTTACGGTCAGCTCTTCATGATTTCGGACATCCTTCCATGCGCTTTCTACGCTAAATGAACAGCCTGGTGGACTGTCAAATATGGAAAAAACAAAGGGTAAAAAGCCAAGAAGGCTGCTTTTTTCCTCACCTCTCGGGAAAGCTATATTCTCTTAAAAGAGAGAACAAAAACGAAAGCTTCTAGCTACATACTCGATCATGTGAACTCCAAAATATGCTGATGTGCTGCTAAAACTGCTGATCCCAAATATCAATCTGATCATGAAATCATAAATTTGTGTAAACTCCAATGAAATAGCAACCTACATCAGGTCCTGTAATACTATCTGAGGGGTTATGGTTCTTTTAATAGATGACAGGTAACTAAGGGAAATACACAACACTTCACGTAATGAAACATCATGTCGATGCTAAGTATTGTTCCAGACCTTCCCTCCATGAAGCAGGCTGGGGACACTCTGCTCTCTAGGTCTGCGTGCGAATACCACCAGCTCGGCCTGAGGCGGCTGTGCAGAGGGGATTCTGGGGACAGAGTCTGTCACTGCAGCGACCACGGCATGGCCGCCCTCTCTCCAGGGCTGCTGGGTAGCCCACATTTGCGCAGGAACATGGTTTTTCCTGGTGGTGATCTCGACATCAAGCTATATGAAGTACTTCACTGTTAGTCACAACCTAACCCCTTTTGGTTCTTTAGAGCCTTAGAAAATAAATCAAGTATCTTTTTTGGTGATAAACATGGGTTCTCCTGAAAAAGCAGGGCACAGACTGTAACACGAGCGCTCTGGGCGTATGTCAGCCGCTGCCCCCAGGCAGTCCCAGGGGCTTGCAGGCACCTGTTCCCCAGACCCACAGGCCCGTCCGTGGGTGGGGCCCTCTGGGGGAGCCCACACCAACAAGAGAGGGCCCTGAACAGACATGGCCTCTCCCCACAATTCCTGAAGACAAAACGTTTGTCATAAGATGCTTCCACACTTGCTAAACTTGTGGGCTTTCAGACATTTCCCTCTTAGTATTTCACAAAAGAGAGGAATGGAGCATTGTAGCCTCTGTTTGAGGGCTGCACCGTAAGACCTGCGGGGATTTCTTGGAGTTGTGAGCTGCCTGTGTGACATCGTCAGTGCTGTCTCAACTAAGTCTGTCAGCAAAACAAGACAGTGGGCTTGAGAAAAAGCCACTTTGACAGAAATTAAAGGAAGAGCTTCTAAGGTAAATGCTATTTCTGTTTGTAACATAACTAAGCAGACAGCTCTAACAACAAGGTCAGAAAAACAAAAATCATGCTTTAAATATCTGCAGATTACTTCAGATCCAATCCTTTCTCAGGCATAAAGAACTGTACATATTCTCTACTTGCAGACCTCAGGACTCGTCAGGAAAGGCCTCTCTCCAACAGTATGCAGCTCAGATAAAGCCCAGAAAGTTCTGGGGACTGTTCACATCACTGGTAGCATACAGGGATCATTCTGTCAATATCTATAAACAGGAGAGCCTCTGCATTACATGGTCAAAGTTGTTGCAACCATTTTCAAAACAGAATGATCACACGGCTGAAGCTGATTCAAATGTGTGAGATGCCCACTAAAGACGCTCTTAAACACATGACAGATCACCAAGGGGCTGCCTTCCTTTCTGGGGAGAAACAACAGAAAATCTTAAACGTCTTCTTGAGTAAGGGATTCTTACCACCAGCACAAACACTTGCTGGGTCAGAGCAAGTTGGGTAAGGCCAGGTGGATGGCCTAGGGAAAACAGGAATCAAGTAATTCAGCTACACTCTGGGTCTGATGGCGGTTCTGGCTGGAAAAAGGTACGAGCAACCTTAGACCAGGTCAAGGCTCATCCACAGTTAATTACAGACAATAGGGCCCAAGTGCCATCACATGAACGAACCCTCAAGACTGATCTCAGAGACCCAGCTTTTCAGATGCAGCACATGTTCCAGCAGAAAATGAACGTGTGGAAACAGCATCTCCAGTCCACCAAGTACCCAGACGAAAAAAGCATGCAGAGATCCAGGAGGCTTTCCCTTAGATCACGTATGTGTGCTGCTTGAGCTCACCAAATCCAAGTCCCCCAGTCTGTGACTAAACAGGTCAAGAGTATCTCACTTTCCTGGGGAATCCTAATACCCAGAACATCTTTCCTGTTACAGAGCTAGACTAGTGGTCTTTTCTTCAACCATTTAAAAATGTAAACCCCATTCTGAACTCATGAACAGTACACAATCTGGCAGGCCTGGTTTGCCCCACGGGCTGTGGGTTTACCAACCCCAGAGTAGACTCTGTTCTGTGAAAGCAGGGTCCACAGTGCTCCAGCTGAGCCTGGTCTTGGGCCAGGGCTTTGTGCAGTATGTGGCATACAGTAAGTGCTCAATAAATGCTAGTGGGACTGAACTGCTGGTAGTCATTAGTAACTTCATTGCTTACCGGGAAAAATACTCTATGTAGTGGAATTCAACCATACAAGATCCTTCTAAATGTGAAACAATTATTCACAACCCAGCTGTGTCGGCATACTCTGGCCACTATAAACCATTCTGTTTACTTCTGGTGAATAAACCGTATTATTGTCAGATGTCACCTAAATAGTGCCATTGGCCTCCAACCACCAGACTCCCTTAAATGTTAGTGAGCTCACAGACATCTAGGGCACGTGCTGAAAAGTCCTTGGCCCGAGGCTGTGTTCTAAACAAGCACCAGGTAATTGGGTGCAAGTGGCCTCTAGTGTTTCTATAAACTACCTGCATTATTTGAGGAATCAAGAAGCTCCAAGCTCTCCTCAATAACTGTCTGTAATCACAGAACAGAAAAGAATCACAATGAATCTTATCTGCACATAAACTGCCTATCTTGTTATGGAAATCAGAGGCTCTGCTATCCTCCACAACCATTTGTTATCACGGAATACAAAAGAATCATCCTTTACAACAAACCCCAGCATCTGAAACTTCCACAGCAGCAGTGCCAGCCTTGGAAGCGGCCATGGAAGTGGCTCAAAGTGCGGCCCTTTCTCCATTCATACCAGAGGGGGCCCCAGTAGCCCCTCAGCGACAATCAATTACTAGGATGACTTTCTAAAAATATACCCGTGTTCAGTCCTTTTCACCCCTGGCAGAAACAGACTGAAATTAACTCTCTTCTGCAAGACCAGAGGGCAGAACGCCATAGCGGTCGTCAGTGAGAACAGCAGAGAGCGCGGCTGGCCTGCTCCTGCAGGTGGGGTGCCCGCGTTCAGCTGCGTGGTCCCCGCGACTCTACCCTAAATCCCGCAGCCATATGCACTGGCCTTCCTGGAGAGCTTTTTAACTTAGGTTAAAAGAATTTCAATTTAAGTTTAAAAACCTCCCTTAAGCTGCCATGAATATGCCTTCTCACCCACAGGTAACAGAATCTGGAGGGTAATTCCAACTATGAACAGGTCGAGGTGGATTTTTGGAGCACACGGACAGACACGTCTCTGCTCACAAGCCTCTCCCTCATTGGGAAGTGGGTCCAGAGTCACTGATGCACAGTGTTTCCAGACTAGCTCATCCCGACTCCAGCTGTATCTGTATTTATTATTTTTTACAAAGTCAACTCCTTCCTGTCTGATTGAGGTCTAGGAGATTTGCCTTTAAGTTCAGATGATACAATCAACTTTGTAGCCGCCAGTCTATTAAAGCACAGTCTCAAATTAATCCTACCTGCCACAAAGCTGACCACTATGGTAAAAACATCCACATATTCACAAAGAAACCGCTAAAATATCAGCCACAGAGAGGGGGTGCCATGCATGTCATCAGGGATTTTATGGTTCAATATTCCATGCACTTGTGGGGTAACTTTTAGTTCTGGGTCACCAAGGTTGGAGAACAGGGAAGGAACATTCAGGAACATTTTGTGGCATGGAACATAGGTTTTGCATCTACCTGTTCCTTCCCCCTGTACACAACACTGAAGAAGGAGGAGATTCAAAACACAGAGGCAGCGTGTATTCCTCAGTGGGATACACCTCTCTGTTCTCCTCTGCAAATAAGTTTCATTTCTCTGTTGTCGGGTCAGGGAACGAGTAGCTTTTGGTTCTCTGCTTGACGAAGCTGTCAGGAATACTCCCTGCCCCTCCCTCCTCCTTCCTCCTCGCCCTCCCACCTGGGGCACTTGACAACATAAGGAGATTATGCACACTTTGTAAGTTATTTTAAATTCATCAAAAAAATAAATAAATAAATAAATAAATTCATCAATACTGGAAACACTGTCTAGGTTAAGTTGTAACCATCCTGATGTAGGAACTAGCTCATTATCTCTTAATCTCTCAGAGTTAAAAATAAAAGATTAGGAGGGGCGCCTGGGTGCCTCAGTCGGCTGAGCATCTGACTCTTGACTTCAGCTCAGGTCATGATCTCGCAGTTCATGGGATCAAGCCCTGTGTCCGGCTTGCACTGAAAGCGTGGAGCCTGCTTGGGATTCTCTCTCTGCTCCTCCCCCACGCACTGCCTTTTTCTCTCTCTCAAAATGAATTACAAATAAATAAATGAATAAATAAATATAAATAAATAAATACATCAGGAAGAACATACCACCACAAGACATTTTACACTCATATCCAAGCCTTTCTGACCATAATGTTGTTAAATTCGTCATGGGAAGACAATGTACAAAGTATGTGTGGTTTTTTTTCTTGTTTGGGTCCAGGCGGTTTTATAAAGAGATTAGATAAACAATACATGAGATTTTACAGTTTCAGATGCTATATCCAATTTTAAAAATCCTTAGGCTTTCCCATCACCCTTTCCTAGTCAGGCCTGTTAATGAATAGCAAACGAGCTTCAGAGAGGACTTGGTTCAGACAAAGATCTTTTTAAAAGAAATTTCCTATTTTTGTTAGTATAAAAATCATATGATCCAGCTGTCTTGAAAAACAGCACAGAATATTTGACTAATGTTCATTTTGCATTTTTTAATAATACTTTTGATTGTCTACCATAAGACAAATAAGCAAAAACAAAAACTGCTGCTTCTATTTAAAAATCAAATCTCCATTCCAGATTTGTTAATATGGTTGAAAACCTGACTCACCTTCATTCACAGTGAAAATATTGAATTTCCCACATTAAGTAAGACTGGCCAGAAAGGACAGTTACCGTTCCTTGGCAGAGACGTCCAGGGAATGCATGTTTTCAAAGTATTTTCTTTAGCATTTTGTTCTAACTCCTTCTGAACTTTATAGAAGTCATCTCCCTATCTTGGGAATTTAAGAAAATTGTCCTGCCCATGACCCCAAAGGAAAGAAAAACAGATTCGGAAGTAAATTTCTATCTCCAGTTTCAGGAAGCAGCTTTCATCAGGATTTTCTCTTTAGCTCCCTCAACAAACAGAAGTCACAGTGCAAATGTCCCCAGCGGAGCTCACCCACAACCAAGCGGGCACTGACAAGCTGGTGCCCACCGTCGGAACTGCAGGTGTCCCCCTAGTGGCGTTTCAGTCTTGGTTCACGTTTAGTAGGCCTGTGAAATCCCTGCCAGGTCTCTGCCAAATTGAAATCTAGGGCTCAAATGCTCACTAAACACACGTGGCCGGTGCTCCCGCAGAACTGCAAGGAGAGAACATTCCACCCCACAGAAAGGTCTACCAGGCAGCATGCGCCAACCTAAGGAGTGGTCCTAGAGCGTGTTACTTTGCCCACATATTAAAAAAAAGTTCATGCAATCATCACTCAAACAGTATCATGATGCTCGCCAGCAGGCGTGGAGGCCAGAAAGCATACGGTGCGCACACACACACGTGTACATCTGCACACAGCCACACATGCATGTACACACATGCAACAGACACGTGCACATGTATACACGTGAGCATACAACACAGAAGCCCCTGGTAACACATACATGCACATGCACACATGCCCACACACACCCATGCACATACACACATGCACACCAGGTATGCATGCACATGCACACACGTGTGTTCACACACACGTATGCACAGAGGCTCGTGCACATGCACAGGCCTGCCTTCCATAACCAAAGCATTAAAGCATAAAGTGAATCTGTAATGTGGAAACTATAAAAAAATGAAGCAACTTTGAAATGAGACATCCATTTGTATCCTATCAAATTGGTAACAAAAAGCATCGGAAAATACTTTCATGGTGGTCTAAACGGGTATAATCTTCTGAAGGGCAATTTGGTGATTTTTAGCACACAATGTGCTCACCCTTTACATTTAAGAATTCCACTTCAATACATTTATCCTGTGAAGGTGGCCAGATGTAATTACATAAATATGTGTAAGTTAAGTGCATCTTTTTTTAAAAAAAATACAATGGCCCATACTGTGTTTTAAAGATGGATCTTTCAGGCAAATAAAATCTTAAAAGCTACTTTCACTTAAAAGTTATGGTTTTCTCATCTTTTCCTGAAAACTTCATGGCTATTTCAGGAATATAAAATTCAAATACACTGGAATATAACGACAGCATGAGTGCGGCCCAGCTCTGGACACAGCAGTGCGTGTCCTGTGACTGGAAAGGCGCTGCCGGTCAGGACAGGGTGGGTGACACAGATGAACGCCATCAGGGCACTGTGGGAGTACGTCACAGTGCACCCTGCTAGCGGAGGAGCCTGGGATACTACTGCCGAACAGACACGATCTGGCTACATTCAGGCATGCACGTGAAGTGACACAGACACAAATGGACAGGCACGTGCACATGCGCATGTTCACACGCACGCGGGAGAGGTCTGTGAGAACATTCACCTACTATGTGATAGCATTGCTGGAAATGTTATTTTTTTATCCTCTGCTAAATTACCTGAATTTTTCACAGCAAACTATAAAAGAAATAATTTTAAAGTCCCCCTTTTTAAAATTAATGAGAGTTCTCTATAAGAGTGTAAAACAGTATATTACTAGTGTTTTTTCCAAATCAAAATGCTAACATGACATTCATAGGCTACTTTTCAAGAATAATCTACTGTGTCTGTACGGTTTAACTACTTTCAGAAATGCAGACATTCCAAAGATATAGCCTCAGGGTTGTGATATTCTTGAGATTTATTATTAATGTTAATAAAATTATTTTAAATTCAGAAAACTTTTTTTCACTTTCTTAAAATATTTGTAAATAGTCAGATACATGAGATAAAGCTGTTTGAACCGAAGCAAATCTGGAAACAGCTAACCGCTGGCCAACAGAGAGCCAATTCTCAGTGACATTTTCAGTGCTGCAAGGGATAGAGATCACGTAGAAACAAAAGTCTTCTGATCACTATATTAGAAATACTCATTTTTAGGTAATGAACAGAGCTTCCATTTACTACTTCCACCTGCACTAAAATTTGGCTCTGGGCATCTTATCTTCAAAATTCCTCATTAGTATATCTACTTAATCTATATTCTTTCCAAACGTTGAGTAAGAGGCTGGAGATCAAAATTCTGATCTGGAACTATGTTCTTGGGTCCCAGGGTACAGACTCTCTGTTCATTAAGTGCAAGAACATTTAAGTCTGCTCAGTTACTTTCATATTAGACCACAAAAATGGCTTCAAGTAAACTTGAAGTTTTGACACTTAAAGAAAAAAACAAAAAACAACAACCAGAAGGTTTACCTTAGAGAGATTTAAAATCCCATTAGAATTTCAAGGTTATTATGGTCCCTTCTCCCAGGACAGAAGTTGTTAGCACCTATCTGCTTCTTGAGCATAATAATTAAAAGAACAGAACAGATCCTACACAGTAGTAACTATTTCTTCAGAAATTTTCAAGCTCAGAATAAAGCTCACCACCCCGACCCAGACACAGGCTTTCTGAGCCTCATCACAGTGGCTCCCCGTCTAGGAAAGCAGCGTGTGAGTCATGAGTGTTTATCGACAGACACCGCATCACCACAGCAAGTGGAGCTGCCTCACAACGTGAGGAAGTCCAGACTAACAAGACAAAAGGAAAACCAAGGTTAGAAAAGAAAAACAGAATAGGGCGCACTGTGGCTATCATATTTCTGTTATCCAGTAACTCTGAAATTAACAACAACAACAGATCATCTAATCAGTAAAAGCAGAGCAAACACATAGAGAATGGAATCTGACAACTTGACAGTGGGTTCCTACAAAAGTAGTATTAGACATTTTCTTCAAAGGTATAATTGCTGCATTTCCATTTAGGAATATAAAATATCCACAATAAAGTTTAACCCATCCTCAAAAATCCCAACGGTTTTGAAGTCTTTACTATGAAAATAAGAACTAAATATTAAAAAGCTATGGCTGTAAAGACACCATGGTGTCCAGAATTGCATTTCCTAAGTCTCAGAGTCCCTATCTGACCAGGGACCCGTCCTTTTCTATTTTTACTACCTTAATGCTTTTGTTCTTAAGGTCTCATTAGTATCTTAACCTCCTCAAGTGTCAATTATTATCAGAAAACAGAAGATACATATTTGCTTTTAAAATGCACAATCCAAATCCACAAAAATAAAATATGCGTATTAATGCAGTTCCCACACCACCAATGAAACTAATTTCATGGAGACGTCACAAATTATTGCAGACATCTAAGAGGAAGTCCACAACTTAAGGCTTGATACTCATCTAGGCAGATTCAGGGATTTATCACTGATCTAGCATTTAGGCATTTGATTATGAGTCATTATTACACACTGTATTTGTAATGCTACCCTAATGGTCTCCTGTCTGCCTGAGTATGTACAGTGGTACTGTGAGATGAAGTATATCGAGGTAAAATACGAGTACATCCAGTACCTCTAGTGAGATGATGTATACTGAGGTAATACACTGACCAGGTATGAGAGCGCTGTGAGGTGAAGCGGTAACACTGAGGTGATACACTGAGTAGGTACAGTAGTGCTGTGGGATGAAGTATCCTGAGGTAATACCCTGAGTATGTATAGTCGTGCTGGTGAGGAGAACTCTGTTGAGGCAATATACGGAGAGTATCCAGTACAGTGGTACTGTGAGATGAAGTACACCGAGGTACATATGGAGGAGTACAGAGCCGCTGTGGGATGAAGTATACTGAAGCAATATGCCGAGTATGTAGAGTAGTGCTGGGAGATACGCTACACTGAGGTAATACACTGAGTAGGCACAGCAATGCTATGAGCTGAAGCATACTGAGGTAATACACTGAGTATGTAAAACAATGGTGAGATATACTATACTGAGGTAATACACTGAGTGAAGAAAGTATGCTGCTGAGATAAAGTAAAGGAAGGTAATGTGCTGATGACGTGTAGTAGCAGTGGGAGAAAAAGTATACTGAGGTAAAACACCGAGTACATACAGTAGTGCTGGTGAGATGAAATATACTAAGATAATACAAAGCCAGAGTGACTAAAAGAAGATTAGAAGCTCATCATACTGGCAGGAAATTAGGGTCAGTATTAAAGAAGGGAAAAATTATGAAGCCACAACTTTTTAAAAAATATAAACAAATATTTAACTTACTCAAGTAATGTAAAATATATTCAGAAACTGAGCCCATGAGTAATCTGGGCAATTTGCATGGTTCCGAATACATATCATAATAATTATAAACACAAAACAGAAGTTACAATAAAATCATTCCTTACGAATCACCATCAATGCCATATGCAATGTACACATCATGTGTACGTACACACACACACACACACACACACACACACACACTCTACAACCAACAAGCACAGCCAGGTATACTTTTCACTGGGGAAATAATAGGAACAAAAATAATTGTGGAAAGTACCTATTTTACCTACCAGACTATTTCATTTTGCTTTAAATAATTAGAATGCTTTATATACAACTATCCCATCCCTCCACCCTCCAAATAAAATATAAGCAAGGAATAAACTAACCCATGATATGACAAAAAATAAGGGCGACATTACATGGATATAAAATGGGAAGTAGATACAAAATGTTTCCAACAATGTGCCTTTTGCTAGCTGTGTTTTCTGAGCAGTAGAGAGCACTGACTGAACCCAACTTGGGACAGGAGACTGGTTCTTGCTTTCCAAAGACTATGCATTAAAGGAGTCACACAGTCCAGGGGCAAGTGTAATGCAAGAGAAGAAAGTGTATTTTTATGTGATTAAAACTTTCTAAAATCCATACCCTCAATGTGTCAGTGTTCTGTGATATGCATCGAGTGCTGTGTTCATTTACCGTCATTCCAGTAGACACCCCCCACCCTCCAGTACTTTATCCCTTCACCTGGCACACCACCTGGGGTATCTTTGTGCAGCTCTCATTAATGAATTCCAACCCTCTGACCAGGACACGAAAGCTCATTGGTACTCACCCTGCAAACTGGGCACTGCCAGTGACTACTGCTGTCTCTAAGCCTGTACTCATCAGACAAACACTTGGAATGATACACACGAAAACACAGGTCACATATCAACACCTCTCCAGGCAAATGGCATTCAAAACAATACCAGTCATGATTTTCTGTTTCCCAGTCCTACAAAAAATACAAAATAATTTCGTATGACATTTTGTCAATATCTGCAATGACTAAGAACAAAATTGAAACTAAAGTCCATCACAAGTTAGGCATTAAAAACAATTTTAGACATTAACTGTGTTAAAACAAGAGGGAAAAAATACCTAGAAATTTGCTTCTTTAAATTTTGAATGTCTTTCCTAAACAGTATTAATATTCAGAATATCTTAAAGTGATCTGATAGTAAAACCAGCCCAAAATGAAGTAAGTCCAAAGCCAATCCCCATTCTAACATTATCTTTCATCTTTTAATATAATCTATGGAATAATTTCTCCAGTAAACTGAATAGCCCACACCAACACCTATAGCTTAATATTTCAAATAAACAAACCTCTGTTTTGTTCTGCGTTTGTTTTTTTTAAATATAGTAAGTACTTAGCACACTGTGGGAACAGAGAGAATAGTAATAAATGGTGATGCTCACTATTCTTATCTTCTCATCCATGGTATTGGATGCTTTATTGAAAATAACATTAATCAGAATGTCCATGTTCTGACAGTTGCCAAATTTTCAGGGTCTGTTGAATTTGGAAAAATAAATTGAAAATGTGAAACTAAAGGTTTAATCACATTCTCCAAAGGACATTACCATAAAAAAAAAAACAAAAAAGGAAGTAGGTTTATTTTCTTATTGGGACTATCCCCGGAAGTAAAAGAACATAACTACAGGTGCACAGGTGGTCTTCAACATTTTCTGTTAGCTCCGTGTCTGTACGGCCAACGGCATTTAAATATAAACAGGAAGATGTTACAAGTTGTCTTAGTTTAGAATTCATTAATTCATTTTTCATATTTCACTCTCAGCTTTTATGAAAAAATACCTGTGTTAGGAGTGACGGATTAACTCCCAACCTTCTCTTGTAGATGCAGTAACTAAATGGACAAGGCTTGAAACTACACTTTGCATAATCAAGGCCACTTTCAATGGGGATCCTGAAATTCCAGGCTTCAGCTCTGCCATCAGTTTTCTGTCATAAACCAGTCTACAGTCTGCTTCTGAGGTTGGGCAGCTTTCTCATTTTCTCTTACATCCGTAACAACTCCAACAACTTGTCTAGAAAGCGCAGCTCCTCTGGCACCTGTGGTCCAAACGCATTGCTGCCTGACCTTCCTTATGAGAAGCCTACTACCCGCTCCTTCAAAAGAGAAGAGAGTCACTAATGTTCTAAAATTCCCATCTTCCTACACTTTCTACCCATCCTCATGGCTATGGTATATTGTGCAAAAATATAAATTTTTGGTTTGCTTTTTATTAAAAGTTTGGTCTTTATCGACCAAAGTAATAAAGAAAAAAGCATGACCATTTCTGGTGATTTGCTGCGGATATACATACTCTGCAAAATTACTCTGGTGGAGTAATTTCAGTCAGAATACCAAAAAAAATCTGAGGATACTGATCTGACATAAAATATGGCAGAAGGAATCTAGCTCACCAACTGGGACAGAGCACGTGCGTGGTGCTTGGCTGTAACCGTGGTCACTGGGGCACCCACCTCGCATGGCTCATGTGGGAAGCTGTACTTCAGCTACTGTAATTTTTGTCTCATGAACTGTTGACAAATTAGGTTTCAGTAGGGAAAACATACGTTGTTCCATTTTTAATTAACAGAACTCTCTTCCAGTTTGAAACAAAGTCTTTCAGAATATTTTCTTCACGGCTGTTCAGAAACACCTTAAAGGATTTTGGTGGCTTTTATGTGACTCATCATAAACAAAAGAAACCACCATCTCTCATCACTTGTATTGTTTTTACACTAATTCATCTTCCTGTAATTCTCAGATCCCCAAGACCAGAGAGCAAGAGAGCTTACGGCTGGCGCACAGCTCAGGTCTCTCCAGAACCTCCTGCTTCTTTCTAAGCCTCCCCTCGCCCGTCTAGCCAGGACGTGAAGATGGCAGTGCATCTCTCTTCAATGGAGTTTATACTCGGCCTGGTGTTTCACAACCGTTATAGGAACGAAAGTGTAACCCAAATGCAGGGGAGACACATGGGGACACGTATTCATACAAGAGCATGTATGCGCCGTTCATTCTTTTAACTGCAATAGCTGTTCAGAACATACGAAACATGCAAAAAGTCAAGTTCAAAAGATTCTGAATCCAGGAAACACTGTTATGGATATAAACAATGTAAGCATGTTTGTTACAGGCAGAATTGCCTACAGTTTGTCTTTTAGTAAACAAAATCCATCAATATAGGACTTGTGACCAATGCTCAAAGTGTGCCAAAAAGCTAAGCGTGTATATTCACTGGATTTCACTAGATGTCAGCAACTACTCTAGATAGAGCCTGAACAACAGTGTAGTATGTGAAATGACATTCCAGTACTTCAAGAAAGTTTTAAAAATGCAAACCTATTAGCATAAAACCAAAACTAGAAGCGGTGTAAAGATAGTATGATTTTAAAGAATAATTCTAACAAGAGTAAACTAAGCCTTAAAAAAAAAAAAGATAGAAATGTAATGCCAAAAAAAAAAAAAAAGCAGAATTAAAGTAAAATAACATAGTGCAAAATCAGTTCACCTTGTTTGGGGCTGCTGTCCTGGAGAAAGGCTGCATACTGTAGGCCTTTCAAAATAAAAACAAAATAATCTTGGTCTCTCTACTATAACTTTGCTCAACATCAGGCAATAAACAGAGCTAAAGGGATTTTTGTACACAAACTATTATTTGCTATACAACTTACATTAATTTTTAAATGTTATAACTGATAATCTATGAATGTCTAATCATCAATGAAAAGACAGTTGCACACAAACTCAAGGGTAATTACTTGTTGGAGAGGAAACTTTGACACTAACACAAAAGCTACAAATGAACAAAGAGAAAATTCAAAGAGAATTCATGTGCCAGGAAACCTATAGTGATGTTAGAAAAACATTTTACTAACAAATTCGGTGCCATTAAAACTTTGCACAAGACCATGAATATATGTCCTTTTGATCTGAAACTGGTTCAAGTTGGTTTTTTTTGTTTTTTCAAGTCAGGAGTGATGAATGTGAACGCAGTAAATACAATACTTGACCACAGACTGAGAGCCGCACAGGCTGTCTTCCGAACCAGGAGAAAACACTCCACCATCTATAGAGAAGCAGCCTGCTGACCTACATCTGTCACCATTAACAGCATTTGGGTAAGACTCTGGGGCCACCACACAGGCTCAAATCCCGGCTCCAGCATTCACGGGCTGTATGATCTGGGGCAGAATACCTAGCTTCTCTTTGCATCATTTTCTACCTGGGAATGAACAAAGTAATACTGCCTAGTTTATGGGGTTTTTGTAAGGATTGAATGAGTTACTATGCTCAGTGGGTGCCCTCTGCTGATGAAGACAATCTGTTTACTACAGTGCACAAACAGGACTTGAGGACAAGTCACAAAACGGTGTGACGTTTGTAGTAATATGTGTGCGAGTTTCCTCCAAGACTTCAAGTTCCTTGTGACAGCTGACATGTGTCTGTAAGCTAGATGGAGCCAGAAATAGTGCCAACTTGACTTAGAGACAACACAGCAACAAGAGGGCTCAGTGGGAGAGCTGTGTCTATAACTAGGCCTCCCACACTGTAATCCACCCTTCACCACACTCAAGAGAGACTTCAACTTTTAAAGTAATTCCCTCTTTATACATAATGAACAGATAAACCTTACTTTATCATCAAATATGTGTCTGTGGTATCCTAACATAGAGAGAATACAAAAGTAAATCTCCACAATCGTAGCCTTAATTCTGTTAATAAACAAATTCTGTTATTAAATTGTTAATAAATATCATTGAGAGCTAAGAATTTGGTGATTAAATATTTCCAGTATTTTAAATATTATTTTTCAAAAGTAAAACTATTACAACAGTGTACGTTGCTTAGTGAAATAGAATTTAGGAGGGGAAAAAAGGAATCACACACACACAAAACCAATCAGTCAATCAAAGCTTAAAAGAATATAGGACAGCATGACCCAAAATATTCCACTGAATATGGAAATTCTTTACCAATTCAAGACTTTCTAAGTATGTTACACTTTGAATACACATAGAACCACATTATAATTGGTTTCTAGTTGATTAATAATCACAGATATTTAATACTTAGTAAATAAGTGACTATGTATATATTTATTTTTTTAATTTTTTTGTTTAATTTGAGAGAGAGGGAATGTGTGCAAGCAGGAAGGTGGGGCAGAGAGATGGAAAGAGGGAGAATCTTAAGCAGGCCCCATGCTCACCATGGAGCCCAATGCAGGCCTCAGTCCCAAGACCCTGGGATCATGACCAGAGCCAAAATCAAGATGCAGATGCTCAACTGACCGAGCCACCCAGGTGCCCCAGTGACTATGTATATTTCTGTATCTGAGACAGGTAATGGACCTTTGGAAGAAAGAAACTGTAGTTCTGCACACAGTCAGCATAAATATAATAAAATATATTTCACTTAAAAAAATCAACAGTATCCAAGGGGCATGAAATTTTGCATTTAGGAAACTTAAAACATAGGATTGATTAATTTATGACAACTATAACAACAAAAATGCAAAGATCTAGTCTTTAAAAAAATTCTTACTTCAATACTTGTATTTATGAAGTGGGCTGGGACAGTCAAGCTGTTGAATTCAGCAGGCCTCCCTTAATATTTTTTCAAGAACAAAGCAAGAGAACCCTTTGTTGCCATGGCTGTATAATGGTGTGATTTCTGAAGGAGAAGACATAAACGCAGATGCATAACTCCTGTGTCTTACCTAAAAGATGTGACCTTAGCCATGTTTTGAGAAGTACACAAACCACATCTACTTTTAGACTAGCCACTTTGAATCTGGAGAAGCAAAAGATTATGGGGAAAATGTGTCTATGTTGCCCCTCTATAAATTAACACTAAATCCATGCATCCCCAAGATAACTTGTGATCTCTTCAAGAAACCACAAAATGTGTATTTCCATTAATTATGCTGCTTTTCCCAAAAGTTTATTTATTTATTTTGAGGAGTGGGGAGAGGCAGAGAGCGAGAGCGAGAGCGAGAGTGAGAGGAAGAGAGGAACACAGAATCCCAAGCTCCCAGACTCCACACTATAAGCACAGAGCCCAATGTGGGGGTCAATCCCACAAACCATGGGATCATGACCTGAGCCAAAATCAAGAATTGGAGGCTTAACCGACTGAGCCACCCAGGCGCCCCTAATTATGCTCCTTTGAAAGTGTTAAAACATTAAATACATGAGAAAAAGCAAAAACTAAAGAATTCTATCTTTTCACCCAGGCCTACTTTAAAAAGCAGCACGAGGTCCTGCTTTTCAGCAGGAGCAGCCGGACTCTCTGAGAAGGAAGCACTCAGACTGAAGCAGCCAAGACCTGAGCTCCTGCCTACAGGTGCATCTGAAGAGCAGAAGGGTTCCAAGTGGCAGTGTCCTACAAGCGCACGGATTTTCAAATGGCAGTAATCAAGAAAGAAGAGATGAGACCCTAGTCCAGATCTGAGAGGTGAATAAAGAGTGCTTTCATACAGAATGTCATTGCTAGGCACTTTTAAGTCAGCTTCTACACTTGTAACCAAGTTATTTAGTGTCAGATCAAACATACCTGTCAAATAATAGGGCAGAGTCATGGCTTTGTGCCAGGAGCCGTGAAGAAAGCAGGAAGCATGAAATAAACAGTATTAACTGCCACAATATCAAAACATGTATTTGATACATTTATCTGCAAATGATCCATAACTCAGGGATACCTGCCCTATTGTACTACATTCAATACTTTCATAAGACCTTCTGTCTTTACTGAGCACCTTGTGAGTTAAAAGTTTAACTCATAAGAAATTAAGTTGTCTTTATTACAAAGGGAGCTACCTTAGTACCTTAAATACCAAACTTAGCCGAGCAAATGGTGAAATTCTGCTCAAGAAATACAGTTCTCATGATGTGAGAATAAAGGAAATAACCATCATGATCAAGTATGAATGGAATGTAACCATTAGTGTATACTTCTCTAGAGCAAGCAGATGATGAAGCAGTCTATGAGAACATGCAGTATTTCTTTAAAAACTCAAAAAGCCTTGATAGAACAAAATGCTGAATGGTCAGATATCACAAAGTTTCACTCTATGCCTTGGGTCTACTGGCCTTTATTAATATAATTTGGAAAGCTCTGAAAAACATTTCTAAATGACTTCCTTGGATCCCATGAGTATTAATGACATACAAATCTGGAAGTATAAGAGGACCGTAGAAAATTTACAAGAGTGTCTCCCGGTTTCGTGGGATTGTCATTTTAAAACTGATTGGTACAGATACTTTTGCTAGTTTGTTGACTAATATTTAAGCAAACCATTTAAAATGGAGAATGGCCTCATTTTTAATAATTGGGTTTTTTATTCTGCTTTCTCAAATGGTCATACTTAAATATCACCATTAGGATGCTTATCTCTACCCAATTTTATCACTTTCTCCAAATGAGTCACCACTTCAACAGGGCTATCGTGCTGGTTTGGATCAGAAATCACTCCAGTCTAGCAGAAGGCACCTCAGTACAATGGAGGCCACTGTCCTGACTTATACAGGCTTCCTTTTAAACAGATTATATATAATTATATCCTGACATACTATTAGCATTAGACATTTATTACGTGATTGCTGGAATTAATAAAAATAATGTGTATGATATCCATATGTTTCAATTATATCAGTTTGTAAAAATAACTAGCAAGAGAAAAGGTAGCCGAGGTGGAATAAAAACATGACACCAACAAGCCCTCTGCTCAAACACGGAGGAGCAGATCAGAACTACCTGGTCTTTGCTACCATAAAGGACTGAAGACAAGACCATCCAAGCTCCGTGCTAACCAGGAATATACCTTGGGGACTTACTAAGGAAAATCTGCCTTTTCCCCACCTCTGAGGTACAGCTAACACTTTTAGAGGTTATAGAAGGAAAAGAAGAGTTTACTACCCATTTTCAAATGACAGAACTTCCTGAGTAAAGAGTATTTTAACCCCCAATTAAAGGTTTAAGACAAATAACAAAAAAATCTTAATGCATTTCCTTCCCAAGGCCATATACATCTAATTGACTTTTTCTTCTCTTGGGAGTCGGAAAGTCAACAGGATTAATAATAACCTACATCTTTCCATTTAAGAACTCAAGTGTTCAGAGGATTCCACCATGTACAAGGTGGAGAAGGTATGAAGGAGGCCCCAGACCCAATGCCTGGACTAGCGGGGTGGCCACAAGCCTACAGAGCGCTTCTGTGCAAGTCAGAACAGGGGACCCTTCCCCAAGACTGGCTTCATTAGGGGAGAGACGTGCCGTATGGGAGGGCACTGCTGGTAGTGCAGACTGGGTGCACTTCCCAAGCTCTGTGGTTCAGAATGGGCCCAGACACAGTGGCCCACATGCACGGGCCACGCAGTTCGAGATGTTTGCGTGACACACGTCAGCTCCATGTCCTTCTAGGGTATCCTTAGTGTATGAAAATGGGAGCATGACCTCCCTTAGGGAACAGGTGCTAACCCAGTCATGGGTCTAAGATACACAATCTCATCACTCTGTGGTTCCACCTCAAACAAATCCAGGGTCTTGGGGAAAGTTCTATACAAAGCTCCTTGTGTTTAAAGATACAGGTTAAAAAGTAAAAAGACCCTGATGAGAATTTTTGCTTGTATGGTTAGGAGGAAATGTATGTGCTTTTGCTAAACTGTATGTAGGCATTTCTTAAGCATATTTGTTCACTGGCCAAAATTTGCTTTGAGTACACAGCTATATGCTTTATACAGATAATTTCACTGAATCCTTAAAACAATCAAGTGAAATAGATATTAATACGCCCGTATTATAGGTGAGGAATGAGGATCAGAGGTTAAGAAATTTCCTCAAGGTCACACAACAAAATAAATGTTTGAGATGGGGTGGAAACGCCATCTATTAACAATATAAGACCTGACCCTCTTTCTGCTGCAATACACTGTCTCCAAATTTTTATTTTATTTGCTTATTCTATAAACTAGGCACAATTTTATACACCTAGTTGTACTTGTGTACATGCATACATATAACATGCATACTTAGTACATAAAATGTTTATAAGAACCAACCAGAATTAATAAAACCTGTACACTGGTTGTTTCATTTACATACAAAATTTCATCTTGAAAAATGAAAAAAGAAAAAGAAAAGGATGATGCTATAAATATGTAGACTAAGGACATGTAAAAATAAAAAGAACACAGAATCCAATGCAGTGGTGAACGTATAATAGCTCATTAACTGCTTGTTGAAGTAAACTGAACAGAGAACCTCCAACTTGGAGGGGAAGAAAACTTACGGGAAGTAAGGAGAAATAAAATCATTTGCATGAAAAATGTACACATGGTCCACAAACCAAAATCCTACGGATTAGATTAAGTTGCACTTACTATCGGTTAATTATATATAAATATCAAAAATTACCAGTATCGCCATCTATACTATACTATACATCTATACATGTAAACTTCCCAGTGTGTTGGGATTAGACATTTTCTATTACCTGGATTATATTCAATGTATAAAAAGGTATCAATTATCAATGTCTGATGGGAGATTTAGATCACCTCATGCTATAATTATTACGACTTGGCCCCCACAGTTTCTTCATCGGCAACAAAGCTCTACTTTTCTGAAAGGAAGTGAACAGAGAAATCACCATGATGGAAACATTCTGACTTAAGATTTCAAGAGCACTTCTAGTGCTCACATCAGATGATACCAGTGACATTAAACATTTTTTCTTCCACATTTTGTGTTTATGGAAAATGTGAATTTTCTTTCCTAAAACTTTGAAGGCACAGATTCAACTGACAAACACAGCACTGAAACTGAACAACTTCCCTAATGTTTAAACTTACTGCTGCCCCCATGGACCAGCTGCCCCCAGAAAGCATGCCCCTCGGGCCTGACGGCGGGCGTGTGCGCCCATACATCCACCCGGGAGCCAGAAAAGGAAAGACGATTCACAATTCTTGGGAAATGTTTCCACAGAGAACAAATTTTAAGGTTTTGTGTCATTTTTATGAGAATTCATGATAAACACTCTCAAAACACCTACTTACTAAATCGACTCCTTTCAGAAACTAAAAAAAATTAGTATCTATTATATTTGAAGCCTACCATCTTTAAATGATGTTCCTCAGCAAAACTTAAGACTTTTCTAATCAAGAAGTATCAGAGGCATATAAAGGTAGGAAGATAAAAATATTACACAGGAAGCCAATTTTTACACAAGAAAAAAAATGCACTTCTCCATGGGCCCCTGAGTATCCAAGTATAACGTAAAAGGAAAGAGAAGACTAAAATGTCCTCACTTCAAAGAGGAGTCAAAGTAAGAACTAGGCAAAACTATAAAGAAAATTTAACTCTGTCTTTCCTGATTTGTATTAGAGTGCCACCAAACCAGCTTATGGTCATGGTCAGTGAGGACACAGGCCAGGGGACCCTAACGTGGCCACCGCTGTTCCTGCAGAAACCCTATGGACAGGTGGCTCTCGGCGTGGACATCACCCAGCCTGAAGTGAGCAGTTTCCCAGGGAAGGCCATCCTCCTTTTCACTCTGTCTAGATGGCACTGACATTATCCTACACTGAAACATTCTTTACTAGCATTTACTGAAGAAAATAGGAATACCATTAATTACATGTACATTAAAAGGGACTTCATTTTACAGATTCAAGGTAACCTAGACAGAGAAAGCAGGCTCTCTGTAGAACTGAGTTTTCTCCTAAAGAAGAACAAAATTATCCATCCAGCACAAGTATGCCCTTAAGGTTAATAAAAAATACTGAAGTGAAATATCACTAAACTTCTAAAAATCAATTTCTACGGGTTGTATTTAAATGATATTCAAAAGCTTAAAATCAGCACCTCCACATTTATCAAATAAAATATACTTACAATCTCATCTCCTGGCAACCAGTATCCTTCCTGCTCAATACCAGCCTTTGAGCCTTTGCAGCCCACTGTTAGGGTTTCCACAATGAGACCATCTTTCACAGCCAGGCTCAGCTGACGGGTGGTCTCTTTTGGATGCATACCGTGGACTCGAGACATATACCTGAACACAGAGGGAAAGCAAATTTAAAAACCCCTTAGTACTAAAAAAAATAATAAGAAAAATAAGAAAAACAGAGGTGATTTCTCTTTTGTTACAACTCGTACTTACAAGGGCCCTACTGAAGAAAGAAAGTCCTGAATATTTAAGTCTTTTAATTACCATGGTATTTTAAACCTTAATTCTATTTGTATATTTAGAGGAATATTTGTTCAAAAATAGTCTTTAACCAACAATATAAATCCCTTAACAGATTTTAGTCAAACATCTCATGTAGTTCTGGCTTCTAGAGTAATTACCACTAACTCCCACTCTTCAAATTCTAAATTTAGAATTTTATCATCTCTAGTCACAGGACTTCTTAATATAAAAGAATACTTGGACTCAAAACTTAGGAAATGACACTAAGGAACATATAACAATTACACGAATGGCTGTCGACATAAAGAAACAAGAATGTATGTTGGGATCAATAAAGCAAAAATGTGATTTTCAATGAAATAGACTTTGGATTCAATCAATAAAGCCTACAGGCACTCCCTGGTTTACATTCACGTGGCATTTCATTTAATTTCTAGAAATGCAATATCTCAAATGTACTCGGGACCACAGAGAATAACACTTAGGTTCCCTTGTAATTACCACCAACCATAGTGAACTCATGTTAACACTACGGAATCTTTGCTTCATCGCTTGTTTTTTAAGGAAATAGAATGTTACACATATGGTTGGATTTGTGCTGTTCTCCATTTCCCTCCATTCAAACCCCAAAAGCCTCCTCCAGTAAGCTACTGGACAAAGAGCTTCCTCTGGACATCCAGACACAAAAACATACTATGTGGCAAGTCAGGCCATCTGTGGATGCTCCAGAGAACCTGGCACGGAGAAGACGTGGGGCCGCACCCACAGTCCTTAAGGAAATTTACTAGCACACAAGAATTTTATACCAAATTAATCTGTCATTTAAGTATCGAAGCATTCACAACAAATCATTTTGAAAATGCAAGAATGTATCATAGAAGACCCTTCTAAATTCAAAGGATAAACTTCAAAAAAGCAAAGCAGTGAACCCGGCAGAAGGACTGATGTGCATGCAGTCTGTAGAAGATCACGGCTTTCCGTTTACGAGACCACCAACTCTCACAAGGTGCTGCTCCATCTATCAGTGCGGCTAGCTGCAAGGATAGGAAGAGGAGGGTGGGGACGGTGGTGAACGCACGCTGGCCTCAACAGAGCGACACCCCAGCACATCCAACCCGGCAGGAGAGGCCCAGGAGCCCCACAGTGCCGCCTGTGCTGCCAGAGGCGCAGCCCTCTTTCCATGTGCAGAGTCAGTGCAGAAATTGTCAAGTCCAGGTGCGATGGGGGAAGGGACGTGAACCCAGGTGACTGTGTCTTAATTTCCTCATTGTTCACAGGAAGGAGCCAACAGAAATGAGCTCAAGTACACCATCTCAATTCACAAAGGTAACCCTCAGAACAAAAATACAAACCTTCTAAATGATCTGAAGAAACTCCTAAAAAACATATTATGTGATGAAGCACAGAAACACCAAAAGGAAACAGGAAGCATATATTACACACGACGACAGGACCAAAACCAAGTTTGTCTGTTTAATAAATACAGTTTGGCTAATCTCCATAGTACGAAAAAGACAGACTGAATCACAACACTAAAAATACACAGTCTACAGGACACACTTTTAAAGTGACTCAGACAACTGGACAAGAACGGGCACAGGCACATCATAAAAATGCAACCCAAACGAAACAGGATCGACACTGTAATGGACAGGATTTGGAATCCAAGGCAAAAATCAGGTTTAAAAAAAAGACAAACAGGGCATAGGTTGTTATAAAGCAAAGACTGTAAGAAATAAAGGAAATATTGACAGGAATACAGAATTATGCGACTCCTCTCCATCCACAAAACATCTAGTGGACAAACCTAAGTATTCATACAGAAGACCTAATTAACAAGGCAGAAGGCAGATCTAGTTAAATTTATTCTGAAACCCAAACATAGCTTCAACAGGTCCAAGGAAAATTCTTTACAGTTGAGCATAAAATTGGACACAAAAACAGCCTTATTTCAGATTCCAAAAGTGATGGCAGACACTTGCTAGTTGCAGTGAAAGTAAACAAGGTATTAATAATAATGGAACTGGAAAACGCTCATGAATAAGTCAATCAAAAAGGTTATCTAAAAATTGCAAAAAAAAAAAAAATCTAAGCACATAACTAAAAAGCTAAAGCAGTGCCTAAAAGATAAAAAGTGAAAACTAACAGTCCAGGAGCCCTTCCTTAAGAGAAAAATAGAGATATCATTAGTTGACCTAATCAACAATGAAGACACAAATCAGAAAAACATACATACTAAGACATGTCTACGGAGCCATAACCATAAGTAACAAAGAAATTAAAACAATTATAAGCAACTACTTTGTTTATTTCTGTGCCAAAATAGAAGATAAACACTATAATTTTCTAGGAAAATATTAATGACCAAAACTTGACCACAGAAAAAAACAGAATACTTGAAATGGGCAATTTCAAAAGAAATTAATGGAGGAAGTTGGCAAAGAGCTCTTTCAGAAAAACACCAGGTAGGGACGTTTTCACAAGGCACTTCTATCAATCTTTTAATGGTCAGATAACTCCAGTATGATATAAACTTTTCCAGTACTTAATAAAGAGGGAATGCAAGAAATCTAGCAAACTAATAGTAACAAACCCCTACAAAAATAGCGAAGAAAAAGAAAACCAGTGTCCCATAGGAACAGATAAAAATCCTAAATTAAGTATGTGAATATAGTCTAATATTATTAATATAAAATAAATGTTAATATATTAACACATTCAAATATCAAAAGAATATACTATAACAAGGGTTTAATTCTAGGATTTCTCCAAAGATTTCTTATTACAAAGAAATCTAGAAATATGATTCATCCTATTAATAGATCAAAAGTGAGAAATATATGTGTTAAAAGTGCATTTAGTAAAATTCACCATCCAGCCCCGAACAAAAGGGAATGAGTAAACACTTCCTTAACGTGATCAGGAATATTCAAAGATGCCTTTAACCCTATGCCAAAGGTAATAACCAACATACCTAAAAAAAGGAAATAAAGTGTAAAAGTTGGTAAAGATTTAAAATAATCATTATTTGCAGATTATATATCTAGAAAACCTAAGGAAATCAGCTGACACACTATTTTAAATAACCAAATAATGTAATCAATTATTCATTTGAGTACAAATATACTAAAATTAACAGCATTCATATAAACCAAAAAAAAAAGTTAAGAAATTTAAAATAAGACCACAATTGTTTACAACAGCAATAAGAAAGATAATACAGAGTGATAAACAGAAGAAAAGACAAGATCTGTATGAAGAAAATGCTGAAATGCAACGGACATGAGAGGATGAACACATGCCTGATATCTGAATGGAAGACAACAAAATCCAAATTGCCTCCAAGATCATTTAATAAAATGCTACCACAAAGTAGGCAAGTTAATTCTAAAGTTCTGTAGAGAATTAAAAAACAACTTCCCAGGAAAATTCTTTCAGGGAAATATAAGGTATTAAAACACTGTTGAGCCAAAGTAATTAAACTTTTGTGTGAACAGTAGGCCAATGGAACAAACATAAAAGTCCAGAAAGAGACCCAAATACGCATTTTGACTATAATAAAAGTGCCATTTCAAATTAGTGTGGGAAAGATTAATCAATGAACACAGGACACTGGGACAGGGGGCTTTGCTACCTTGAAAAAGAATAAAGATGGGGCCGTGCCTTAGTCTGTGCCCATAAGTAAATTCTGAATAGGTCAGATTTAGGTACTGAAAACAAAACCACAAAATTATGACAAGGAAAACACGGGAGAGCAATCATGGTGCGAATAAAACCTGCCTAATCTGAAACAAAAACCAGAGTGATTTAAAGAAAAGATTGAAAAATTTACATAAAATCAGCAATTTCTACATAGGGAAAAAAACATGATAACCAAAGTTAAAATCACAAATGCTAACCTGGGAAATATATTTGGAACACACAGACTGAAAGACCGAACTTAAATTCTACATATTCTTAATATATTAAAAAAAATCCTAATTAATAAGGAAGACCACAAAACAGCATTCTGTGACTGTCATAGGTCTGGCACACTGTGCAGACAGACAGGACTTGATGGGAAGTATATCACAGGTGCCATGTAAAAGAGCGCTACACTGTGGGGCAAATGTCTACCAAGTATAGAAACGTATACACCTTCAGAGCCAACAGTTTCACTTCTGGAAATTCATCCTATAGATACACTCAGACATGTGTGAAATAATATATATACAAGACAGGAAATTCATTTTAGCATTGTTGGCAACAAGATTAGAAAGAATCTAAAAGTAAATCTTAGGGGGCTGGATAAATTGTAATACTACAGCTATACCAAAAATTATTATATGATTGTTAAAAAAGTGAAGCAGTGTTGTCGATCTTATTAGGACAATGTAAGTTCTAAGATATATTATGTTTAAAAAATCTGGGCATGAGGTTATATCCAACATCTATAAAGAACATACAACTCAAGAGCAAAGTAACAATCCAATTAAAAAATGACAAAACATCTGAATAGACACTTTTCCAAAGAAGAAATAAAGATGGCCAACAGGTACACAAAAGATGCTGAACACCACTAATTATCAAGGAAATGCAAATCAAAACCACACACACACACACACACACACACACACACACACACACACACACTCCCCAAGCTGACAGATACAAAGAACAGATTGGTGGTTGCCAGTGATGGGGTATAGGGATGGAGGTGAAATGGGTCAAAAGGTCACAAACTCTCAGTCACAAAATAAATGTCATGGGGGAGAACACACACAGCATGGCGACTGCAGTTAACAACACTGTACTGCATATTCGGATGTTGCTAAGAGAGTAGATCTTGAAAGTCCTCATCACAAGAAAAACATTTTTTTCTAACCATGCAAGGTGATAAATGTTAACTAGACCTATTGTGGTGATTATTTCACAGTACATATGACCCTAAACAACACCAAGGTTAAGGGCGTCGACCCCCTGCACAGTCGAAAATCCACACAGAACTTTTGACTCCCCAAAATTTTACTAACAGCACACTGCTGACCAGAAACCTAACAATATAAATAGTCAATTAACACACATTCTACATGTTATATGGGCTACCTATTACATTCTTACAATCAAATAAGCTAGAAAAAGGAAAATGTCTCTAAGAAAATCAGAAGAAAAAGAAAATACATTTACAATACTATATATACCATCTGAAAAAAAAAAAAAAAACTCGTGTAGAAGTGCACCGTTAAGGGGTCAACTATTTATACAGATACTGAATCAATTATACAGATACTGAATATACAGGTACTCAATCATTATGGTGAGTACCTGAAACTAACGTTATTTGTGAATTATGCCTCAATTAAAAAAAAAAAAAGAAAAGAAAAAGGAAATCAGTGAATAAAATCATGGTATGAAACGGTCCAATTTCTCAAAAACATTATATAATCATCTCTGTACATGCATAAGAGCTCCAGAGGTAGATCCAGGAACAGTGGAGAAAGTTCAAGTAGAACTAAGTGGCTCAGAAGCAGGGGTAGGATGAAGACATTTTCCCATGGTCCCCTCTTCAGAACTTGACTGTCCATCTATTAGATGTCCATCAGTCCATCTGAAGACTGTTGTTACTTTTAAAAGCCAGCTACCATTTACCACCTCTCCAGCAATGCGTGGAAGTTCCCTCCTCCAACACAAGCTTGCCCATCTTGGGCAGCCCCCTCCTTTCTTTTCAAACTCATCTTGGCTCTTCTTGGACATTTATTTATCCATAATGATTTTAAAATCAATTTGCCAAGATCCATGAAAAATATTGACATTTTCATTAATTTGAGAACAACTATCATTACAATACTGACAGACTTGGTACATCTGTTCATTTACATCTTCTGTGTCTTTAACAAAGTTTTATAATTTTTCTCCCTAAAATTCTTGCATATTTTTTGTGATTTTTCCTAGGTATTGCCTATTTTTTGTTTCTTTTGAAAAAGGGAATTTATTTTATATACTATTTTCTGGCTGATGGCTGCTAGTATATACTGAGAAACCTTGCTAAACGCTCATTAAAGTATTTCTGTTTAAGTCTACTGAACTGTTTAAGTCTATTAAACTTGCCTTTTTTTTTTTTTTTTTTTTTTTTTTTTTTTTTTTTTTTTTTTTTTTTACTGTGCTGACCAGGACTTCTAGCACAACACCACTGGGCTGTGATGGCGGGTATCCCGCTCTTAGATTTTGCAAAGATTATAATAGTTCACCATTAAACATGACACTTGCTGAAGGTTATTGATAGATGTATTTTATCAAAATAAATAAATTACAAATACGATTGCGTGCTAAGGATACATACAGGTAGCTATGTCTTATTAAGAAAATTCTTTTCCAGTCTCAGTTTGCTGTTTTAACAAGAATGGCATCACATCATTCCTTGATGTTTTTTAATCCGCTGAGTGTAACCACACACTAGCACGCACACAGCTACAAAACGTGCAGTAAGACACAGTAAGAATTTTCTTCTCTTTAGTGACAACAGTGTGTTGGGCTAAAAGGAAGCTGTTCCAGTCCAGGGGGGAATGAGGGGTACACACAGGGCACATGAGGAAGGACACGGGGTAGACTCAGGAAGCCCCTTCCACAGGGACAAGACGACCAGGAGAAGGCAGGGGTGAAGCACTTGAACATGAGAATTGCATCCAGGCAGAACAGTGCTACCTCCCAGGACCGGCACATCCTGGGAATAGCGCAGCTCTGAGGGAAGGGCTTTTGTTTTCTCAATGGGAGGTCTGGGTTTAGGTTATTTAGAATAAAGAATAAGTGATGAGTACGCATCTAAAAGTGTCATCTAAAGGCTAGGAACATGTAAGACTGTTACATTAGCCTTGGAATCTTCTCAGATGGGTACTATTTACTTCCCGTGAAGGCCTTAGGACCTATTTGCTGAACTATCTGCAGATGCAGCCAGAAAATTAGGAGATGAAAAATTATTTTAGATACCGCTTTGCATAAAATTGGCACTCAATAAATGCTTCTCGGATATATAAAGGAGTAACAGAATTTCAATATCACCTTTTAAATCTTTTATTTTAGACTTGCAGAAGAGTTGCAAAAGTAGTAGACTGCCCACATGCCCTTCACCCAACTGTACCTAATGTTAACATCTTAAGTAAAAAAGTACGATTATCAAAAGTTGTTCATTTTTCCTTTAAAAACTTATTTTTTAAATTGAAATATAATTCACATATAACATAGTTTCAGGTACACAAAATAAGGATGCAATATTTATATAGATTGCAAAACGGTTCCCACAGTAAGTGCAGTTGACAGGTACACATTTCTTTTTTTTTCCTTTTTTTTTTAAGTTTATTTATTTTGAGAGAGAGAGAGTGAGAGAATCCTAAGCAGGCCCCACACTTTCACCACAGAACCTAATGTGGGGCTCTGTGAACCACATCGTGAACCACAAGATGGTGACCTGAGCCTTAATCAAAGAGTTGGACGCTTAACCAACTGAGCCCTCCAGGCGCCCCGACAGGTAATCGTTTCTTAATGTCATAATTAACACTGTAGAATGTAGTACACTGGCACTTGTAACTATAGACTTTATGCAGGCTTTTTTTTTCTGTCTGAGGGACCAAATTCACGATGTCTCAGTATAGGACTTTATGAGCTTAAGAAACATCCACAAATGAAAGAAAGGATATCATAAAAATGTATTAAGAAGAAAAATGAGTAACGACTAACTCTGCCCCACAGAAATTATTATGAAATACTTCTAGGGAAAGTGACAATAATCAGGTTGGCATAAAATTTTATTACTGCTGACAGTACCAACCATTTAAAAACAATGCACTGGACAGAAACATTCAAACAAAAGATCAGAATACCTAGAAATAGGTCCAAGTACACAAAAATCTCATTATGAGAGGCAAGCATTACAAAAGAAGGGAAATTTTAACAATATGTAGCAAGTGATAGTAAACTAACTAAATGCAATCTGGATAAAAATAATCTAGATCTGTACCATAAATTCTGAATAAATCAAATTTTAAGTGTAATGCAAACATAAGAATGAACTGGAATAAAGTGTCTATATATTCTATTAAGGGCCAAGTAAGAACTAAAATGATAGAAGAAACAAAAGAGAGCTTTAAACACATAAAAGATTGCAAAATCTAAGAGTAACAAAACTCAAAACAGGAAACAATGAATTAGCAAAACGACATACCAGGTAGGACAAAGGTGAACTACATACCTATCAACACTGTGCTGAAGGGCTCCTTTTGTGTGTGTGGTCTACGCAGCACATCCAAAACTTTAGCGAGTAACGCAAGACCTTTGGTTAACGTTTACTGTGACAGACATCACCAGTAAGTTGGCAGGAGTCAACAAACACAGCTCATAAAATAATGCCTAAACGTGAACAACTCCTTACTCTGTTCTGTTAAAACAGCAGTGATTCTCGCCTCTTCTTAAAAAGGAAGAAGGACTTGGGAGAGCTGTAGATGCTGATTAAGTGACGAGCCATCGCAAGGACATGGACAAGCCTAAGACTGGCCTGCATGAGTTAGTTACGAGTCTAGAACTGACTGCTGTGTGCAGGACCTTAAACACAACAGAGGGTGCCAGCTCATTATTCCTTTTCTCAGGTCTTCAGGCAAGTTTGCTCCACGTGAAAACGTTTGGGTTAATAACTCAGGCTAAGGTCCTGCCAGGCCTCTCACTTTCTTACACGCTGCTGACCCATCACAGGGACTTATCTCCATCAAATAAAGACACAAAACTAGCAGACTGGGTTTGAGATGCACAGACGGTGGCCAACTAGTTTCCTATTCTACTTTCACTTAGGATGAATCATGAAATAGTACATAAAGGTCTAATACTTCCTAAATGTTATGTTTGATTTCTCTGGGGTTTCTCAGTAAGGTTTATCTCATCTTACCCATCCCCTCTCCTGCAGTCTGTCCCCAAAGAGTTCCCAACTGCTGCTCAGCCCTCAAGTGCATCCAAGCAACAGGCTCCAAATCCTACGGTGGGTCACCTCCCCCGAGGTAATTCTGCAAGTTCCAAGACTATATATATATATATACACACACACACACACACACACACACACACACACACACACACACATATATATATATAGTTAGTGGTAAACAGCCACTGCTGATTGAACATTTTTACAAAAGAAATCTCGCAAGTGGTAATTTTCTAAAAGTGATTATCTACCTTTAACCTTTCCAATAATGATCTGAACCTCAGCCACTTGTATCATGTTGTTGGAAATACACATACTGGGAAATGACACACTGATGACACCAGTATAAATATGACCCAATCTGACACGTCTTCTGTTGATGGAAAAGACATAATGAACATGTGTCCCGTCCTTCACGAACAGCCCCACACTATCCTGGAATCTAGAGGTCTTCATCTGGATGAAAATATAACAAACCTGTTTTGAGTGTCTTCTGGACAATGTGAATATAGTTGGCCCTGCCTCTAATTTCACTGTCTAACTGACACCTGCCACAGCTGCCCCAAGGCACGTGCTCGGGGGCTGAAAAGACTCCATTAAGAACACCAGGACTGGAAAACAAAATACAAGTTTAAGTGAACGCTGATCTGATCTGTTGATGCTAAAGGACACTCTGAGTATAAAAGCCATGGGAACAACAGAGAAGGGCCACAACATCTGACTACATAAGAGGTGTGGAACTTCTCCAGGACACAACACTAACACCACAAAGCATCTAGAGCGATCAGCACCTCACTAGAGGAAGGTGGGTCTCCCCCAAGCCCGTTCGCCTGCTTCACACACACCTGTCGCACAGGAGCCAGCCCACACGCAGGAGGCAGGCTTCTGTTAGTTTTGCAGGTCCAAGGCCAGAATCCGGAAGGTGGTCCTTCTAGACGTCTGCCCTCCTGCTCAATACCAGACAACTGTTCACCATGGATTTCCAGGGTGACTCTGGGGAAAACCCAACAAGGAGAGCCAAAATGTGCTACGTTTTCTGCCTCCTTTCAGAATTCCTGTTTAACCATAACCCTTGAATCCTATCTCCCTCATTTCTGAACTAGTTAAATTTAGGACCACCTGGGTGGGTGGATCAGCTGGTTAAGAGTCGACTCTTGATTTTGACTCAGGTCATGATTTAGAGCTTCGTGGGTTGGAGGCTGGCATCAGGCTCTGTGCTGACAGCTCAGAGCCCGGAGCCTGCTTTGGATTCTGTGTTTCCCTCTCTCTCTGCTCCTCCCCCACTCATGCTCTATCTCTCTAAAAATAAATAAACATTAAAAAAATTTTTTAAGTAAAATAAACACCAAAAAAATTTTTAAAAAAAGAATTGCTCTATTTTAATTACACCAAACAGCACACTGTAAATTATTACTTCATTATTTATGCCGTGACTTTAATTAAAATCAGTAAAGTAAAATCTGTAGTTATTTTACAGTTAGATGGAAACTTTAAAAATCTGAAGCAAAGTTTTCATTTGGAAGAAAAAAACACATTTTTCCTGGACACACATACTGCTTACTTTCTTGTTAACACCGGTCCCATTATATAAAAAGGGAAAGAGTTTACATTCAGAACTCTCAATTTCGGTAACGATGAATTATACATCTTACAGGGTACTTTCTTACACTATTCAATCAGGCATGTCCCCACATTCACCAACTTTTAACAACATCATTTCGCAGTGCATGTGTCACCGTGAGGCAACCTGATCTGTGTGGGGCTGCACATCTCACAACAGGCTGAGGGGCAGTGTGGGCTTCATGCCTGACATGGAAATGTGCTGCCAGCTTCAGGTCTGGTTGCCTTGCCAGCTGGAAACAGCACAAGCAGCAGCAGGCACCCTTCCGCCTCACTCGTGTATGTAACAAGGACCTTTTAATTAAAACTGCATCTGAGGCCTCAGCCTGTAACTATGCAACACGGGACGAGACTCTGCCAACCGACACGAGCTTTGCAATGGACATAAAATGGTTACTTTTATGAAAACATTAAGAATAAATCTCTTTCTGGCATTACTACTGTTAGAAATGGCTGTGTTCACCTCAGCAACTGACTCCGTTACTGACATTGTTAAAATCTGAGGCTTCCCCTGGTTTTAGCTACTAGAAAACTAAAGGCCAGGTCGGTAACACATCCTTTACAAGCTGTGGGGCTTCAGGGACAATTCACCTGCAGTATCTTTATTCCTGGCTCCACTCTGCAGCCTGACCTTCCTTTCTCCTTTCCTCCTCAATCTCCATCTACCAGCCGACCTTACTCTATTATTTACTGTGCTTACATCTTTTTCTAATTGTTCCCAAAATATATGTGGAACGAGTGACATTCTGAAAAAATACATGGTGCATGTCTGATATACACATATGAACACAATGTACACACACACATTAAAAAATGTCCACCCTCCACCCTCTTCTCCTGGCTTGTCTGCTTCACATGTATAGCACAACTTCCATCAGTGCCCTACCCAAGTACTGATATTCCATCCCTAGGCATTTATCTGAATACACATCATCTACACCTGCACGTGAGAGCACAGTGCAGCTTTTATCATAACAGCCCCCGAATGGAAACATCCTAAATGTCCCTCAGCAGGTGAACGGACTTTAAAACTGTGGTATATCCATGTACTGGAATACTGCCCAGCAATGAAAAGCAATGAATTACCAACATACACAGCAAATGAATCTCAAAACCTGCTGACCAAGAAATCAGGGCAATCATGGAAAAGAATGGATTGTGTGATTCCACTTCTATAAAACTATAGAACAAGCAAAGCTAATCACTGCAGTGAAAAGCAGATCAGGGGCTGCTTGCAGCTGGAGACAGAGAACAACCTTCTGTATCTTCATTAAGATGGAGGTTACATGGGGGCATCAATTTGCAGAGAAATGAAGGAAAGGGACTTCCTCGCGGAAATACTGCTAGTTCACAGGAGAGCTGATTCCGCAATTGGTGCTGGTCCACTCAAGATTTCAGGCTTTCTGTGGACAGGACAACAGGTTGCAGGCAAAGAGCCCACGGCCACTCAACATCCAGCAACCACGTGAACGAGGCAATGCCACGTGCCACTTCCTATTTTTTGGTTCTTGGCATTCACTGATCCACAAAACAGAAACAAACCCTTACCTACTACCATGCTCACTGAGTGGGCAAATGATGGCACTCTAACAAAATACAAGGCCCTAAAATACCGACAGGGGTCTCTCATCCTAAAGCTTAAATTCCAAAAGAGAAGACAAACTTAGCATAGAAGAGAAAAATAAAAACTAAAACTGGGCCCTTTCCCACCACCATCAGGGAAAGAAACAATGAATGGATTAAAGAACTCTGAAAGGTAAAACTCTAAAGTTAATGAAAGAATATACTCCAGAATATTCTTGCAGCCATATTAAGAAGGATTCCTTAAATAAAATTTCAAAAGCACAAAACATTAGGCCAAAAGCAATGAACTTGATGACCTCAAAATAAAAATCTCTGTTCAACAAAGAACAGTATGGGAAAAATTAACAGACAACAGAACAAGAAAAGACATTTCAAAGCGTGACATATATAAAGGAATTAATGTCTAGAAGAACAAGAGGTTCTGCAAATCAACAGAAAAAGACAAGTACCCCACTGGGAAAATAGGCAAAGGATAAGAACAGGCATCCACAGAAAGTAAAGGCCAACCTTGTAAGAACACCAAGTGCTGCCTAATCTCATGAATGAATACAGAAACGTAAATTAAAATATCTCAGCGACAGCATGTGTGCAGATGAACAATGGCAAGTAGCAGCAGACACGTGGGCATGGAACCCCATGCCCTGCGGAGTGGGGCATCCTCTCGAGACTGAGGCCAAATAGGTACATGTGCGTCCTGTAATCAAGGAGGAACTCTGCTCCTGGACAGACACACTAATTGACTCCTCATGTTTGTGCTGGTGAAGGACTAGAGCGCTGGGGGGCCATGTGTGGCAGAAGGAAGCTGGGGACAACCCGAGTGACCATCATGTAGAAATCATCAAAACAGGCAGAAAGACAACAATTTAAGGAGACTACTGAACACAGTGTAAACACTGGAAACACCCGAGTCATCCGAGGACAAAACAACACCAACACGATACAAATGCGCAGGTGATCACACACAGTTAGCTATAGGGCTAGAATGACTGTCAGGTGCTCAGCCCAGGGCTTGGCACCAAATATGTTCTAAACCAGGGTTCCTGCACTGATTATCGTTTATCCTTCCCGGCTTACACCCCATATTTGCATTACTACGTATCTATACAACTAGAAGACTTGGACGCATAAGAATTGGACAGAGGAGGCATGGGGGGCAGGACAAGCATAGTGGGAGAAGCCAGACCTATAAAGTCACACAGACCTCGGCCCGAGCAGCTGCTCTTATGATCAACTAGCTACATGGCCCTGGGCTAGTTATTTAACTTCTCTGCATCTCAGAGTGCCTAGTGACAAAATAACATTAATAGTGTCAACCCCCTGTGGTTGTCTGGAAGGCAAATACACTAACAGGGTGTGAACCTTACAGTGGTTTACCTTGCGTGCCCCTTGCCCCCTCTCGGTGTGCTGCAGAAGTGTCCCCCAGCCCCTACTGGAATACCACACACCTGCTACCATAATAATTTATGGTGACCATGGAACAACGTGGTCAAAGGTTAATCAACGTCAACAAAAACACAAGCATAGAAAAAAATGACAAGAAATAGATCAAAGCGGGTCTCTTACTTGACTGTGGACAGAGAAATTATAGGTGACTATTCTGCTTCCTGTTTTCCAAGTGTCCTGCCAATTGGTTATTTAGTTTACTTACACTAAAATATCCTCAATAATAATGCTTTACCACTGGGTGCTTTATAGATGCAGGGATGGCTAAACACATGCACCTAAGTACACATGACACCATGCTAACAGAATGAACGGAGGCATCTTAGTAGATAGGTGTGACAAAATTCAACATCCTCTCATCATGAAAACACTCAACCACCCGGGTACAGACAGAAACCTCCTCACCATAACAAAGGCCATAGATGATGAGCCCACAGCAAACATCATATTCAATTGTGAAAACTTGAGAGCTTTTCCTGTAAGGTCCCGAGCAAGACAAGGACGTCCACTTCTACCACTGCTAGTAAACATACCACTAGGCACCTCAGCCCGAGCATTTGGATAAAAGGATACAAAGCATCCAAATTGGAAATAAGAAGTAAAATGACCTCTGTAGATTTTATTATCTTACACACAGAAAACTCTAAAGACTCCACAAAAAAGCTGTCATAACAAATGAATTCAGCAAAGTAGCAGCTCACAAGGTGAAACGCAAAATTTAGCTGCGTTTCTATACACAAAGAATGAACACACTGAAAAGAAAATTATGACAATAATTCCACTCACAATAGCATCAAAAAGTATAAAATATGTAGAAATTAGCTTAACCAAGGAGGAGAAAAGCTTGCACGATGAAGACTGCCAAACACTGCTGAAAGACAGTAAAGACGTAAGTGGAAACACATCCCATGTTTGTGGACTGGAAGAATTCATATATCGTTAAAATGTCCGTATTACCCAAAGCAATCTACAGATTCGGTGCAATTCCTATCAAAATCCCGTTGACATTTTTTTCTGATATAGAAAACCCATCCTGAAATAACACGTGCAATCTCAGTGGACCCTAAATAACCCAGATAATCTAAAACTAAGGAGAAACTGGAGGACTCACACTTCCTCATCTCAAACCTACTACACGAAGCTAGAGTAGGCAAACCACGTAGCATTGGCATAACCAGACATACAGACTAATGCAATCGAAGAGAGAGCCCAGAAAGAGACCCTCACATATACAGTGAAAGGGTTTCTGACAAGGGGGCCAAGACCTCTCAATGGGGAACCCGGTCTTTTCAACCAACACAGCTGGGAAAACTGCATCTCCACACACAAAGGAGGCGGCTGGGCACCTCCCTAACAGCACATACAGAAATTAACTCGAAATCGGTCAGAGACCTAAATGTAAGGCCCCAGACAGTAAAACTCTTGGAAGAATATGCAGCACAAAGCTTCACAACACTGGATTTGGCAATGATTTCTTGGATGTCACCAAGGACACAGGCAACAAAAGAGAAAAAAGAGAGTGGACTTCATAAAAATTCTAAAGTTTTGTACGACAGGAGACACGGTCTACAGAGTAGAAAGGCAACTCCCAGACTGAAAGAAAACATTTGTGAATCATGGATCTGGTGAGCAATTACTATCCACAAGAGATACAGAACCTGTGAAACTACCAACCAACCTGATTCAAAAATGGGCAAAGAAGTTGAAGAGACAGGTCTCCAAAGATACGAGAATGACCAATAAGCATGAAAAGATGTTGAATGTCACTGATCATCAGGGAAATGTAAATCAAAGCCACAATCAGATACCGCCTTGCACCTGTCATCATGGCTAAAATAAAAAAGACAGGAAATAACAAGTGTTGGCAAGGATGTTAAAAAAGGGAACCTCTTGCACTGCTGGTGGGAATGCAAACTGGTGCAGCCACTGTGGAGAACAGTATGGAGGTTCCTCAAAAGAATTAAAAACAGAATTGCCTATGACCCCACAACTCCACCTCTGGGTATATACCCCAAAGAACTGAATGCAGGGTCTCAAAGAGATCTGTCCACCCATGTCCATAGCAGAATTATTCATAATAGTAAAACATGGAAGCAACCCTTGTATCCATCACGAAGTGAATAGATAACTGATGTGGCCACACTCCATGCAACTATTATTCAGCCTTCAAGGGGAAGAAAATTCAGAGTGTGTTATTGAGAACATTATGCTGAGGGAAACCAGCTGTAAAAAGACAGCTACTATATGACTCTACGCCTCTGAGGGATATAGAGTCGTCACTGTCACAGAGTCAAAGCAGAATGGTGTGTGCCAGGAGCTGTGGGAGGAGGGATGGGGACTCAGTGACTAACAGGTGCAGAGATTCAGCTTCACAAGATGAAGTGAGTTCCAGGGATGGATGGTGGAGACGGCAGCACAGCAGTCTGGATGTAATTAATGCCACCGAATTGTAGGCTTAAAAATGGTTAAGACTGTAAACTATATGTGTGTGTGTACTTTACCACATTAAAAAAAAAAACAAAAAACAAAGTAACAATGATCTGCCACTAGGTGTTTTATAGATGGGTATACAACAATTCTTTTTAATACTGCACCAGACAAAAATAAACTTCATAACCTAAAGAACACCTTTCTAGATCCTTCATCGATGAATTTATTTAAAATTTAGAATATACTCTGAAGAAAGGTTATTCCTAACAATCTAGACAAATAATTTGCTTGTACAGCCTCACGTTCTTCGCCCATAAAGCAGGGTTAATATGAACGTTGGAGCTGCTGTTACATGATAATCTGGAAGCACATGTTCATGACAGTAAATTAACATCTTCAACACCAGCAAGGATACAAATGTAGACCCACCAAACACCAAAAGGAAACAATGAAGATTAAAAGTTTGGACTGCGACATCAGATAGATCTATACTCGTATTTCTCTTCTGCAACTGACAACCCACATGGCTTTAGGCCAGATCTCATAAGCCTGGGTCTCAAGACCTTCATCAGCAAAATAAGGTGAAGGAAAACAGACCTCATGGAGCAGTGGGCAGAATTCACACAAATCTGCGAAGTAGCACAGGGCTGCTTCTCAATTCTAAGCCTCCTGGAAACCACATCTTCAGCTCGTGCAACTGAATACCTACGGTTACCTAGAAACCTTCTCCCAGTTCCTTTCCCTAGCTACTGGCTTCATACTAAGATCTAAAGAGAGGAAAGATGTGTGCCCTACCTTCAAGGTGCTCACAGCACAGGAAGTGGAAATGCTTTTATAGTAGTAAGAGACTATAATAAATAATAAAACTGAATTTCACACATACCACTATGTGAGCCAAGAACAAGGATAATGGGGCTGGTTACAGTGAGGAATGAATCAATACCTCACAGGAGACGGTTATCTGGTCGAATCTTAAAAGGGTATGTTTTGTCGATTAAGAAGGAAAAATACAAAATAAAGAATCAAAAATAATAGCTCAGAAAACGGAGAAGAGTCTCATCACACGAAGCCTTAGTGGCGAGCAACAGGGCATGAAAAGGAGGACAGTCAGGGTCTGACTGCAAAGGGCTCACACAAATGTCCTGTTCAGGTATTGGCACTTTGTGCACAACGAGGAAATAAAAGAGGATTTTTTTTTAATGTTTATATTTGAGAGAGAGAGACAATGTGTGAGCAGGGGAGGGGCAGAGACAAATGGAAACACAGAATCTGAAGCAGACTCCAGGCTGATCTGTCAGCACAGAGCCCAACACGGGCTTGAACTCACAAGCCGCGAGATCATGACCTGAGCTAAGGTTGGACACTTATCTGACTGAGCCACACAGGCGCCCCTAAAAGAAAGGATCTTAAGAAGAATATAATCAGATCTAAAATCTAGAAAAATACTGATGAAGTATGAGGGTTGAGTTCACTTGAAGGGGTCAGGAACAGCCTCCTCAGGGACACGACTTGAGAGAGGAGTCAGCATCCGGGCACAGTGTGCATCACAGTGGATCCGAGGGTCTGCAGGGGTCCCGGGCGCCGAGAGCAGCACACCAGGTGGGTCATGGCAGCAGATGACGGGGAAGAGGAAGGCCCAGAGAGTATCAACTTCGCACAAGAATTCAGGCTTCATGAACAACAGAAAAAAGCTTTCAATCATGCAGCGTGTGGTCAGATGGTGCTCTGGAAAAATCTCTCTGATTCCAAAGATGGGAAGAAACAGAGCAGCAGCAAGAGTGGGAAGCTGGAAGCCCAATTAGGAACCTGCTGCCACTGCACAGGCAAGATATGAGGAGGGCTCAGACCCAGGCCAGAGCAGGGGAGAGCCCGCACACATGTAACATTGAAGAGGAACATTCGCTCTATCTGGGGAGGGAAAAATGAGTGTATTTTACTCTATTTCCATATTCCAAACAAACTCACTATTCCCTTCTGGCTACAGGTTAAAAACCTCTGTGCTGGCCTTAGCAGCCCTCCCTGTCTGATGCTCTGCCTTCTCATCTCCCTTCCCTAAAAGTCTTCCAGTCCGTCTGATCCAACTCTGCCTGAATCCTGTCCAAACTCCCAGGTGCAGCTAATCCCACACCTTCTACAAATTCCTGACTGCAGCGACCCCTTGACTAAGGCATGGAGTGCGGATAACCCGGACAGCCAGCATGAAGGGCTGGCCCCTATTCCATGTGGGGGGCCTCTACTACTTGGTAACACTAATTTATACCTTAATGGTTGTTTACACTTTTCTGTGCCTTAGCGGTATATTTCCTTCACAGAACTGCAAAGAAATGTCAACCATGAAAACAGCTAGCCAATAATCCAAGCCAAGAGGAGGGCCCAAGAATTGTGCACACAGGAGAAAGCTCTCTGTGGAATTGTAGATTACGGTTGTTCAGAATCAGTTACTTCCTCTGCAAGGCTGTTATTATGCAAGATAAAAATAAGGATGTAACGGTGGTAAAGTTACCTGCCCATCCACTATCACAAAAGAAATGCAATAAAAAATAAATCATTGTAGATTGAAAAGGGTATGTGGTTAGTAATTCTGGGAAGAATTCTTGGGATTACATCCACAGTCTATTATTAGATGGTAGTTTTTCAAAGTAACTTATTTCCAAAGTAGCAGACGGGGGCCATCACCTTCCTCTCCAACAAATCCAATGAGGGAGTGGACAGAGTGTTTGTTTCCACAGCATGTGTGCTAAAACTGAACCACACTAGAAGATTATCATGGCTCCATGCAAGGGTGACATGAAAATCTGTGAAACATTCCATATTTTTGTACTGTCTGCCTCCCCTCCAAAAACAAAAAACAAAAAACAAAAAACAAAACAAAAAAAAAAAAACAAAGATAGAAAAGAAAATCAGCTGACATAGAGACAGAGCACAATTGTGACATAATAGCTGCTAGAAGTTTCATAAGTTAATTTTAAACAAGTGAGTAAAGAGTGTACCCAGTGCAACTTCAAAGGCAGCCCTCACACAGGGACTTGCAGTGCAGGCTTACGTCTGCCTATAGCGACGGGAAGGACTCCAGGAAAACTCACACATTTCAATGCCAAACATGTCACAAGAGTTCAGAGGTCACATTTTATAAGTGGGGTGTGACCCTAAAGTAAGCAACACATGTAATTAATTGATGCCCTAACCTGAAACATTAATTTGAATGGGACTAGTCTACCAGCCCAGGGTTGGCCTGATCACATCAGCCACAAGCACAGTCACCTCTGAACACAGGCCATCACAGGGGTGCTCAAGGCAGCTCAGACACACCTGCGTTTCCCAGCACTGAGCAGATGTGAGCCGACCTCTCCCAACAGCACTAAGCCGCCCATAATGCTGGAACATGTAGGTGAACATAAAGGCCATGCTGTTTCAACAGGTCTTTAAATCACAACTACTACTTAGAATACTTACAAAATTCCAATGCCACATTATAATTATCCAAGTTAGATATGAATAGTATGTTTGGATTTAAGAGGAAACAGAGGTGACACATGTGACTTACTTTTATGGAATATTAACATATAGGTGAAATTTAGAAAAATAACATGATAATGAATTAGGAATACTATTGGGAATCTCAGGGATTGAAAATCTAAATTTCACTGGTTACTGATTTTGTTGTCATAGGAGTCTTAATTTTTTTTAAGTTAGTTACTTATTTTTGAGAGAGCATGCACGTGCACACACGAACTGTGAAATCATGACCTGAGCCAAAATTAAGAGTTGAACACTTAACCAACTGAGCCTCCCAGGTGCCCCTGACTCTTAATCTTTGTTCTTTGACTTAAAAACTGTAAAACAAGAGCTAACATTATGATCTGAAGCATAAAATTGTTATAAATATTTGTTTCATATAAATATCAAGTAGTCAAACATTTCAAAGCTTTAGTTTCACAACACCTATTCAAATTTCACAGAACTTACGAATCCATATGTGCCACTCACAAGTTAGCCTTTATAAACTTTTCAACTAAAAGAGAAGCTACCCTTGCCTGTGCTTATTTTCATCTCAACTGACTACTGTACTTCATTTTTTTTATGATAAAGTGACTTATTTGTTTCAATTTTATGATGACTAAACATCAGAAAACATCCTTTGATTTTTAAAACTGTAAAATTTTTTTTAATGAGAGGTCAAAATTTATCTGTGTTTATGTAGCTCCCAAATGAGAACTATGGAATTTTATATTATCATGAAATCAAATCTATAAATCTGTACTTTTAAAACAGAGAGACAGCTTCACCATTAATTAAAAAATCAAACTTAATCCCATAGATGTACTTTGGTTTCAGAAGGACTCCTTTGGTGAAAGTACTCTCCATCCCAAATAATAGAACCTGTTAAAGAAGTTTCTGGAAGTTATACTTTTTAAATACTTGAAATACACAATAAATCTCAACAATGATTCTCTCATTTATAATTCCTTTTCTACTCCTTTTTTGAACAGAACACTAGCTGTTTAAAAACAGAGAGAGGTAATTAAAAGAAACTGGTAAAGAAGCACAGGCTTCTTTCCTAGGGTACATGGCAACCACGAGAGGCTCTATAAGCCAGCATACATAACCTATAAAAACTCTAAAAAAGAAAGAAGTTAAGGATTTTATACCCAGCCAAACTGACTTTCCAGTAAAAAAGGCTGCAACCAACTGTTAAGAACCAGCAAGAACTTGAAAATCACTTCTCATGAAACCTTAAGAATCTCCTAGATGTTTGTGCCACTTTGAAAAAACAGCATGGAGGCTACTCAAAAAATTAAAACACAACTACTGTACCATCCATCAATCCCACTTCTGGGTATTTATCTGAAAGAAATGAAATCACACTCTCAAAAACGTATGTGCACTTCATGTTCACTGCAGCAAACTCACCGTAGCCAAAGCATGGAAACTCCCTAAGTGCCCGTCCACAGATGAATACATAAAGAAGATGTGGTGTATATACAACGGAATTATTATTCTGCCAAAAAGAAGGAAATCTTATCATTTTGTGACAATGTGGAAGGACCTGGGGGTATTATGCTAAGTGAAGGAAGTCAGATGAAGAAAGACAAACACTGTATGATCTAAAAAGACTGAGCTCACAGAAACAGAACAGACTGGTGGTGGCAAGTGTTGGGTGAAATGGGTGAAGGGAGCCAATGCTGTAAACTTCTAGTCATAGGATAAATGAGTCCCAGGCATGTCGCGGACAGCATGCTGACTACAGTTAATAACACTGTATTATGTATTTGAAAGGTGCTAACAGAGCAGATCTGAGTTCTCATCACAGGAAAAACAAGGTGATGGATGTTAACTGAACATACCATGGTGATCATTTTGCAATAGGTACAAACACAAAATCATTATGTCATGCACCTTGTAAACTAACACAATATTATATGTCAATTACATCTCAGTAAAACTTGGGGAACAAGAATAAAAAGAATCTACCAGAGAATGAATTGTGAATACCAAGAGAAGGGCTGGTGGTAACCATAAAATGAATACTTGTTTGTAGACGAAGACCAAATGCCAATTGTGAGGAAGAAAGTAGAACATGTAATCGCTCTCACCTCTGGCAGGTTAGAATCAGTACAACTGTTTGAAAACAATGGGTAAAGTAATTTAGATGGTTTCCATCAAACATACTATTTATTGGTTTTAGTGTTGGTGTGGTTACTCTGCAATAGCTTGACATATAATGTTGGATAAAACAACCGACTAGTTACGATTCATGATGTCTTTACTATGTAAGAAGAGAGAAACATTTTTGGTAGAAGAGTTTGGGAAAAACTAGTAGTCATAAATTCAAATGGAAAATATCAGTATTCATTAATAGGGTGTTCTTTTGTCTTAAAATTATATATACTTCCTCTGCCCTCTAAAAGGCCTGGAAAGATCAACCAAGCAGCAGTGAGCACACTGAGGGCCAGACATGCTTCTGAAATACAATTTCTAAGTGAAGGAAATCAGAGCCCCTTGGAGAAATCAATGGTTCCAAGGGTATAAAACAGATGAGCCTGAAAAACCCTGTTGCAAGAAAAAGCAGAAAGCCACTTTAGGAGTCAATGTGGAGAGGCTCCAACTGGTGAAAGATGGAAAAATTTGAGCATAAATAAGGATTTTGTCAGAAATGGACTGAAACGTATCGAAAGTATTTAAACACATGAATTCCGAATGGCCCTTTAAAAAAACTAACTGGTTACCAGGAGAGGATGCCATTTTAAACACTGGCAAATAAAGGGAAAGAGTCAGTTACTCTCCCTTTGGACATGGACACACCATGGGGCTGCCACACAGGATGCAGAGGCAAGTTTACATCCTTATGGAAGTAATCCTGTTGATGATCCTTAATGAGTTACGGGTACTACTCGCTGTACATCACGACTGCCAATCTCACGCATGAGAAATGGGCATATGACCTCCTGGTAGGACCACATGCTACTGCAAAGGAGTCTCACCTCACCCAAGCCTCCAGAAAACTACCAATTTCCACAAAATGCAGAGAAACAAATACACCACAGGATGCGACCAGCAAAAGCCAGACTGTGGGAAACCTAGAGCAAATGAACCAGTTTCTTCAATAAACTGCGAAGGAAAACAACAACAAGGATGAATGAAAACCTTTAGATTGAAGGTGACCTCAAAGAGACTTTCAAACAGAAACAAAAACAAGCAGAACTAAAACACTGCACAGAAGTTAACTACGGTGTCTGGGGTTTGCCAGGCTTCAAAATATCATAAAGAACCATGATCCCAAAGCCCAAAACTGTTAAAAAGTGTTGACTGAAGACAGGTTCCATTCCTACAATGGAGTCCATCACCAGACATAACACAGAAGGACCTTGATGACCACATATGCCCTCTTCGCAGTAACTCTGCTACAGCCATCAGGAATTCGCCATACGTGTAAAAATTAAAAGGTAACTCTATGTTCAGCCTCCGCTGTAAGTAAGCGGAGCAACTCGATTTTAAGTTAATGTAAGACTTGAAAAGTATTTACCTATTTAGAATACAGAACAGCCACCTGTCTTCCTATCATGGGGCAATGCTTCTCCCAACCTGCCTTGGCCAGGGTGGTGACAAGGACACCAGCTCAACCCAGGAGCTAAGGCAGCAGGCCAGGCGGTTAGGCAGACAGCTCCTCCTTGGGGCTGATGGCCTGGTAGGGAACTAATGACACACAGGCTGTGCCAGAAACAGTGTTGTCTGGTTCTTCTTTGTACCATCAAGCGCACCCGTAACAGAAAGGAAGAAGGTCCTCTCAGACGAAGTGGAAGAGACGCCGGCCACCACTCTTAAACAGTTACCCGCTGGTTAATTTTTTTTCATCTGTAGATGACACTAATAAAACAATAATTTTTGGTAGGTGAATACATTTATTCATATGTATCTTAAGATCTACGGACCTGAGGTCATGGAGAAAAGTCAGCCTTGGCAGCCTGAACGCTGAGCTGACAGAGAAGGGAGAAAAGAGAATGCTTATCAACAATCCCTAATGCAGAAAGGGCACGACACGGTGTGCGCTCCTCCTTACGAACCTCTTCTCTCTCACGAGAACGCACACAGATGTCACATCACCTGCGCGGCACCTGCACCACCACTGCCATCAACTAGCAGCAACCTTCGCGGTCCAACTATGGACGCCTGGCACCAGGAGACGCCTCCAAGGCTCCCAGAGCAGGTGCCGGCCCAGGGAGGAAGAAGCGCCTCCAACACCGGGACAGTTCTGTCAAACTGGGATGACCTGAAGTTTAAAATTTAAACCCAAAGAGCAGCATCTTATTTCCACATCCTTCTGTAGGTAATTTTGACAGACATAAACTATGTTTTTAAAAAATCCCAACCACAGGAAAATACGTATGGCTGTTATTCTTGAGGTTTTGAAAACATGTTTTTATGCCAATACCACCTCACTATAACCTATACTTTGTAAAACACCCCCAAATTATTTGTTTTATAAAAACATGCTAATTTGAATTTAATTATAATGTGCTCTTTATTTTATTCTTATTTTCCATACAAGTGTTACCGAATATTTTTATGCTAGTGGCCCTCAGGAGCTAGGACATGTACATAGCAACTTTAAATGCGGACTTAGAGCAACACATGGCATTATTCTTTCTCCTTCTCTGGTCCCTGCCCTCTCGAGTAAACTTTATAATCTTTAACAGAATGTAGGTAAGAGACAAAAATATGTGGTATTCAATTTTGTTACTTATTAATAAAGGCAAAAATAAGCACTAAATGAACTTTTGTAAATCACTTGTTTCCACTTTTACACATAGCATCTAAGGAATGTGTAGAAAATAAAGAAATTCTATCTAAATTACCAAAAAATATCATTCAACCATTTAAAAAAAGATGGATTTAGCTTTATTCCCTTAAAAATACTCAGAGAAACAAAGGAACAAAATCAAGTTCCATTTGAAGACTCTGTTATAATCAGTATATAACAGGTAAGTAGAGAATTCATAAAGTATTCTGATAATTGTCTATCCTGAATCTTGGTCTACCAAAGTAATGTAATTTCCAAAACACAGAATGAAATGGTCAGAAAGTCCTGGTTAGTGGACTAGGGACCAACGTGTGTGACAGTGAACACTCAACAAACAGCACACTGGTTTTAGACAGTTTACGCAAAAGCAAAGCCTTTTTGATAAAAAAGACATAAAGATCTGTTCCCAAGAGTTAAAAAATCTTTGAGAACTAAAAAGCTATTGTAAGTAGTACACACTGGTATTTTACTTCTCTAATATTTCTTTACAAAACATCTAAACACAAGTTGCCTATGCTTCTGTATTATTTTTCTAATAAGTTACATATAAGGCAAAAAGTGACTGTTACTTTGTAATGCCTTGATGAGCATAATAAATAAGTTGGTTTTAGACCTTTGCCCCCCAAAAATCTTATAGGAAACTTCACAAGGATATTTTTGCTTAAATTACTCACTTTGTAATACGGTCAATGTTGGCAATTTGCTTCTGGTTCCGTATAATCTCAATGGCTGCCCAAAGATGCTGGATAGCTTTCGTATCCGCCTGTCGTCTTTTTGTTAAACGTGCCATGACCTGTTCACTTCTTTAACTGTAGGAATACACAAAAACATAAGGAAAAAATATATGGATTACAAGATGCACCTCTATCAGTATAAGTGAGTAACAGTCTCAGCACGTCCTAACTCCTGGTGAGGACACTACTGTAGTCTGGAGTATGACACCCTTTCTACTGTATTTTCTACACCGACATTACCAATTACTTCACAAAAATTGTCATTTATTTGCTTCATTATTTCATTAAAAAATGTCATTTTAAGACCAAAGAATTAAAAAGGTCTTCCCGATAAGGGTTAGTAGTCATCCTATACTAACGTATTAAAAAAAAATGCATATCTTATTCTAAAGCAAAAGCAGAACATAAAATTTCATTTTTTGATAATACATTGTGTATAATTTGACAGATCAATATAAATGGATTCAAATGTCCTTATTCTTTGGTATTTTATTATACTCAGGGTTTTAAATTTTGAATTTTATAAAACCATGCTGATAAATGACAACATTCTTTTTTTTTTTTTTTCCAAATAAAACCATAAACAGAAACTGTAAGATAGTTATTTCTGGCTGAGGTGTGAAAGGCTGGGAGCTGGTGTCCCAGAGGACATGGGTGGATCCGCATCTGCGTGAATGTTCACATGCTTGGGCTGGCGGGGGCGGGGAGGGGGGGGTTGTTCATTGTATCACTCAGAAACAACATCGCTGTTTCATTCAAATTTCAATATTCTGAGCGAAGTGAGGAAAATGGTCACTGGCTGTGTTCTGGCAGGTGTGCGGGGAACACGACTGAGCAACAGTGCTGCAGGAGAGGCTCATGCATACAACTGGACTCCCAGCTGGGCACAGAGGGGCTGGACTGTCAGCAGTGTCCTCGGCCCTGAGACACCTGATCCCTACATCGTCACATGGGTTAGCATTTGGCCACCCTTAGGGATAAGGTGAACATCAAACCCCCCCTGACCTGACCTTTCCTATCTTGTAAGGGTGGGAATGAGTGAAGGAATCTCATTCTTGGCACTTTCCTGTGTTCCAGGACTGGCCAGCAGAGCCTACAGGTCTCCGTGTTCTCTGCCTCTACGTTTCTCTTCAGAGCCAAGTCCGTTCTCCCTCTTTCTCTGACACACCCAAACAAAACCAGCAGTCGCCCATGAGTGTGGGGTCAGTCAGCCTCCTGGAATAAGGTATTTTTCAAATTGCATTACTAACAGAAGAATTCTGAACACGTTTGAAGGTATTCTTGAATATCCTACTTCTTCCCACCACTACTTGTAATATTTGCAGACTTTGCTCCACATAGAAAATAAGCAAAAAATAAAGCCAGCATTCAAATTTTAAAGAAAACTAAGGAAAATCAGTTGGGTTCAGTACAGACTTAGATGTAGAATTAAAAGGTAGTAACAATTATAATTTACGAATGTGTGTTTAGAGAGAAACCACTATGTATCAGTGTAAGTGCACTGTTAAGCAATGCCAACTTTCTGAATCTGACAAGCGTTTCGGTAAGGAATTGTCTGGCAAGAATGTAAAGTATGTTACAGAGTGACATCTAATGGTGAACTATGGTACTATACGTTGTCAGGTTATACAGATGCTCAGTCAAAAACACACTACTTCAACCCTACTTACATACTTAAAAGTAAGTATTTTCAAAAACTGAGAACTGAGGGTTGATGGGGGGTGGGAGGGAGGGGAGGGTGGGTGATGGGTGTTGAGGGGGGCACCTTTTGGGATGAGCACTGGGTGTTGTATGGAAACCAATTTGACAATAAATTTCATATATTGAAAGAAAAAAAATAAAATAGAAAAAGGAAAAAAAAAGAAAAAAAAGTAAGTATTTTCTGTGCTCGATAGATACACTGAATTATCTAAAAATGAAAAAACTGTAGTCCTTGCCAGAAATGGCCTAAAACTGGCAGAGGAAGTTTGATATATACATGAACTACTGTAAGGTCAGGGAGGACCAACATGGTCCAGAATACATGCCAGGAGAATCTACACAGGGGGGACACTACTTCTAGATTAGGTAACACTACAGAATGGTAGATATGTGGGGGAACACAAGAGGAATTTCCTTAATTTCTTTAAAAGATAACTGGCTGTTTAAAGCAAAGATACAATTGTTAGATCTCATTAGGTTTATGACATGTAGAAGTAAAAGAGAGGACAATGTGACACAAAGGGTTTAAGAGTAGTAAGTAATCATATCATTGTAAACATGTAATTTAACTTGCATTTTTTCTAAGTACATATATGAAAAATTAAGAATGATTTATTCAGAACTACAGGAAATATATAAAACCAAAGCTAGTGTTTTAAAATAACGCCATATAGTAAATATAACTATTTATATGACATAACAACCAAAAGAATACGGTGGGGACACTAATAGCAGAAACTCTGCAAGTGAGGTCACTTAATTGCTAGAAATGGTTAAACTCAAGACTCAAGAATTAAGCAGCACACACTTCAGAAAACACGTAAAGTTAAAACCAAAGAGTTTTGAGATCTGCCTGAACTGAGTCAACATAGGTACACACATCACAAGGAAGACACTCAGGAGCCCAAGGAGAGCCTTGCAAAGAACACAGACCCATGAAAGGAGAGCACGATGATGTCTGAGACACATCATAAAAGCACCAAAGTACAACCACTGAGATTTTCCTTCTTATGAAATCTAAAATCATTGTTTGGTAACATAGTTCAGACATGCCTGTTATAGATGCTCTGGCAATATAGCAGTAAAACAGATAAAAGTCCTTCTGTTGTTGACTTAACGTGATTAATAACGTGGCTAGATATTAAACACAGATAGCGATTTGTCTGTTCATCAATAAAATCCTAGGAAATGAGTGTCTCAGTTCCCATGTACAGACAGCTTCTCATTTAAGGTCTTCACTGATGTGAACACACCCAAGTCTGCAGCCCTCTCTCCTGAATGCATATTACTACTAAACTGAACCCCTCAAAATTCCAAAGTCTGCCCGAAACACTGGACCTTGGTCCCCTTGGTTAAGCTGTGCTCTGCCCTCTCCTTGCTGGGACTTGAGCAACTGTCCATGCAACTGTCTCTGACTGACCTTTCCTCTAGGATCACACTAAAGCAAACTCAACTCTTCCATATTTTAATTTTTTAATATGTCTCTTACAGACATACTACTGCCTTGTGCAAACAATTATAAATTCCTCAGAAGATCCATCAGTTCCACTAAGAAGGGACAGGCTTCATCTTTCATCTACCTTCCAAGGTGGCCTCAGAGGGACATGATAGACAAAAAAAGAAAAAACAAAAAACACCTCCTCAATCTTTTCGGCTCCCCTTAGGAAGATGAACTCCTTCAGAAAGTGATTCTCAAGAGGCTTATAGTTTAAAAAATAAAAATACAAAACCAAACACTTCCCACTAATTTTCCCCCCAATTTCTCTTACTGTGGTAAAATAGACATAACATAAACCAGCGTCACCATTTTTACATGTACGTTCACTGGCATTAACCACATCTACAATGTCCTGAAGCAGTCACCACCATCCAGTCACATAACTCACTTCATCTTGTGAAACTGAATCTCTGCACCCGTTAGTCCCTAAGTACTTCCCCTCCTCCCCCAACGCCTGGCACCCACTGTACTACTTCGACTTTGTGACGAATCTAAGTACCTTAGAATTGTGGAATTAGAAGTGGAATTAGACAGTTTTTGTCCTTCTGTACCTGACATATTTCACTTAACAAAATGTCCTCAATGTTCACCCACGTTGTAGCAGGTTACAGAATTTTCTTCCTTTTTAAGGCTGAATATTATTCCATTGCACATATACACTGCATTTTGTTATCCACTCCTCTGTGATGAACACTTGGGTTACTTCCACGTTTAGCACATAACATAGCTATGAACACATGTGTACAAATATGTCTTTGAGATCCTGCTTTTGATATACCCAGAAGCATAACTGCCATGTGAACTGGCAATTACATGTTTTATTTTTTAAACACCCACCAAACTGTTTTCCACAGCAGGTGCACCCTTTTACTTTCCCGCCAGTAGTGCACAAGGTTCTAATTTCTCCACATTTTCATCAACACTTATAATTTTCTGGTTTTGATACAAGCCATCCTAATGGGTCTGAGTTGGTCCAAGTAACTGTGGCAAGCCCCCAGGTGATACTGATATTCTCTACCCATACAAATCCAGATTTAATGCAATCCCTTCCATCTGTGTATCTTTTTTTTTTTTTTATGAGAGAGAGAGAGAGAGAGAGAGAGAGAGAGAGAGAGAGAGAGAGAAAGCACGAGCAAGGGAGGGACAGAGAAAGAGGGAGAGAGAGTCTTAAGCAGACTCCATGCTGTTAGTACAGAGCCTGACGCAAAGCTCGATCCCCCAAACTGTGAGATCATGACCTGCCTGAACCAAAACAGAGTCGGATGCTTAACCAACTGAGCCACCCAGGCGCCCCGTATCTTCTTTAACATCATGCAAATGCTACAAACGGGGAAAAAAGAGACTAAGAGAAATCAATCAGGAAATTAAAAATAAGCAAAATTAAGTAATACAATGCTTGCAGATAAATACATATATGGGCAAACTTTTTATTGCAGAAGTGATAAACGTGAAAAGGAAATTGAAAGAATGGGAGGCTGAGAAAACAGTGTACCCAACAGGACCACACTGGGAGGACACACATAATCAAGTGTGTTCTGAAGTTTGCTTCCAGTGGTGAGTGGGTCCAGGTTTTTGTCTTATGTTGTCTAACAAATATGTTTTGTAAATATTTTGACATATTTACATCAAATATTCCATGAAACTTAAAACTAAATCCAATTGTATAATGTGTATTGATTACTTAGGTTAGGTTGAAATTTTCCCACAATCTACTAGTAATTTCAAATTACTTTTCATTGATAGCCTATTCATAGCATTTCCCTATTTAGATATTAATGTCTTTATATATTAAGATTATTCCTAAAATACTTTTCTCTCTTAGTCAACACTAAATGAAATTATATGGAAATCTAGCTAACCATGAATTCTTTTATGTTAACTTTTCTGATTATAAGTCCTTCCACATTCAAGTCAGAAAAAATATTCAAATGTATTTCCCTGGTTTTGTTCTGTTTTTGCTTTTTAGAGAGAGTGAGTGGTATAAGGAGCGAGAGAATCTTCAGCAGGCTCCACACCCAGCATGGAGCTTGACATGGAGCTCAATCTCACAACCCTGAGACCATTACCTAAGCTGAAATCGAGTTGGACCCTTAACTGACTGAGCCACCCAGGCACCTGTGTTTTAATTTTTTTAAACATTGACTTTTTAATCCGTCTGAGAATAACTTTTTATAATGTAACACTAATAAACATTGTGTTATAGATCAGTTTTAGGTTCATAGCACAACTCAGCAGGACATACCAGGAATCCCATGTCCCCACGCACCTGCCCCCCCCCCCTTATCAACACCCCAAACCAGAAATGACATTTGTTACAATCAAGAAACCTGCACTGGCATACCAGTATTTTCCCCAAAGCCCATGCTTCAGCTCATGGTTGGTTCACTCTTGGTGCCGTACACCCTACGGGTTTTCACATACACATTAAGACAAGTATATACCATCAAAGTATCACCCAGAATAGTTTCCCTGCCTAAAAATCCTTTGTGTGCCACCTACTCATCCCTCCGTGTCCCCAATTCCTGGCAACCACTGATTTTTTTTTTTTTTTACTGCCTCCATCATTGGCCTTTTCCAGAATGTCCTATAGCTGGACTCATACAGTACGTGGCCTTTTTGGATTGACTTCACTTGGTACTATGCATTTAAGATTCCTCCGTATCTTTTCATGGTTTGACAGTTCATTTCCTTTTAGTGCTGAATAATATTCCATTGAACGGACATAACACAGTTCATCCATTCACTGACTAGAGAATATCTTGGTTGCTTCCATATTTTGGCAATTATGAATTAAAGCTGCTATCAACAACCCTGTAAAGATTTCTATGTGTACATGGTCAGCTTTTTTGATAAATAACGAGGAGGGCAACTGCTGGATGGTAAGAGTATGTTTAGTTTTGTAAGAAAACGGCCTTCCAAAGTGCCTGCACCCTTTAGCATTCCCACCAGCAATGACTAAGTTCCCATGGCTCCACATTCTCATCAGCAATTGGTGTTTTTTGGATTTTAGCCATTCTAACAGATGTGTAGTGAGAAATTAATGTTGTTTTAAGTTGCAATTCTCTTATGACATAGGATGTTGAACATCTTTTCATACACTTACTTTTTACCTCTATCTCATCTTTGGTGAGATGTAAGTTCAAATTTTTTGTTCATTTTTTAATCGCATCCATCTTCTTACTTGTTTAAGAGTTCTTTGTACATTTCAGGGCACTTGGGTGGCTCAGTCAGTTGAGCATCCAGCTCTTGATTTCAGCTCAGGTCACAATCTGGTGGTTCGTGAGTTTGAGCCCTCAGTCGGGCTCTGCACTGACATGGTGGAGCCTGTTTGGGATTCTCTCTCTCCTTTCTGCCTCACACCCCTGCACGTGCTTGCTCTCTCAGGGTAAATAAACATTCAAAAAAAAAAGTTCTTTGTACATTTTGGTAATGGTCCTTTAGCAGGTGTCTTTCACAAATATTCCCCCAGTCTGTGGCTTGTCCTCTCATTCTCTTCAAAGTTTTAATATTCATCAAGTCCAACTTATCAACCATTACTTTCAAGGGTCGTGTCTTGGTGTTGTTACTAAAATGTCACTGCCATACTCCAGGACACCTAAGCTGTCTCCTATGTTATCTTCTAGAAGTTTTACATTTTAGGTCTATGATTCTATTCATTTTGAGTTAATTTTGATGAAGGGTACAAGGTGTGTCTAGATTCATTTTTTTTTTTTTTTTGGCATATGGATGCAGTTGTCCCACCACTATCTGATGAAGAGATTATATCTGTTCCATCGTACTACCTTTGCTCTTTTATCAAAGATCAGTTGGTTATATTTACGCAGGTCTACTTCTGGGCTCTGACATCTGTTCCACTGATGTATTTGTTGCTTTACCAATACCACCCTGTCCTCATTGGGTAGGCTATTCTGGATCTCTTGCCATTCCATATGAATTTCAGAACCACTATGTTGATATCCAAAATATGACTTCCTGGGATTTTTATTGGGACTGCACTGAATCTATACCATAGATCAAGTTGGGAAGAACTGACGTGTTGACAATATTAAGTCTTCCTATCCCTGAACAAGGGTTCTCTCTCCACTTATTTTTTTTTTTCATCAGAATTTTGTTTTCCTCATACAGATCTTACACATATCTTGTTAGGTTTATACCTAAGTATTCCATTTGGGGGGCGATAATATAAATGGTGATGTGTTTTTAACTTCACATTCAACTTGTTCATTGCTGATATATAAGAGAGTGATAGGCTTTTATATATTGTTATATATTAACTTTGCTATAATTATTAGTTCCAGGTACCTATCAATTCTTTCAGATTTTCTGTGTAGACAATCATGTCATCTGTAAACAAAAATAGTTTTCTCTCTTCCAAATTTCTTTACTTCTATTTCCTTTTCTTGTCTTATTGCTTTAGCTCGGACTTCCAATACCATGTTGAAAAGGGCATGGTAAGAAGAGACATCCTTGCTTTGTTCCTGATTTCATCAAGAAACCTGTGTTTCTCATCATTAAGTATGATGATGTTAGTGTAGAACTTTTGTAGGTAATTTCTATTCCTAGTTTGATTGAAGTTTTTATTATAAATGAGTGCTGGATTTCGTCAAATGATTTTTATGCATCTATTAACAGGCTAAAGAAAAATTACACTATTTTAATAGATGCATAACAATCAAGAACCCATCTGGGTCTGGTGCTTTCTGTTTTGGAAGGTTATTAACTACGGATTCAATTTCTTTTATAAAGGTGTAAACAGGTTATCTATTTCTTCTTGCAGGGGTCTTGCCAGATTATGCCTTTCAAGAAATTGATCTATTTCATCTGTTATCAAGTTTGTGGGCAGAGAGTTGTTCACAGTATTCCTTTACTATACTTCTATGGTCTAGAGGATCAGTAGTGATAGCTTTTCTTTTACTTCTTAGATTAATAATTTGTGTCTTTGTTTCTAAGGCTTGTATAGAGACTTACTGATTCTATTGATCTTTTCAAACAACTAGCTTTTGACTGCATTGATTTCTCCACTGATTTCCTACTTAGTTTCATTTTTCTGCTTTAATTCTTGCTATTTCTTTTCTTCTGCTTACTTTGGGTTTAATTTTCTTTTTCTTGTGTCCTAAGGTGGAAGCTTAGAATAATGGTTTTAGATGTTTCTTCTTTTCTAATATATACATTCAATGCTATAAATTTCCCTGTAAGCATTGCTTTTGTTGTATTCTACAAATTTTGATAAGATATATTTTCATTCTCATTTACATTTAATTCAAATCTAAAAAATTTTTTTAGATTTCTTTTCCAGCCTATATGTTGTTTAATGTTGAAGTATTTTGAGATTTAAAGCGATTTTTCTGTTTTCTTGAATTTTTTTTTTAAGAGAGTGCACCCAAGAAAGGGAGAGGGGTAGAGGGGGAGGGAGAGAGAGGCGGGGGAGGGAGAGAATTCCAGACAGGCTCCACATTCAGTGCAGAACCCGATGGGACCTCAATCCCACTACCCTGGGATCATGACCTGAACCAAAATCAAGAGTCAGATGCTCAACCCAGCCACCCAGGCACCCCTCTTGATTTCTATTTTAATTCTATTGTGGTCTAACAACAGATATTGTATGATTTCTAAATTTTTTTAATTTATTGAGTTTTATGGCTGAGGATGTGAATGATCCATGTGAGCTTAAAATGTATATTCTTTTGTTGTAGGATGAGGTAGTCTATAGATATTGATGATATCCAATTAATATTGTTGAGTTCAACTGTGTGCTTATCTCCTGCCTACTGCACCTGTCCATTTCTGAGAGGGGTGTTGAAATCTCCAATATACCAGTGCATTCATCTACCGCTTCTTGCAGTTCTAATAGTTTTTGCCTGAAATACTTTGACACACTGTTGTTAGGCACATACACATTAAGAACTGTTATACCATCTTTGAGTATGAGTCTCTTCACATAATGCTCTTCATACCCATTAATATTCCTTGCTTTGACGTCTGCTCCATCTGAAATTAGTATAGCTATTCCAACTTTGTTTTGATTAGTGTCAGCATGGTATTAGCTTTTCTATCCCATTTATTTTCATCTACTAGTGTATATTTAAAAAATTTTTTTTAAATGTTTATTTATTTTTGAGACAGAGCATGAACAGGGAGGGGCAGAGAGAGATAGAGGGAGACACAGAATCCGAAGCAGGCTCCAGGCTCTGAGCTGTCAGCACAGAGCCCAACACAGGGCTCGAACCCACAGACCATGAGATCGTGACCTGAGCCGAAGTCGGAGGCTCAACCAACTGAGCCACCCAGGCGCCCCACTATTAGTGTATATTTAAAATGGATTTCTTGTAGAGAACACATGGTTGGGTCCTATTTTTTAATTAACTCTGACAATCTCGTCTTTTAATTGTTACATTTTAACCATGTTGTCTAAGGTGATTATTTGCTATAATTGAATTAATGTCTATCATATTTGTTGCTGTTTTCTATGCCTTTGTTCCCCGTGCCTGCTTTTGATTTCCACCCATATTCTCTTTTGTCATTTTGAATACTTTATATGCATCTATTTTTTTCTATAGTAGCATATTAATTTTACTTTTTTTGTTGTTACTTTTTAGTGGCTGCCCCAAATATTGCAATATACATTTAAAACTAACCATGTCTATTTTTAAATAACACTATTTAGATTTACAGGTAGAAGTACCTATTAACAAAATGTTCCTAATACCTCTCTTCTGTACCTTTTATCATTGTTGTCATTCCTTTCACTTATGCATGAGCATACATAAATATCTAGATGCACACAAGCACATAAAAGTACATTGTTGCTATTGGGAACAAACTTATCTTTTAGATCAATTAAGAATAAGAAAAACAGGTTTATTTTACCCTTACTCAATTTCCAATGATCTTCTATGTATGTTTGAGTTTCTGACATGTATCCTTTTCCTTCTAAAGAACTTCATTTAACATTTCTTCCAAGGCAGGTCTACTGGCAACAAATTCTGTCAATGTTTGTTTCATAAGTATTTCTCCACTTCTGGAAGGACAGTTTTGCAGGATATACAATTCTAATTTGGTGATGGAGGGGAGCGGGCACGGTGGGGGGGGGGCAGGTTCCTCTCAATACTTTCAATATTTCACTCTGTTTTCTCGCTTGCATGGTTTCGGAGAAGAAATCTGATGTATTTATTATTTCTGCTCCTTTATAAGTAAGGTGTTTTTTTTCCTTTGGCTTCTTTAGGATTAATCTTTGATTTTCTGAGGTCTGAAAATGATATACCTAGGTGTGGTTTTGACAGCATCTATTCTGCTAGGTATTCTCTGAGCTTCTTGATCTGGTTGGACATTAATTTGGGGAAATCTGTCATCATGAATGCTTCAAATATTGCTTTTGTTCTTCTGTCTTCTCCTGTGGCTTTCCCATTTTGCGTATACCTTTTGTAGTTGTCCCATTGTCCTTGCATGTTTTTTTTCCTTCAGTCTTTCTGCTCTTTGCTTTTCAGTTTTAGAAGTTTATTGTCATATCCTTAAGTTCAGAGATTCCTTCCTTAGCCATGTCCAGTCTACTGATCCCATCAAAAGTACTCTTCATTTCCATTGCAATGTGTTTGTACTCTAGCATTTCTTTTTGGTGTTTTTAGACTTTTTATCTGTTTACAGTATTCATCTAATTTTGCATGTTTTCTATTTTTTTACATTAAAGTCCCTAGCCTATTAATCAGTTGTTTTTTTGGTTTTTTGTTTTTTTTTTTTACCTCCTGTTCTGATAATTCCAATATCCTTGCCATGTTGACCCAGGTTCAGATACTTGTTAAAGTCCTGTGTTTGTTTTGCCTTTGAGTATGCCTTGTATTTTCCTTTGAAAGGTAGATGCTGGGGCACCTGGGTGGCTGAGTTGGCTGGCATCCAAGCAGGTCATGACCTCACGGTTTCTGAGTTCAAGTCCCATGTCAGGCTCTGTGCTGACAGCTCCGTGTCTCCCTCTCTCTCTCTCTCTCTCTCTCTCTCTCTCTCTGTCCCTCCCCGACATGTTCTCTCAATAATGAACATTAAAAAAGAGAGAGAGAGAGGTGGAATGTACTAAGTAAAAGGAACTGCATAAGCAGGTGTTTAGTAATTCAGTGTAAAATGTGGGAAGGGAATGCTTTCTATAGTCCCAGGATTAGTCTCAGTGTTTTGGTGAGCCTGTGCCCATACACTGTGAACTTGACAAGTACTTCTCACTTTTATTTACCCCATTAGGTGGAACAGGATTGCTAGGAGTGAGCTGGACTTGGGTATTTCTCTTCCCTAGGTCAGTCAGGCTCTGGTGAAACTTTCTCTAGCGGGCAGGCCTTGTTAAGAACAGAATGTTCTGGCAGACTTTAAAATGGTTCCTCTCCCCCTGACCCCAGTCGCAATGGAACCACAAGGGCATTTTTTGTCCTATATTCACTAGAAGGACCTGGGAGAGCTCCTGGAGATAAGTCTTACAAAAGTGTGGGGGGGCCCTATGATGCTGGTCCCCCTGGATTTTTAACTCAGACTTGTCCACGCTGAGCCTCCAGGAGTTCATCAATCACATTCAGGTTTTCTTACCCAGCAATGGTTCCTGCAGATGTTTCTGCTGGTGGGTTTCTGCTCTGGTAAGTTTTGATTCTATTTGCCTTTCTGCCTCTCCAACTTCTGTGGCAGCCATTTGTCCTGTGGCCTTCCTGCTCTCATAATCTCAGTAGATTTGTCGGTTTTTCAGTTCAGTTCTTGTTATTAGGATGGAGTGGCAAATCCAAGCATCTTACATGCCCAAACGGAAACCGTGGGGTAAAATATAGAAGGTTACCCCAGAGAGGTAATCAATTGCATTGGCATGGTTTACTGAAAGATTTCTTTCTTCTCTAATGAACGGTGTTACCTTTCTAATCATACATAAAATTTTAATCTACACTAGCATTAGTTTCTTTGATGTGTTTGGTCTTTTGTTAGTCTCTCACAATTTTATTTATTATAACTGGCTTTATTATTAGTTATTATTCAGTTAAAGTTACAATTAAATTGTATTCAGTTATTATTTATTATAGCAACTTAACATATGTAAAATCTACAATTACAATTAATTCCATGTCTCTATTGATTGCTACATAATTATTTTATATACATTACCCAACATCAAGTTTTCTAAAAGCAGGCCATATATTTCAAACTTTAGGCCCTTAACAAGTTGTACCACAAAGTATACAATATAAGCACTTACTGATTGAATACATTCCCCAACAAGCCCTGAAATTAAACAAATAAATAAAAATAAAAGGAGAAGAAATAAAGCTAGTCTAGTCTATGATAATAAGTGGTTGGCTACCAAGTGTCAAGACTAAAGAGCAACTATATTCCCTCAAATACCCCAAAGCAATCAGTTGCTGTCCAATTTCCATATGTAACAAGTATAGAATGTGGAGAGCTGGCAAAACAGACACTCGAAGTAGATTTCCTAACAGATTTATTTAAAGCAAATTATACTAGTTTAGCAACAGAAAGTAACACCATTTAAATACTGATCACGATTCCTAATAACAACAAACGTATTTCAATTATTTTATTAGCTATACTAGTAAGGAAAAAAAAAAATCTTTCCAGACTCCCGGATTTGACAGAATACTACTTTAAAAAACAAAATGTATGTAGGAAAATAGAGGTTAACCCTTTGTTTATAACACCTTTATTGAGATATAATTCACATACTCTGTTTCACCCACCAAAAATCTACAACTCAGAGGTTTTGGGTATGTAGTATTAATTTTTTAAACTATGGTGCAGTATATGTAACATAAAACTTGCCATCTTAACCATTTTTAAGTGTACAGTTCAGTGGCATCATTCACGTGCTGATGGACACGTGCGTGGTTTCTGTAGTTTGGACACTGTGAAAAACTGCAATGAACACTGGCATACAAGTGTGTGTCCTGGTCCTGCTTTCAATTCCCTTCGGTATATCCCCAGAAGTGGGACTGCTGGATCATTAATTCTACATTCAACATTTTACGAAACTGTATTCTACAGTGGCTACACCATTTTACATTACACAGGCAACATGTGAAAGTTCCAATTTCTCCACTTCCCAGCTGACACTTGCCATTCTGTTTTTTAATATAATTGCCAAGGTAGCTAACATACAGTGTATACAGTGTGCTCTTGGCTTTAAGAGTAGATTCCCATGATTCATCATTTACATACAACACCCACTGCTCATCCCAACAAGTGCCCTCCCCAAAGCCCATCACCCATTTTCCCCTCCCCTCAGCCCCCATTTCAACCCTCAGTTTGTTCCTTATGGTTTGCCTCCCTCTCTGTACTTTTTTCCCTACCCTCCTCTTCCCCCATTGTCTTCTGTTAAGGTTCTCAAGTTCCACATATGAGTGAAAATACATGATATCTTTCTCTGGCTGATTTATTTCACTTGGCATAAAACCCTCCAGTTCCATCCACGTTGTTGCAAATGGCAAGATTTCATTTTCTCAATGCCAAGTACTATTCCATTGTATATATAAACCACACCTTCTTTATCCATTCATCAGTTAATGGACATTTGGGCTCTTTCCGTAATTTGGCTATTGTTGATAGTGCTGCTATATGGGGTACATGTGCCCCTATGAATCAGCACTCCTGTATCCTTTGGATAAATTCCTAGTAGTGCTGTTGCTGGGTTGTAGGGTAATTCTATTTTTAATTTTTCAAGGGAACTCCACACTGTTTTCCAGAGTGGCTGTACCAGTTTGCATTCCCACCAACAGTGCAAGAGGGTTCCCATTTCTCCACATCCTTGCCAACATCTGTTGTTTCCTGACTTGTTCATTTTAGCCACTCTGGTGTGAGATGGCATCTCAATGTGGTTTTAGTTGCCATCTTAGTAGGTGTGAAGTAGTATTTCATTGTAGTTTTGACTTGCATTTCCTTAACGACTAAGGATGTTGAGCATCTTTTCGTGTTCACTGGTTATCTATCCTCTTTGGGGAAATGTCTATTGGAGGCCTTTGCTCATTTTTAACCGTGTCATCTTTTTGTTGATAGCTTGAGGGGGTTCTTTACATATTCTAAATATTAACCCCTTATCCATATATTTTGCAAATCTTTTCTCCCATTTTGTTATGTTTTCACTTTGATAATATCCTATGATTATGATGCACAAAAGTTTTTAGTTTGGATAAAGTATAATAGATATATCTCTTCTTTCATTGCTCTTGCTTTTCATGTCAATTCCAAAGTAATATCTAAGGTATAAAGTATAAAGATTAACCCCTATGTTTTTTTCTAAGAAGTCTTACAGTTTTAGTTCTTCTGTTTCAGTCATTGAACCATTTTGAATTTTTGTCTATGGTATAGGGAAGGAATCCAAACTCATTCTTTTATATGTGGAAATCCAGTTATCCCAGCACCATCTTGTGAAGACACTATGGTTTCCTAATTGAATGGACTTAATTCCCTTGTCAAAAATCAATTGGCCAAACCTGGAAGACAGTATAGAGGTTCCTCAAAAAGTTAAAAATAGAATTACTCTATGAGGGGCACCCAGGTGGCTCAGTTTGTTAAGCATTTGACTCTTGATTTCAGGTCATGATACTTGGCTCAGGTCACGATACTAGGGTTGTGGGATCAAGCCCTGCACTGGGCTCCAATTTGAGTGTGGAGCCTGCTTAAGAGTGTCTCTCTCTCCCTCAGCCCCTCTCCCACACTTGCGGTCTCTCTAAACAACTACCCTATCATCCACTAATCACACTACTAGGCATTTATCCAAAGAATACAAAAACACTAATTAAAAGGGACATACACCCTGATGTTTATAGCAGCACTATCCACAATAGTCAAATGATGGAAGCAGCCCAAGTGTCCATCAATAGATGAACAGATAAAGAAGATGTATATATACACAATGGACTATTACTCAGCCATAATAAAGGAGTTAGAGTATAACGTTAAGCAAAATAAGTCCATCAGAGAATAACAAACACAGTATGATTTCACTCATATGTGGAACTGAACAAAACAAATGAGCAAAGGGGAATAAAAAGAGGCAAATCAAGAAACAGAATCTTAACTACAGAGGACACTGATAGTTACCAGAAGGGAGGGGTGGGGGGATGGGTGAAGGGGATTAAGAAGTGTACTTGTCATGATGAGCACTGGGAGTGTGTGTGTGTGTGTGTGTGTGTGTGTGTGTGTGTGTAAGTACTGAATCACTGCACTGTACACCTGAAATCAATATAACACCATAGGTTTACTATGCCAAAATTAAAATGAAAAACAAATCAATTGGCCAAATGTGTATGAATTTATTTCAGATTTCTAAATTCCATACGTCTATCCTTATGTCAGTACCACACTGTTTTGATTATTGTAGCTCTGAAGCAAGTTTTGACACAGTGAAGTGTGCGTCTTTCAATTTTGTTCTTTTTCAAGATCGTTTTGGCTATCCAGGGCCCTTTCAAATCCCACATGAATTTCAAGATTGGCTTTTTCGTTCTGGAGGGGAAAAAAAGGCCATTGGAATTTTCATGGGGATTGTGCCGAACTCTAAACTGCTTTGGGTAGTATTTAGTTTTCTCATCCATGAACCCAAGACGTCTTTCCATTTATTCTGGTCTTAATTTCCTTCTGCAATGTTTTATAATTTATAGTGTACAAGTCTTTCACCTCCAATGGTTAAGTTTACTCCTAGGTATTTTGTTCTTTTACATGCCAAGGTGAATGGAATTGCTTTAATTTCCTTTTCTGATTGTTCACTACTGGTGTACTGAAACCCAACTGATTACCCTACAACTTGGCTGAACTTATTAGTTCTAATAACTTTCTTGTGGATTTCTTTTGAATTTTCTAAACAACAGGACCATGTTAGCAAATACAGTTCCATTGCTTCTTTTCCAATTTGAATGCCTTTGATTTCTTTTCCTTGTCCAATTCCTCTCGCCAAGGTTGCCAGTACGATGTTGAACAGCAGTAATGAAAGCGGGCATCTTTGTCTTGCTCTTGCTCTTAAGGAGAACGGTTCCAGTCTTTCATCACTGAGTATAGTATTAGTTTGGGTTTTCATCAATGCCCTTTATCATGTTGAGGAAGGTCCTACAGGTCCTAGTTTTCAATTGATATAATACTTTTTTTCCTTCCTTCTACTAATGTGATGTATAACATTGATGGATTTCCTAATGTTGATCTATAACTTTCACCGGGTCATGGTGTCCATCTATGTGCTTCCCAAAACTCATGTGCTAAAAAAAAAAAAAAAAACCTAGTGCCTGAAGTGATGGTATCCTAGGAGGTGTGTCCTTTAGAAGATGAGGAGAGTAGAGACTTCATGAATGGGATTAATGTCCTCATAAAAGTAGCCCCAGAGATATCTCTTGGTCCTTCTACCATGTACGACAGAAGGAGAATTCAATAGTCCACTGGGTTAGAAGGCCTGTAACTCAACCCTGCCGGCACCCTGAATGGACGCCCTGCCTCCAGAACTGTGAGAAATAAATGTCTATTGTTTATAAGCCACCCAGTTTGTAGCACTTTGTTACACACAGCAAACCAAAGACACTGGTTTTACCATCATTTCACAAAATAAAAAATATTTTAATCATAATAAAATGGACCCGTATCAGAAATAATCTGTTATGTGAGAAAAATAGAAACAATACAATGAATACTTTTTAAAAAAAATTTTTTTTTAATGTTTATTTATTTTTGAGACAGATAAAGAGCATGAATGGGGGAGGGTCAGAGAGAGAGGGAGACACAGAATCGGAAACAGGCTCCAGGCTCTGAGCGGTCAGCACAGAGCCTGATGCGGGGCTCGAACTCACAGACCGCGAGATCATGACCTGAGACGAAGTCGGACACTTAACCAACTGAGCCACCCAGGCTCCCCACAATGAATACTTTTTATGAATCTGAATTTATTCCCTTCAAAGGACTTATCTTTGACTTTTATCAGTCTCTGAATGAGTGTTTGCCACGAACCATCAAAGAAGTAGTATTTACCCCAGCATTATAAAAATTATTAGCTACAAGGGCACCTGGGTGGTTCAGTCAGTTAAGCGTCCGACTTCACCTCAGGTCATGATCTCACAGTCTGTGAGTTCGAGCCCCGCATCGGGCTCTGTGCCAACAGCTCAGAGCCTGGAGCCTGGTTCAGATTCTGTGTCTCCCTCTCTCTATCCTTCTCCTGTTCTCACTCTCTCAAAAATAATAAACATTAAAAAAAAAAGTAAAACAACTATTTGCTACAGCCATATTTTGGTTAACAATATTTGAAAGGAAATCTATGAAAACTGAGATACATGAACTTATTAATTTATACCTGTTCTTTAAAAAAACATACATGTAATTACTTCGAAGAAAACTGAGTTGTGTATGACTAGTTAGGCATACAATATGTTCATTAGTTGCTGGAAATCTGAAATAAAATTTACTTCAGAATGCTGTAGCTTAATAGCAAATTACCTGCTCATGAGAACCTGAAAAGATGAACTGAGAAGAAAAAACCTATTTGAAGGCATCAAACAGAGCACTGAAAACTTACAGAATTTAAGATTGAGGAAAACAGAAAACCAAGAGGTAAATCCTGTGTATAGAGTCACATTTCTCCTATACAAGCACCTGGCAGTTTTGAAAGCAGCAAAGCTTTCAGCAGACACAAGGCTAAGACGATTAAAATCAGCAGTGAGTGCCTACCACGAGGAGGGGAATATTGTAATCCCCCCAAATTTTAAATTCAGACACCAAAGTGCTGCATCCTACAAGTAAGAAAACTACAAAGAATTCATTCTTCACGCATAAAATAATTACCTAGCAAAAAATGAAAGTAGCTAATTAACTACAAAATTACCATTTTCTTAAACTTCAAATCATCTCAACTTCTGAAGAGATTAATGTAATCCAGGACTACTGGGGACCCTAGCCGTCTGTCAGTCAGAAGCAAACATAAACCTTCTCTGGATAACATCCTCCTGAGTTTCAATTCACACCTATAGTTTTTCATTACAGGATCTGGAACACACGTAAAAATAACCAAATCCACAAAGAGTAAGACAGTATCACCAAAACAAGAAAAGCAAAACAAAAACAATACAAACTGCAGGAAGAGTTCTAGATGGTGAGGGATTAGACATGGCCTTTAAAATAACAACGCTTAGGGGCGCCTGGGTGGCGCAGTCGGTTAAGCGTCCGACTTCAGCCAGGTCACGATCTCGCGGTCCGTGAGTTCGAGCCCCGCGTCAGGCTCTGGGCTGACGGCTCAGAGCCTGGAGCCTGTTTCCGATTCTGTGTCTCCCTCTCTCTCTGCCCCTCCCCCGTTCATGCTCTGTCTCTCTCTGTCCCAAAAATAAATAAAAAAAAAAACATTGAAAAAAAAATTTAAAATAACAACGCTTGGGGCGCCTGGGTGGCTTAGTCGGTTAAGCACCCGACTTTGGCTTGGGTCATGATCTTGCTGTTCCTGAGTTCGAGCCTCGCGTCTGTGCTGACAGCTCAGAACCTGGAGCCTGCTGGAGATGTGTGTGTGTGTGTGTGTGTGTGTGTGTGTGTGTGTCTGCCCCTCCCCTACTCGCACTCTCTTTCTCTCAAAAGTAAACATAAAAAAAATTTTTTTTAAATAACAATGCTTGTTGGGGCACCTGGGTGGCACAGTCGGTTAAGTGTCCAACTTTGGCTCAGGTCATGATCTCACTGTTTGTGAGTTCCAGCCCTGTGTCCAGCTCTCTGCCGACAGCTCAGAGCCTGGAGCCTGCTTTGGATGCTGTCTCCCTCTCCCCTCCCCTGCCTGCTCACTCTCTCTCCCTCAAAAATAAAAAAATAAACATTAAAAAACATTTTAAAAATAACAATACTTGATATGTTCAAGAAATTACAAGACTGAAAACTGCAGCAGAGAACATGAAATACAAAAAGCTAAATGAAAAGGGCAGAACTGAAAAAGTTTAATAACTAAAGCACTCAATGAAGGGTTCAATACCAGATTAGATACAGATGAAAAGAGAGTTCGTGAACCTGAAAACTATTTTCAAAAGAAAGCATGCAGAAGAAAGCATGGATCAACAAGAGCATGAGGCATACATGGATAGGCTTGAGAAGGTCTGACTTGCATTCCACTGTGACCCTAAGAACAGAGAAAGGAAGAAGGAAGCAGAACAGAGAGTGGCTGATAATCTTCCATAACTGCGAAGGACATTCAGCTTCAGAATCAAGAATCCTTCCCAGAAAGCAAAAGCAAGTGAACACAGACAACTCCACCCAGGCATTTCACAGTAAAACTGCTGGAAACCAGTGATAAATGCGAAGGGTTTAAGACACCACAGGAAAAGACATACTACCCTCAAAAGCAGACTTCTCAAAAACAATGGAAGTCAGAAGATAAAGAAATCCTGTCTTCAAAGATCTCCAAGAAAAGAGCTGCCAATCAAAACTGTTCTGCCTGCAAAACTGAAAGCTGAGTAAGGTATCATGTATATGAGCCAAGACTTCACGACAGCAGTCCCACAAATGCAGACATTCCTCAGACAGAACAAGAATCCCAGAGGACAACTCAGAAATTGCAGAAAGAGACTAAGAGCAACGAGAAGGGGACAGATGTAGGTAAATCTAAATAAATACTGATTGTATAAAACAACAAAAATGTCTTCTAGATTTTGAACACATAATTCATATGTAAGTTTCTTGCATTATCTGGAAAAAATTAAAAAAAAATTTTAGAAATTGATACATCAAGGACAAAAGATACCGCCTCTAAAAGAGCATATAACCACCAAGCTATCAGAAGGAGGTTAAAGAATACTGCTTTATGAACACCACTCCCAACACAACAAAGAAGAAAGAAAAAGGAGCAAGATGAATACAAAACATATTATAATGACAGATTAAAACCCAAATATATCAGTAACTACATTAAATCTAAACAGTGTAGCTTCAGTAATAGATAGCAATTTTGAGCCTGGAAGTAAACAAAAACTCATCTGTATGCTGCTCGCAAAAGACAGATCTCAAATATAAGGACACAAAAAGTTTGTAAAGGGTAAAAATATATATACGTATACCATGCAGAATTATTATCAAAAAGAAAGCTGGAAAGAGCGTAACAACAAAGTGTTACTAAAGAAAAACAGGGTAATTTCATTACAATAAAAAGATTCAACCCATTAGAAAATATTTTAAGATTTATATCCTTAGCATAGTGTCAAAACATAGAAAGCAAAACAACTGACAAAACTGAAAGAAAAACAAATCCAGTCATAACAGATTTTAACATACTTCTCTCAATAACTGACAAAGGAGACTACTAAACAGAGAAGATTTACAAAAACATTTAACAAACTTGACCTCATTTACATAAACCTCTGCAGTCAACAAATGCAGAACACACATTCCTTTCAAAGGCACATGGAATGTTTACAAAATTGATCACACACCGGGTAAAGCGAGTCTTGACAAATTTCAAAGGACTGAAATTATAGTTTGCTTTCTGCCTATGATAGAACTGAAGAAGAAATCAGTAACAAAAGATAACCCCCAAATTGCTATATTCTAAATAACATTATAGGTCGATGAAAAAAATCACCATAAGAATCAGGAAATTTAATGAAAGGAATGAAATACTAATCATCAAAAGTTCTAAGATGCACTTAAAAAGAAATTTATAGCCTAAACATATATCATAAAAGGGAGGGACGCTAAAAAGCAATAATCTAAACATCCATCTCAAGAAAATCTAAAATAAAAAATTAAACCACAACAGTGGAATTACACACAACACGGAACAGAAATCAATAAACTAGACAACATACAAAAGAGAGACTCAATAAAAGGAAACACTGCTTATTTGAAAAGACAGACAAAATTGATAAATCCTTGGTTAAGCTACCAAACAACTACCAAAACAGACACAAAGAAACAGAAACCGCAAACAAGCCTTTAACTATTAAAAGAGGTTGGACTCATAATTAAGAACTTTCCCACAAAGAAAAACTCCAGAACCAAATAGCTTCGCCTTATATTCTACCAAACATTTCAAGAAGAAAAAAAACAAAAAACACTAATCTTTCAGAAACTCTTTCCGACAAAAGAAAAAGAGGAAATATGCCCATAAGTTGTTATGTGACATCAATGTAACCTTGATATCAAAACCTGGAAAGGGTCACTGAGAGAAAATTATAGGCCTTAGGTCATTCATATTCATGAATGCAAAAATCCTAATCAAAATATTAGCAAATCAAGTCCAGACATATGTAGAGTACAATACAGTGTGACCAAGGTTGTTAGAATCCTAGCAATTCACCCATTAATAATCATAAAGAATAATCATAAATTCAGCTCAATAAATGCAGGAAAACATTGGATAAAATTCTTCAACCATTCATAACATTCAAAGCAAAATAGGAATAGAGGGGAAACTCCTCTATCTGCAAAAGTGTATCTACATAAAACCAACGGCAGAAAAACCAGACTCAATGAAATGTTGAAAGTTTTATCTCTACAAATAAGCATGAGTTAAGGCACCCATACTCACCACTTTTATTCAACATTGTACCAGAAGACCCAGTTGGTGCAATAAGGCAAAAATAAAAAGATATATACAGATTGGAAAAGAATAATTAAAACTGTCATTCAGAGAGAACATGCTTCTCTCTATGGAAAAATCCAAAAAATCTACATATGAATTAAATTAATAAATGCCTTTGAGAGTATTAGTGGATGGGTAGAAGGTCTGTACAGAAAACTACCTATTTATATAGAACGGAGAGAATACAATGAAGAAAGCACTAAGAGAGTGATTTAAAAGAGCCAGGAGAGCCCCTCCCCCATTCATGCTCTGTCTCTGTCTCAAAAATAAATAAATGTTAAAAAAAAAATTTTTTTTTTTAAATAAAAATAAATAAATAAATAAAAGAGCCAGGAGAACAGAGAGGAAGTGGGCTCAAGTATACCTCAGGTCTCAGTCTCAGAATTGTTGCTGAACCCAGCTTAAAAGCCAAGGCATCTGTTGCATGTTAGAAGGGACATAAATGGACTTCCTGCCTAGCAGTAGTCTTAGCAAGCAATCAGGTATAGATTTGTTTAACGGTAGCCAGACCAGTACCAATCACACTTCGTTCAAAACAACTATGTATTTCAGGTGTAGAGTTTGGGGAGTTCTTTATAAATTTTGGATCCTAGCCCTTTATCCGATATGTCATTTGCAAATATCTTTTCCCATTCCATCGGTTGCCTTGTCGTTTTGTTGTTTCCTTTGCAGCGCAGAAGCTTTTTATCTTCATGAGGTCCCAATGGTTCATTTTTGCTTTTAATCCCCTTGCCTTTGGAGATGTGTAAAATAAGAAATTGCTGCTGCTGAGTCAGAGAGGTTTCTTCCTGCTTTTTCCTCTAGGATTTTGATGGTTTCCTGTCTCACATTCAGGATCTTCATCCATTTTGAGTTTATCTTTGTGAATGGTGTCAGTGATCTAGTTTCATTCTTCTGCATGTTGCTGTCCAGTTCTCCCAGCACCATTTGTTAAAGAGACTGTCTTTTTTCCATCAGATATTCTTTCCTGCTTTGTCAAAGATTATTAGTTGGCCATACATTTGTGGGTCCAATTCTGGAGTCTCTATTCTATTTCATGTTGGTCTATGTGTCTGTTTTTGTGCCAATACCATGCTGTCTTGATGATTACAGCTTTGCAGTAGAGGCTAAAGTCTGGGATTGTGATGCCTCCCGCTTTGGTTTTCTTCTTCAGTATTACTTTGGCTATTCAGGGTCTTCCAGTGAAGAAATGGGCAGAAGACATGAATAGACACTTTCCTAAAGAAGACATCCAGATGGCCAACTGATACATGAAAATATGCTCAACGTCACTGCTTACTAGGGAAATAAAGTCAAATCCATACTGAGATACCACCTCACGCCAGTCAGAGTGGCTAAAATGAACAAATCAGGAGACTAGCGATGCTGGCAAGGATATGGAGAAACGGGAACCCTCTTGCACCGTTGATGGGAATGCAAACTGGTGCAGCTGCTCTGGAAAACAGTGTGGAGGTGCCTCAAAAAACTAGAAATAGATCTACCCTATGACCCAGCAATAGCACTGCTAGGAATTTACCCAAGGAATACAGGAGTGCTGATGCACAGGGGCACTTATACCCCAATGTTTATAGCAGCACTTTTAACAATAGCCAAATTATGGAAAAAGCCTAAATGTCCATCAGGTGACAAATGGATAAAGAAGATGTGGTTTATATATACAATGGAATACTACTTGGCAATGAGAAAGAATGAAATCTGGCCATTTGTAGCAACGTGGATGGAACTGGAGAGTGTTATGCTAAGTGAAATAAGTCAGGCAGAGAAAGATACCATATGTTTTCACTCATATGTGGGTTCTGAGAAACTCAACAGAAGACCAGGGGGGAGGGGGAGGGGGAAAATAAAGTTACAGAGAGAGAAGGAGGCAAACCATACGAGACTCTTAAATACTGAGAACAAGCTGAGGGTTGATGGGGGGTGAGGGAGAGGGGAAAGTGGGTGATGGGCATTTGAGGAGGGCACCTGTTGGGATGAGCACCGGATGTCTATGGAAACCAATCTGACAATAAATTTCATAAAAAATAAAAATTTAAAAATTTAAAAAACTAAAATAAAATAAATAAAAATAACCAAAACTAGAAAAAAACCCAGCTATGTAAATTCCCTCTTTCCTCTTTAAAAACTCTAACCTCCTCTATCTCTCTGGAGCACACTATTGACTTTAGTCAACTCTGTGTCTCCCAGAGGGCAATCCTTAAGACCCCAAATAAATGCACACATTTTATTTTGCAAGTTGCAGTTTTGCCTTTCATTGATCAACCCAACTAACAATGAATAAATGAAAAAAATTACAATTTTATAATGTCGCCAAAAAAGTCAGAAACGTAACCAAAGATTTGCAAGATCTCTATCCAGAAAGCCATGAAACATTGAGAAAAAGTAAAAATGCCTTAAATAATAGAAGAATATATTATATTCACAGATTAGAAAGAGTAGTATTATTAAAATGTTAATTCTTCCCCAAATGGATTTAAAATTCAGTACAAATCCAATCAGTATTCTAGAATTTTCTGTGTATAAATTAACAAAAGGATTCTGAAATTTATACAGAAATTTAAATGGTCAATAGCCAGTAATAAAATGAAAACAACAAGTAAGTAACAAGACCCATAACAAGCTATAGTTGGACGATCTGATACCATGTATCAAAATTTATTATAAAGTTATAGCAATTAAGACAAGAGATCAAAACAGTTATAAATTCATGGAAACTAACAAAGAACCCAAAAACAGCCTCATGCATCCATGGACACTAGATTTATGTGACAAGGACGGCACTCAGAGCAGTGGATTTAAGGTAATGCTTTCCATAAATAATGCCAGATCAACTAGATACCCATATGGGGAAAAGACAATCAGACAACCAGTACAACATATACCAAAATTAATTCCCTACAGATTACAGATACAGACACATAAGCTTCTAAAAGAAAATGTTGCATACTATTTTCATGATCTTGAAATGGGGAAAGTTTCCTTTTTTTTGGGGGGGGGGAAGATTTCTTATACAGGGTACCTACAAACAGTAAATTGCTAAATAGGGCTACATTAAAATTAAGAATTCGTTTAAAAAGAGGTATCATTAGGCCAGTAAAACTGAGATCCAAAAGAACTCTGACGTACTCTGCTAAGTATAAAGTGGTACACCGCTCTCAAAAACAGTTTGAAATTATATGTTAAAGTTGAACATTCTACCCTAGGTATATATACCCAACAGAAATGCACACACATGGTCACCAAAAGATATGTACAAGAATTTCAAAGCAGCAGTATTTGTAAAAACCCCAAACTGGAAGTAACTCAACCTCCACTACCAGTAGACTAGATAAAAATATTGTGGTTTAGTCATACCATGAAACATAACAACTACATTAACAGTGAAACTGAATGAACTAACTAATGATTCTCTGGAAAACCACTCACAAAATAATACACGAGAACCAAATACAAAAAGTTCAAAAACAGCTGATCACAGAAGTTCTAGGACCAGGGCAGTGATGAGAAGGAAGCACTCTTCCTCCACATTCTGCAATGCTGCCAAGAGTCTGTTTCTCCACCTGGGTTGTGATTATATGGGTGTATTTACTCAGCAATAATTCACTGAGCCATGGATTATGCTGATGATGCCATATTCACGTTCCTGTACGGATAGGTCTTTCTTCAAATTTTTTAAGAGGCAGAAAGGTAATACGATATAAATAATACCATTGAAAACTAACATTTGTTATTTAATTAAATCACAAATACTGATACACACCTATCATTTTTCACATAACTGCAGGAAAGAAACTGGAACTTATAAACACAAGCTATTAACAATTCTGTATTCCTTTCAAATTGCCTTAAAATTTTAAATTAACAACACCAAACCATTTCCATCTAGATTTTATATTTATTTGCCAATTGGAAATCTGTAACACAGATGTTGAAATAAAAGACTGAATCATACACAAAAGCCTAAGTCTGTGTGTCTTACTACCTTTAAACTAAGCCACACCGAGCTTTTGCGAAGAGAACGGATGCGATCAGACACATTCCAAGGACACCCTGCCAATCAGAGAAGGGAAAGTAATCTCCAGAGATCTTCTGTGGGCAGCTGGGGAATGGTGAAGACGTATCACCTTGCTCGTCCTCACCTATTTCATGCTCCTTCAAGGGAAATGGCAAACTCTGCTTTCAAGAAATTTCTGAATTATCATAACAGTGCATCTGTCCTAAATTTATGTGATGCTTCCTTTTCTCACTAAAACCAAAATGCACGACAAAGAAGGAAGGTGCGGGCTCTGAGAAGGTGTGAGCAGGTGATGGCAGGAGCCTTTAGAAACTCTCATCTGCCCGCTAAACAGCTTAGCTGGAAAACATCAAACCAAGGTGCTTGGGGTTCATTTAATCTTTTATGTTCTAAGACCTGAATTGATGCTAAAAGGAACATGAAGCTTTAAAAGGAGTATGTTGCACTAATTCCTGAAGTAGGACCATCAGATCTGTAAACGGACTGGTTAACTTAAAAGACCATCCCCTGAGGGGCACCTGGGTGGCTCAGTCAGTTAAGCGTCCAACTCGTGATTTTGGCTCAGTTCATGATTTCACCGTTCCTGAGTTTGAGCCCCATGTCAGGCTTCACACTAACAGCACAGAGCCTGCTTGGCATCCCCTCTCTCCCTCTCTGCCCTTCCCATGTGCTCTCTCTCTCAAAATAAATAAAGAAACTTAAAAAAAATTTTTAAAACACTACTACCTGAAATCGTAATGGATTTATTAGGGAAATGCAAATCAAAACTGCAATAAGATACTACCTCACAATAATTAGATGGCTACTAATTTTTAAAAGGCAGAAAACTAGCAGTGAGGACACAGAAAAGAGAACCCTTGTGCACTGTTGGTAGAAATGTAAGATAGCGCAGCCACTGTGGGCATCAGTACTGAGGATCCTCAAAAAAACTATAAATAGAATTATCATATGATCCAGCCATACACTTCTGGGTATATACCCCACAGAACTGAAAGCAGAGTCTTGAAGGGTATCTGTACACCCACATTTACAGCAGCATTACTCACAATAGCTAAAACACGTGAGCAACACAAGTGTCCATCCACAGATGAATGCGTAACGAAACGTGGCATTTACATAAAAGGGAATGCTATTCAGTGTAAAAAGGAAGGAAATTCTGCAACATGCTACAACATGAATAAGCCGAGTACATCACGCTGAGAGAAACCAGCCAGCCAGTCACAAAAAGACACATCCCCCACCATTCTGATCCTCGGAATGGTCACAGTCAGTCACAGACAGTGGAGTGGTGGGTGCCAGGGGCTGGGGGCAGAGGGACGTGAGTTAGCGGTTAATGGGTACATTTTCAGTTTTACAAGATGAAAAGGTATGGGATGGACTGCAGTAAATTTTATGTGTATTTCAGCAGGATACAAATTTCTTTAATGTGATGAATCTGAATGTCAAAAAGGAATCCTTTAATTGATTCCTGGGTTTTTAAATGCCTTTCATAGTACTCTTTGCAATAATCATTTACTGCCAGTAGATTACCTTTTTCTATTAAGTTAAAGGTACAGATAACTATATTTGAGTTTTTAACTACTATTTAAAAACTTTTTTTAAGTTTATTTATTTTGAGAGAGAGAGCACACAGGGGAGGGACAGAGAGAGAGTGAGACAGAATCCCAAGCAGGCTCCACACAGTCAGCACAGAGCCGACACAGGACTCAATCCCACGAACTGTGAGACCATGAGCTGAGCAAAAACCAAGAGTCGGACACTTGACCAACTGAGACATCCAGGTGCCCCTAAAATCCTTTTTTAAAGTACTATAAATTTTATGACATCTATTAGTGTTCAGTACTAGCAAAACCAAGATGCAAGTTCCAGCAGATACATCATCCAACACCAGCCAACAAGGAACCACCAGAACCATCATGTGATCTTGCCCACATATTTAAAAAGGATCACACTCTCTACAGAAAACACGTAAGAGGCACAAAGTCAAGTGTTTTTCCTGATTTTATGCATCATGGAATTTTATATACTTAACAGCCCACTCTAGGAGAAATAATACCTAGCCATAAAGATAAATGTTCATAGAATCTAAGTCTCCTTTTAAAGTGCATGTATTGCCAAAGACTGTGGGATGGAGTCTGAATGTGCGTATTTTCTTCAACTTCACAAATGAGTCTGAAAAGGAATGAGAAATTCTGATGGGCAACTAATATGGAATCCATATAAACTGTTTATTGATAAAAACTACATCAAGCACGAAGAGTGCCAGGACCAGGATGCAGGACGCTAATTCAGCTTCCCCGTAGGTGGACAGCAGACCATCAGCCAAGGCTCTCAGACCACTGCTGTCACATCACGTCACATGTACTTTCCCTTGGTGGCAAACACTCAGCGCACACCCACGGCGCCGGGCTACACACCGGAGACAAAGTGCTCTGTGGGGCCCAGCCAAACCCTCAGGGACCACAGCCTGTGCGGGAGGGGCCCCTCAAGAGAGCCACAGAAGGTGCCTTGTCCTGGGTGCGAGAGGAGCGTGAGGGAAGAAGGGCCAGCCGTTCTCACAGTAACAGTGATAACCGCCCTGTCTGCAGAGCTTCTGTCCTCGGCCAAACACACTGAAAACCAGCGGTAACACTTGTGTCTGAACCTGCAGAGTCCATGGAGGTGCCACAACCAGCCAGTGCACCTCTGCTTACTCCTGGCTTTGCATGAAGATCAATGGCCTTGTTCAGAATAAAACCAAAAACAGTCCTCTCGCTGTCACAAACCCTCACAGTCGTCACTGCCATATGCCACGGTCAGAACACGAACCACCCCTGAGGAGACCTACAGAAACATCTCCCCAGTTGTTATTAGCCCAGAAAGCAAACACCCTGTATGTGAACTGGAGCTCTAGCCTATACAACCAGGAAGAGCAAATTTGATTTCAAAAAGGGTTAAAGAGGAGGAAGGGGGTGGGTAAAAAAGAGGGCAGAGGGAAGGGAAAGACAGAAGGAAAGGACGAGGCAGAGGGGGAGGAGGGAGAAAGTTGAAGGAAAAAAAGGCAAACGGCAAGGAAGGCCAACAGGAGCTTTGGAAAATAATGGGTTTTTAGGTTACCCCTGCTACGGCATACATATCAGAGGAGAAAAGATCACCAGGGCTTGACTTTGGGCTGTGAATGAGGGTGAGGCGAATGTCAAGGTTTCTGGCTTACACAGCATGTTGCATTGGGGTGTTTTCAACTGGCGTGTGGAGTTTAGGGTGAAGACCGTGACTGCAGAGGGGAGTGTTGTGGGCTCTGGGTCTGGACCTACCAAGTCCTAGGTCTCTTTCAGACCTCCCAAGGGGGGCATGGAGTAGGTGCGGTCAGGGTGCTGCGGAGCCAAAAGCACACGCTGACTGAAACCATCACGGCAGATCCCACGGCCCAAGACAGAACGGAGTAGAGCGCGACACTGGACCAACATCTGCTGATGAGATAGCGGGATGAAGGACGTGCGGGCTGGGGAGGGAAGACCTGACCTGACTGAGGAGCACATCTGGGAGAGCTGTCTTACGCAAGTGAGCACAGACAGGACTTCAAGGAGGGAGGAGTGCTGCCGAGAAGGCACAAAAAGAACTGAAAAGCATCCACCAGGTGTAGCACAAGGCCGGTCACTAGTGACCCGCAGCAAGAGCAGTTTTGCCCACAGCCAGACGAGCGGCTTAGGAGTAAGTGGGAGGTGGAGGGACAGAACAAACTCCAGAAGACAGACCCAGAAGAGGTAGCAGGAAAGAAACGGATGTCATGTGGTCTGTGGTTTATCTGAATTTTATCTTCACTGTACCTAAATATGTGTGTAAGATTTCTTTAACCAAACAGTGCCAACACTCCCACCCTAAAGAGATCACGGTCAACCACTTTTAGTCTTGTTTTTTGGTACTTACTTCAGTATCCATAAATAACATGATTATCCTACCTCATCCACAGACTTCCTATCCTATGTCAATTCATCTCTTTCACACACATTCCTCCCCCACCCTCATCCTTCCTTTTATCTGCTCGAGAAAATCATTCCGGTTAAATCAATACTCAATGTCTGTATTTTCAGGACAGAGCAAACACTATTCCTAACTGGGACATAAGTCGCCCCCTCTCCATGCAATAACCCACACTTTCAACTCTCAACTCCCTGCCTCTTAGCTCCCAGGACCCCATGTTCCACTGGGGCTCCAGTAGGACCTTCCCCAGGCAGAGAACAGGGCAATGGTGGCATTCACCTCCTGTCTCTTCATCTCAGGGATCAGTCCTACGCTGCCCATCATCCAGGGCCTGCAAACAACTGCTTCCCAGATCCTACCCATGTTCCCCACGGTCTGCGATGGGAACACAAGCATAGTAGCAAGTGGTCCTTCATGGCCAGAAGTGGAAGTCTAGACCTCCTCCCAACCCCCGTTTTCAACGTGGCCTCACCCACTTTCAGGTGGACCTAGATCAGAACTGTCCTTTCCATGAGGTCTGTAGTACAGAGGAGGGTAGTGAGCGGGCTGTGCACAGTACTGTGCAGACGAGGACAAATCATCCTGTCATTAACCCCACCCACTCCCCACCCCACTAATTCTAGTTTTTTTTTTTTTTTTAGTTTAAAAAAATTTTTGTTTAAGTTTTATTTATTTTTGACAGAGACAGAGTGTGAGCATGAGCTGGGAGGTGCAGAGAGGGAGAGGGAGACACAGAATCCGAAGCAGGCTCCAGGCTCCGAGCTGTCAGCACAGAGCCCGATGCGGGGCTCGAACTCACGAACTGTGAGATCGTGACCCAGGCCGAAGTCAGACGCTCAACTGACTGAGCCACCCAGGCGCCCCACCACCCCACTAATTCTAATTCCTGAGATTTCCCCTATTTTGGGACACAACTGGCATGCTTCTTGGTCCTTCCCTCTGCAGGCACGTAGCTACCCTGCCTGCTAAATCGAAAACACTTCACCCACTTCTTTCCAGTTTACACAATGCTCACGACAGCTCTTCTACACCCTAGTCTAGCTCATACATTTTGTCCTCATACATTTAGGAACTTTACTCTTTTTAATTGGATTTCAGGAAAGAATATATGTTCAATTTATCAGGTTTTGCCAAAAGACACATTTGAACTTTTATTTCAAATGCCAAAGACCTGAAAATGTTTGAGATCCAGTTAAGATTCACTGGAAAGGCTAAGGTAGACTATCCAAGAGGGAAGGAATAGATAACCTCTCTGGAAAGCCAGGAGAGGAATCCAAACCAGAAAAGGAGTAATTACCCTTTACTATGAACATAACAGAAATATATGCAAATTAGCAATAATTCTAGTCAGATCTGAAAATAATGGACATTTCCAAATCTAGTGAATACTAAGGAAAACACTCATTTTGTGTTTGGGAATACTCCATGGTACTGAGATCAATAATAAAAGAATAGTTAGTAAGGGTGTCTGGGTGGCTCAGTCAGTTAAGCACCAGACTCTTGGGTTTCCGTTCAGGTCATGATCTCACAGTTCGTGAGACTGAGCCCCATGTCGGGCTCTGTGCTGACAACATGGACCCCACTTGAGATTCTCTCTCTGCCCGTCCCCTGCTCATGCTCGTTCTCTCTCCCCCAAAATAAACTTAAAAAAATAAAGAACAGTGAAAGGGCAGTACTCAATTTTCTACCGCTCAATCACATAAAGTGGGGAAATGATGAGGGTCTTGCAGTCAGCCTCAAGCTCCTGAAATATAAAAGCTGCTGCCATGAGCTTACACAGCCATCTACCCTGTAGCTGTCAGGGCCGTTCTCACACAGCACAGTTCTTGTAATGGCTTGTTCTACTTCCTTCCAGAATGTGTGTTCTGTAGAATAGGGGCTCACCAATGTCCAGCATGATGACCTACAAGCCTGACACACAGCAGGTAGTCAACAAGTATTTGTCATACGACTAAGTCTGAATTTAATAATCCCCAAAGAGTGCAAATTAAGTAGCCTGTGGAGGCAAATAAATATATCTCAATAGAAATTTGGGGTACACATGTGTAATTAAAACCTTTCCATCTTGAAGAACAGAGCCGGAAGCATCACACTTCCTGACTGCAAACTATATTATTTGGAGAGCTAAGACTGCTGTGTGGTACATTTGAAAGTTGTGAAGATAGTATATCCTAAGAGTTCTCATCATGAGGAAAATCACCTTTTTCTTGTTCCTTTATTTCTTTTCATATCTGTAGAAATGATGGATATTAACTAAACTTTATGGTAACCGTTTCACAATCTAGAGGTCAAATCATTAGGTGTGTACCTTAGACTATACAGGGCTGTATGTCAATTACTTCTCAGAAAAACCGGAAGAAAAGATCTTATAGACAAAAATGGTATTACAAAGCTATAGTAATCAAAAAAGTATGGTACTGGCATGAAGACAGGCACATAGATCAATGAACCACAAAAGAGAACCCAGAAAAAAACCCCACACATATATGTTCAATTACTTTATGGCAAAGGAGCCAAAAATACACCATGGGGAAAGACAGTCTCAAAAACAAGACAGCCACTACAAAAGAATAAAAATGAACCATTACATCATACACAAAAATCAACTCAAAATGGATTTGAACCTAGGACCTGAAACCTTAAAACTCCTACAAGAAAATACAAGGGGCAAGCTCCTAAACACTGGTCTCTCGGCAATATATATTATTTGACACCAAAGCAAAGCAATAAAAGCAGAAATAAACAAGTGGAACTACATCAAACCAAAAGGCTTCTGCCCAAGAAACAAAACCATCAACAAAATGAAAAGCAACCTACAGAATGGGGAAAATATATGCAAATCATGTATCTGATATGAGGTTAATCCCCCAAATATACAAATAACTCATGCAACCCAACAGAAAACAAACAATTCAATTAAAAAAGTAGCAGAGGGTCTCAATATAGGCAACTTCTCTTACTGCACTTGATTTCATTGTGCTTCACAGATATTGCATTTTTTACAAATTAAACGTTTGTGGCAACTCTGCACAGAGTGAGTCTATTGGTGCTATTTTCCAACAGCATTCGCTCACTCATGTCTGTACCACACTTTGGTAATTCTCAAAATATTTTTTGTTATTATTCTACTTGCCATGGTGATCTGTGACCAGTGATTTTGACTTGCTGAAAGCTGAGGTGATGATTAGCATTCTTTACTAATGTTTTTAAGTATGTATAATTTTTTTTTCATACATAATGCTATTGCACACTTAGCAGACCACAGTATGTTGTAGACATAACTTCTACAAGCACTGGGAAACCAAAAAATTCATTTCACTCTACTGCAATATTTGTCTAATTGCAGTGGACATTTTTCCAAAAAAGACATCCAGACTGCCAACAAGTACATGAAAAGGTGCTGAACGTTTCAGTAATCATTAAGGAAATGCAAATCAAAACCACCATGAGATATCACCTCACACCTGTCAGAATGGTTACCATCAAAAACACAAGAAATATCAAGTGTCAGCAAGGATGTGGAGAAAAAGGGAGCCCTTGTGCACTGTTGGTGGGGTTGTAAACTGGTACAGCCACTACAGACAGCAGTATGGAGGATGCTCAAAAAAAAAAGAAAACACAGAACTACCACGTGACCCAGCAATTCTACTGCTGGGTATTTATTGGAAGGAAATAAAATTGCTATCTCAAAGTGATATCTACACCTTCTTGTTCATTACTGCATAAATTACAACAGCCAAGACACAAAAACAACTTCAGTGTTCACGGACAGATAAAATGTCACACACACACGCGCGCACGCGCGCCCTGGAATACTATTCAGCCATAAAAATGGAAGGATACCCTGCCATTTGCAACAACACAGATGAACCTTGAGGGCATTATGTTACATGAAATAAGTCAGACACTCTACAATCTCACTTACGTGTGGAATCTGAAAACCACCAAACAAGCTCAGAAACAGAAGAGGGGTGAAGGAGGTTGAAAGGTACAAACTTCCAGTTCTAAGATAAGTAAACCCTGGGGATGTCAAGGACGGTATGGCGACCACAGTTACCAATACTGTACTGTGTTGTGTTGAAAGCTGCTAAGAGAAAGTAAACCTTAAAAGATGCCATCACAAGGGGAAAAAATATGTATGTGAGGTGAGAGAGGTTAACTAAACTCATTGTGGTGATCATTTCACAATATATAAATAGATGGAATCATCATGCTGTACACCTGAAACTAATACAGTGTTCTATGTCAATTATATCTGCATCAAGAAATTTCACAGGGGCATCTGAGTAGCTCAGTCAGTTAAGCATCTGACCAGCTCAGGTCATGATCTCACAGTTCATGGGTTCCAGCCCCACATCAGGCTCTATGATGACAGCTCTGAGCCCGCAGCCTGCTTCAGATTCTGTGTCTCCCTCTCTCTCTCTCTGCCCCTTCCCCTGCTCATGCTCTGTCTCTCTCTCAAAATAAATAAACATTAAGAAAAAAAAAAAGAAATTTCATGTTGCATCTTGAACATGTCGGAAACAAGCACACAGAAAATGACAACCTACAGTTTTGCCATCTCTACAGATTTCATCATAAAAATGGAAGTCTGCAAAGAATCAAACTATGAAACTATGAACGATCTGAGTTATAACTTCTCTTTTAAACAATTTATTAAACAAAATGGGCATATCATCTTGATCTAAAAATTTGGGAACTGCAGTGTGAAACCCAAACTGTTAGTTTTTCTGCCTTGCCTTAAACAATTTCAATTTTACCCAAAGTGGGTAATGTGTCCAAATCTAATGGATATTAATGTACAGAAATTTTTATTAAAACCTCTAGTATTTTACAGTTCTTATAACAGCATAAATATAAAAAGCTTAAATTTTGTGAAATGTGAAAACTTTTTATTCAAGGAAAAAACAAACTTCCTTTCATAAGAATGTCATCTGCAAACAAGAGGGAGTAAAACTAGTAACTAGTGATTGGTACAGGCACAAAAAGAACTGGGAAGATATAAAAGATTGAAAGATAATAAAGACTTTTTTTAAACGTTTCATAATGTAAAATTAATTAAATAGAACATAAATGTCTCTCTCCTTATAAAGCAAAGACATATAAGTATCTCACAAAAATATATAACAAAGAGGTGTAAATACTTGCTTTTAGACAACACCACTAACTTTGCATTTCCACATTGTTGGGCCAAGGAAAATTTTTTGTAAATGTTTACTTATTTATTTTGAGAAAGAGAGAGAGAGTTAGCATCAGCAGATGAAGGGGAGGGAGAGAGGGGGAGGGAGAGGGGGAGGGAGAGAGGGAGGGAGAGGGAGGGAGAGGGAGGGAGAGGGAGGGAGAGGGAGGGAGAGAGAGAGAATCCCAAACAGGCTCCCTGCTGTCAGTGCACAGCCCGACTCGTTTCTTGATCTCCCAAACCCCGAGATCATAATGGGAGCCGAAATCAAGAGTCAGACACTTAACCCACTGAGCCACCCAGATGCCCCTGGACGAAAATTTTAACCAGTGATATAAACTGATGTCATCAGTGTAAGTTTATGAAGTTACAAGCACATACACTGTATTCTTGGCATAACTTTGTTTTCTCTTAATTGAAGTGGTTTTAAGTTTTTATTTTAATTCCAATTAGTTAACAGGCAGGGTTATATTAGTTTCAGGTGTACAATACAGTGATTTAACACTTCCATACATCACCCAGTGCTCCTCATAACAAGTGCATCCTTGATCCCCCACCCACCTCCCCTCTGGTGACCATCAGTGTGTTCTCTATAGTTAACAGTGTACCTTGGTTTGCCTCTCTTTTTCCCTTTGCTTATTTGTTTCTTAAATTTACATATGAGTGAGATCATATGGTGTGTGTCTTTCTCTGATGGACTTATTTCACCTAGCAGAATACTCTCTAGCTCCATCCATGTCATTACAAATGGGAGGTGATTTCTTAACTACTTTTACTAAAGTGTTTCGAACACTTAACCACTAACTCTATAATATTAAAGGAAACTACTGTTAGCTGTCTACAGCAGTTCACACAAAGCATACCTAATTTTGTTTACTGGGCAGGAAAGAAAAGAGAGAAGCAGTCTTACGGTAGTCTCTTTAGCAGCAAAGGCTTTCATGACGTGCTCCTGTTAAAAACCAGCCTTTGGGTCATCACGTACACAGGTTTACGAGCGCCTGTTTGCCTAGCACTGCTCTAGGTACTCAGGACGTGGTGGACAACTCAGAAAGGGGGGGCGGGCAGATAATACACATAAAAACAAGATGAATTCAGACAGTGCCAAGTCCTATAAAAAAAATAAAAGGCAATGGTGAGGCCTCCTGAGACGATTAATTTTACGTGTCAATTTCACAGGCCACCAGCCCAAGGCTGGTTAGACACAGTTTCTGGGTGAGATCAACATCTGAATGGGTGCACTCAGTAAAGCGACTTCCCTCCCCACAAAAGTGGGCCTCCTCCAATCCACGGGGGGCCTGGGCCTATTAGGGTGGCTGGTCAGCTCATCTCATCTTCTGACTTGGGACGGAGATTTACACCATCAGCTCCCCTGGCTTTACTTGGACAGGAACGCAACACCAGCTTTCCTGGTCTCCAGCTTAACAGATTTGGGGACCTCCCAGCCTCCATAAACAAAGAGCAAAACCAATCTCCATGTGTGTGCGTGCATGTGTCCTGTGGGTTCTGTGTCCCTGGAGAACACTGCCTAGTACAGCTCCTTTACACTGGCTGGTCACATTGCCATGGCAGTGTCATTAGTGTTCATTCATCAGATATTTGTAGTTCTTGTCCCTGGCACTAATAGGACTGAACTCCCTCACTGCCCTTAAATTAGGTTTGGCCACGTAACTAGATTTGGCGAATGGAATCTGTGTAAAAAGGATCTATACCAATTCCATTTGGGAAGATTTAGAACCTCTCTCTCTCTCTGATAGGCTATGCCCTTTTTTCTTTATGCCATGGGTAAAGCCAGATGGTGGCTGCTGTGTCACCCTACGTCCCAGAATGAGGACAGTGCACAGCAGTGTTCCCAGACCATCTATAAGGGACGTGTCACATGGGCAAGAATCACTCTTCTTTAAAGCCACTGAGATGTGGAGGTTGCTTGTTATGGCAGCATAACCTAACCAATCCTGATGATCCTAGAATATTAGGGAGATTCTATTTGAGGTAAGACCTGAATGATGAAAAAGAGCTAGTCATGTGAGAAAGCCTGGGATGGAGGAAGGCAGAACGCACAGTGACTGTAACGTGCAAAGAGACAGAGAGGTATGCTGAGATCCGAAGTCCAGAGTGACCACACCAGTGTGGATTTCCACATAATTTCAATAGGCAGCAACAAACAGGATTTTAAACTTCAGAAGAACAGAAGAGGCAACAATCTGATTTAAGAAAGTAATCCTTAGATGACAGAATAAAGATTTTTCTATTTTATCCCCTTCTCTAAAAGCAACAAACAAAACAAGTATCTTTGAAGAACATATACTCTACAAAAAAATGAAAAAAGATAAAAAGATAAATGAACTATAAATGTTCTGGCCAAAGAGCGAAAGATCAAATTTACACAGGGGTGTAGTAATGAGAAGCAAGCCACCGGCCTACAACTCCAGGAAAATTTGGGAACAGGAGGCAGCAGGTGCAGGGATAACCAGGGATGCTGAATAAATGGCCTTACTTAATAGACTGGATAAGAAGCCATTAGACTCCTGCATCTGTAATGCCGTCAGGCAGGTTCAATCAGACATCCACCCATCCGCATCCCTGAGGGAACAGGAGACAAAGGCTATGAATAGGTAGAACCAGAAAGTGCATCTGGCAGCAACAAGGGTGGTGGTGATATACAAGCGAAAAACAGGAGGTTCAATAAAAAGCTACACGATGAATTGTAAACACCTGGCAGCTCCTTTCTACCACTAAATTCCAGGTACCTAATCTCAGGCTCAGGCAAGAGGCCAGATGAGAACTTTGTGGAGAAATTAAATTATCACAGACACTGATGTCCGAGGGAAACTAAGAAGCAGCCATCTGGCCCACTGACATCCTTACTGTAAAGCCCATATGCAGAATTTCATATATCTTTCTAGTGCCTCACCCTTAAATATGGACAGACAGCCAAGGATCACCAGACACTGGCGAACAGTTTCTCAATAAAACAAAGAAAAAGGTCGTATCATGCAAACAGAAAACCAGGGGAGGTGGGAGAGGACATGATACTTAAACAGAAAATGCAGGAATAGTAAAGATTTTCAAAATACACATAACAAATATCAAAGAGATGGAAAAGAGAATGTATCTATGAACCCATAAATAGAACATTGTAAACAGGAATATTGAGAAAATATTTAAAGATGATGAATAACAAACCCTGCTAAAGGAATAGAAGATAAGTTTAGGCTATGTCCCATAAAGTTGAAGAAAAAGACAAGAAACGCACAACAGGAGGCCAGAGGAGAAAATCTTATAGGTGATACAATATCCGAATAACAAGAGTTTCAGAAAGAGTATCTGGAGGGGAGAAAGTTATCCAAGAAATAATTCAAGGAAAGAACCTAGCAATGAAGACAGGCATGTGCAGGGGAAAGGGCCCATCAGGTGCCCAGCACAGGAATGGGAGGAGGGCCAAAGCACGCTGCCTTCAAAGGTCAGAACACCAGCGGAAAGCAGCAGAGCCCCCAGGCTGCCACAGTCTGAGATGTTTCGGATTTCTCAACAGCAATGTAGAAGCTAGGAAATGATGGGAGAATGCCTTACAAATGCTGAGGAAAAATTATTTTCAACCCAAATTTCTGTAACTATGCAAACAATCAACTAGTGAAGGTTGAATTTACTGCGAAGAGATTTTCCATCTGCACATAACCCAGAAAAGAATGCCCTATGCACCCCTTTTCAGGAAGCTATGAATATGAATAAATACACCATAATTAAGGAAGACCTGGGAACCCTGTGCTATGTAGGAAACAGGACTGAACACAGGAAGCAGACAGCAAATTCCTGGAGCGAGTGCTGTAAGGCAGAACCGGAGTATCCAGTCCACATCAGAGAGAAACATAAGAGGGATCAGGGTGAAATGGAGAATTTCTTAGATTCAATAAACACACAAACTTATATTATAAACAAGAAACAATACACATAAATTTATGGATATCCTTGCAGAAATCTTAAATAAAATTTTTGCAAACAGAACCAAACAGCACATTAAAATAAATGCAGTTTTCCAGGAATGAAATGATGGTTCAATATTAGGAAATACATTAACATAATTAACGTGAGAAGAGCTAAGAAGAATATGATCACCTCTGTAAATGCTGAAAAGGCACTTGACAAAATTTAACATCCATTCATGTAAAAAAAAATGAACTGAGGGAACTATGTGTACATATACATGCATGTAGCAACAAAGTCAGCATTAATGAATTATTAGAGAATTCTCTGCTAGAGTAGATAAAGAATTATGGGTCCTCACTACATTGTTCTCATGTAATACTGCACTGGAGGTACTTATCAGTGCAGTTACACAAGAGGAAGCAATCAGAGGAACAGGAATGGGGTGGGGGGAAGGTAGCAATACCTCTATTTGCACACACAGATGGTATGATTATGTATCCAGAAAACTAAGAAGAATAAAAAATTCAATCAAAATACTTTATTTAATAGGATAAAAAATTAACATGCAGCAGTGTCTTCATATACATAATTTAGAAGAAACAAAAATATATCCCATTTATAACAAAAGATTAAAAACAATGAAATATCTAGTAGTCATAAACTTAAAGAAATACACAAACCAATATGGTGAGAGTTATAACATGCTCCTGAAAAACACAAATGTAAAATCGAATAGCTGGAAAGATACCATGTTCTCAGGTAGAAAGGCTCAGGATCATCAAAATGCCAATTCTTTCTAAGTTAATTTAGAAGTTAATACAATTTCAATCAAATATTCAAAATTATTTTCTTAAGAAAGAAAACGGTTTCATAAAACTTCATTAGGAAGAATAGCAAGAATTTTCACAAAAAGAAAAACAATGAGGAAGAGCTAACGCTACCAGGAATTAATACATAACTAATTATTAGTAAATATAATTAATAAGTGCAGGACTGGCACATGAAAAGAGATTAATGCATGAAGATAGAAAGTTGAGATTTAGTCCCAAGTGCTTACGGAAATCTTTTACAAGAGTAATCTGAGACTCCATTTTACCATTTCTCACCTATCAGACTATTGGAAGTAGAAGAGCCTGGCAAGATCCTCTGCTGTACAGCAGCACAGCAACAACCCTCCTCACACCCTGCTGGTAAGAACACAAACACCACAGTCTTCATGTGAGGAAGGTGGCAGTAACCACCAAAATCATGTATGCATTTACTAGTTGGGCGAGCAACATCACTGACACAATCACAAATGATATGCACAAAAAGCCATTTATTATAGCACTATCTGTAATATTAAATCAATAGGGGACTGGTTAAACATAGCATGGGGCACCCACCCAGTGGAGTACAAAGCAGGTGTAAAAAAGAACGAGAGGTCATGTGAAAAGGCAACCAAGAAATGGGCTTCATGAAAATTAAAAGCTTTTTTGCTTCATAGCACACCATCACGAAAGTGAAAAGACAATCCACAAGACAAAAACTATTTGTAAATCATATATCTGAAAAAGGACTTCTATGCATACTCTACAAAAAAAAATTCTTACAATTTGATAATAAAAAGACAACCCACTTAAAACATGGGCAATGATACAAAAAGATATCAGGATATAAGGAGACATTTCTCCAAAGAAGATAAACAAATGACCAACGACCACATGAAGAGACGCCCAACATCATCGGATCACTAGGAAAATGCAAATCAAAACCAAAGTGAGATATTACTTGACACTCATAAGAAAACTCTACTCAAAAAAACAAGACAAAAGCAAGTGCCAGCTAAGATGGGGAGAAGTTGTATCCTCACACAACGCTAGTGGGCAGGTAAAATGATGCAGTGGCTTTTGAAAATAGTGTGGCAGTTTCTCGAGAGGAGGCATATGACCCAGCAATTTTTCTAGGCAAATGACCAAGAGAATTGGAGAGATGTTGGTCAAATGGTATAAGCTTCCAATTCGAAGATAAATGAGTTCTGGGGGTGTAATGCATAGCACTGTAATTACAGTTAACAATACTATATCGTACACTTGAAAGTTGCTGAGCAGTCAGATCTTACATGTTCTTACCACAACAGAAATCATAACTATGAGATGTGATAGAGGTGTTGGCTACCTCCATGGTATAATCATATGGAAATACATAAGGTATCAAATCAACACACAGTACACCTTGGTATGGCAATTAGATCTCAATCAAAAAGAAAAACCTATGTCCAACAAAACTTGTGCGGATATAGACATAGCAGCGTGATTCGTAAGAGCCAAAAAATGAAAACAACGCAAATATCCATCAACTGATGACTGGATAAATAAAATATGGTCTATCTACTAGGTTATTGCTCATACAACGGAAAACTCCTGAACCATAAAACGGAAGGAAGTACGGACACCTGTTACATGGGTGAACCTTGAACACGATGCTCAGTGAGAGAATCCAGACTCAAAAGGCCACATGCCCTAGGACCCCAATGACAGGAAACATCCAGAATGGGCCCATCTACAGAGACAGCAAGCAGAGGAGGGGCTGCCTGGGCTGGGAGAGGTGAATGGGGAATATGTTAATGGATTCGGGGTTTCCTTCTGGGGTGTGAAAATACTCTAGAATTAGAGAGTGAAAGCGCTGCGCCACCTTGAGAATGTGCTAGAAACCACTGAACTGCGCACTTAAAACACAAGTCACAGAAGCCAAAGGACACAGCTTATTCACATGAGGAGTCTTACAAAAGTAGAATTACATGAATCTTCTGTGCTTTAATAATTAACATGTTGCCATACACACACACACACACACACACACACACACACACATATATATATTTTTTAACTTTATTTATCTTTTGAGAGAGCAAGCAGGGGAGGGGCAGAGACAGAGAGAGGGAGACAGAGAATCCGAAGAAGGTTTCACACTGTCAGTAAGGAGCCCAATGTGGGGCTCAAACTCAGGAACCGTGAGATCATGACCTAAGCTAAAACCAAAAGTTGGATGCTTAACTGACTGAGCCACGCAGGTGCCCCTTTGCCACAGATTTTAAATCTTAATGCTTATTTTTGAGACAGAGGGAGAGAGAGCACAAGGGCAAGTGGAGGAGGGGCAGAGAGAGAGGGAGACACGGATTCTGAAGCAGGCTCCATGACCTGAGCCGAAGTCAGACGCTTAACCAACTGAGCTACCCAGGCACCCCCTGCCATGTATTTTAAATCTAAATTACTTTCCTCAAGTTCCCAAGACCTAGGTATCAAACACTCAATACTGTACATAGTAGCTGATCCTTAATAACAGAAAACAACAATTAATTATAAAATTCAGTTTAAAAAAACTTAAAACTCTTTATAATATCCTCTTCTACCACCAAAAAATATCAAAGAAATGTCAGATTATATACTGCCAAGTTTCAAGTATCAATGAAAAGATCTGTACCTACATAACCTAAAATATTAATATGAAGGTATTTTTTGTTTGTATTCCTAATCTGACTCAAATTACTTTGTGCTTTTACTAGGTAGGTACTCGGAGTCATGTGCTGGATAGTGATGAAAATGCAGACCATACTATGCTGTCTCTCAAAAGAATATAATCCACCAATCTACCTCCAAATGTATGGTTTTCACACTATCTAAACGTGACAGCACTAGTTGTTTTTTCTTTTTAATTTAAATAAGTCTTTAAGCTAAAGTATGTATCATATCTGATTATATTTATCTTAAGAAATTAATCACCTGACAAGGAAAAAAGCTTTTCCAAAGAGTTACTGTTACAGGACTCATAAGTAAAACAACTAAAATACAAAAACAGTTTATCCTTATTAAAAACAAGACATGTAAGAACTGTTGAGTCATGATATTGTACACCTGAAACTAATAGAACACTGTATGTTAACTATACTGGAACTTAAAATAATTAAAAACAAGATGTATAAATCTTCCAAATAAGTATGATTTTTTTTATGTTTTTAATTTATTTTTGAGAAAGAGTACAGGGAAGGGGCAGAGAGAGAAGGAGGCAGAGGATCTGAAGTGGGCTGTGAGCTGTCAGCACACAGCCCGACGCGGGGCTCAAACCCATGAACCATGAGATCACGACCTGAGCTTGTCAGCTGCTTAACTGACTGAGCCACCCAGGTGCCCTGATGATGATTTTTTTTTAAGCACTAAAATTTCCTTAAAGCAAGGTGACTGGCAATCAAACATCTATCAGACACAGCCTAGCTGCTTAGACAGCATGTAGAGATAGCAAACACGTTTCCCTAATAATCCAGGGTCGTCACCATGCACAGAGACACCTACCTACCTACCTCGGGGTGTCACAGAGCAGGCGTCTATGCTGTGGGGCTCTTAGCAGAATCCCTGACATCTACCCACTAGATGCCAATAATTTCTCCTAAGGCATGACAGTCAAAAATGTCCCAGGTCTCCAGACATTGCCACATGTCCTGTGGTGAGCTCATGTTGCAAATCAGACATGCTTTTTACATATGTGTGCTTGACTTTTGTTAATTTTCTATCTCCTCCCTTACTGTTCACCACTGACCCACTAACCTCTTCCCAGTATGCATGTTTCTTAAAAGATGCACTTTTCCTTTAAAAGCTGTTTTAAATATCCACCAAATATCAGACCACCACCCTGATGACAGATGGTTTCCCAGGGTCATGCTGTAAGAGGTAGGAGTTCTCCTCTAAATAAAGGGTATGAGTTTTTAGATTTCTAACCACTATGGATATCAGTTAGCCTCTCTAGATTTTTTGGTCTTTTCATTCTTTTTTAAGTTATCTCTGTATGCCCAACATGAGGCTCGAACTCACACTCCCAAGATCAAGAGCCACACATTCCAACGACTCTTGTTTTCATTTCCAATCAAAAACAAAAGTGCAAAAATTGTATCCTGTCTTATTTTGCTTTTCTTACGATTGCCACGGAGGCCAAATATGTCTTCACTTTTTTTAACATGTGTAACCCTTTTCTACACAAGTGCTCATCTGTGTTCTCTACAGATAAAACTACTAGGAAAAGATGTCCAATTAAAGGAAGTCAAAATAAGAGGAATTTTCTCATATTTCACTTGTAGCCATGAACTTTCAAGTAAAAATAAAAGATACAAACATGAAACGAACATAAAAACCCTGACACAGAAAGACTTCAGATACATACCTACGGCAGATTCTCATCATTTGTAGAACTCACACGTGTGAACTCCCCTCTTGCTGAAATCCGTACCTGTGGCCGCAGTCACTCAGGACAGGACACTTTCCCAGCTCCCGTTCCGCCTCCTGTTCCAGCCCAGACAGTAAACAGTGCCCTTTCTGCGGTCTACTTAATGCATGGTTTTTGCATTTCTGCGCTCTGTTGGTGATCTCCCAGCTTGAACAGTCTAAGCGAGGGCTCCTGAGCACAGCAGGCTGTGGCTGCCTCATGGAGAGGGTGCACGTGTCAGGTAGGCCTCATTCAGGCAGCCGGTCACAGGGCTGTCCCTAACAACTCACCTGCCCCGTCACCCAGAACCAGGCAGGAGAAGTGCACCCACTCGTGCCTGAGGCTACTCCAGAAAGTGCTACGGTAACATCGACGGTGCTCAAAAGATGGAAAAGCAGCTGCATTCATGGATCCAGGAGGTGATAACAGATCAAAAAGTGTAGTGGACGGCATTGTTCTGAGGTGAAAGTCCAAGAAATTTACAGTCCAGTTACCTGGGGTCAAGAAAACACTAGACCCTCCTCAGGTAGTGCTGGCTGCCTGCCATGTTTCAAAAAGTGACACCATATGAAAAGAGGTTAAATTTGCCTGCATATACTGGCTTGTTTTATAAGGATTTTAGCAAATGACACTGCAGAACAGAAATGGCATTTCGGGTTACAGAAACGTGAGCAGAGGGCTAGCAGGAATGTAACCCTGGGTTTTTCCCTCAGAAGCAAAGGATCAATGTTGGTGAATTCCCTGTCTGTGGTGACCTGACATAACATTACTGTGAATAAAAAGATGGACTATAATTATAATGTAATCTTTACTTTTCAGAGGTTTTAAATAGTCATTTTTGTAACATGATAAAGAGAACATCCTGCAAACCATTTTAAGCAGGGAGATGAAGAAAACCAAAGCTTTTATGAGCTTTCCAGTTAGATATACAGCCAAGGCTGATCACTGCCACCATGGCAGAGTATTCCCTGTCCTATAACTCACGCATAACATTATTTCCTAACAAGTCAGTTAAAATGACATGATCACGGTCTTTCAGGAACTTAAAAAACTATGAACAGGGTCATAATGTTTGTGTCGAGAATTATTTTTTGAAGCCATTATTTACAACACAGCAACCATACCAGCCCATGCTAAGGTAACCAAAAGGCGTTGTTTCTCAAATATTTTTTTCCAAGAGGAATCTGTCATAATTTGCAGATTGTACACTGGTAAACATCAACTTTGAAGGACACATAACAATTCTGTACTTCAGAAGCGACAGAGTATGAACTATTTAGGTACACATCAGCACTGTGCTAAGGAGTTCAACAGCAGAGGGACAACAGGAAGGTCCATGTCATCCGCTGTAGAGAGCTTATACTACAGGTAACACCTATTGCTTAATAAATGTTTGAATGAAGGGTCACCTCGGTGGCTCAGTCAGTTAAGCATCCAACTCTGTTTCAGCTCGGGTCATTATCTCACAGTTCCTGGGTTTGAGCCCCATGTCAGGCTCTGCATTGATAGTGTGGAGCCTGCTTGGGATTCTCTCTCTCCAGCCCTCCCTGACTTGCTAGCACACGCTCTTTCTCTCAAAATAAACTTTAAAACAAATAAATCTTTGAAGGAATTTAATCGGTTTATATAGACCTCTCTTTCTTCCTAATACGTTTGCCTATAAAATATCATCTCTTTAATGCATGAAATTAGACCAAACTTTGCAGGTGAACTTTTCCACTGTGTAGATTCTGATTACATGAGACTCAGTGAGAATTTTTTAAAACCCTTGGGGCGCCTGGGTGCCTCAGTCAGCTAAGTGTCCGACTTCGGCTCAGGTCATGATCTCCCAGTTCATGAGTTCGAGCCCCACATCGGGCTGTGTGCTGACAGCTCAGAGCCTGGAGCCTGTTTCAGATTCTGTCTCTCTCTCTCTCTCTCTGCTTCTCCCTGGCTCTGTCTCTCTCTCAAAAATAAACATTAAAAAAAAAATTTTAAACCCTCAATTATTTAGCAGTCCACTTAAGGATATTTTACTCTCATGAAGGAGCAAATCTTATTTTACTGTACGTGAATTTTATTATAATGAATGACAAGAGGAGAACTAAGAAGTTATGGGACCATTTTGCAGATCACAGATCGCAAACACACAAAGCAGGGGGAGACAGTGGCACGCGGGCTCCCGGCACACACTCTTGCAACAGCGGCAAACATCGAGAAAAGAATGCATTTCAGCTGACATCTAACCTCTGAGCAGGCCTGGGTAATAGACATTCTTGTCTTGTTTTTTATATTGAATTGATGTAATAAACATATCAAAGCTTATAATATCTTTGAATTCCATGTTTTATTACATCTTCCAGAAACTATGAAATCTCAACCACTACCTTACACATAGCAAAGTGTATGGCAACAGAGGACACAGACAACAACAGACACTGATGAGCACTTTCCACAGCTGAAGTGCCAAATACCCGTTATTTTAATACAACCTCTGTTCCTGAAGTACTCTCAGTTTTAGTTTGGTTAAAATGTGTTTCCTGCAACCCTGAAGAAAGGTGTCAAAAAAGGTTTGGTCTCATTCACATTTCTGGCCTGTGCTTAGTAACTCCTAGGCCACTGTGTTAAGAAGGATTTTAACCTGTAAACTTACAGGTTATTGGGAATGAGGGGGAGGGGAGGCAGTCCCCAGGAAACTACAAGAAGCATGTAATTATTAACTGTGGTTAATGAAGGCACATTGTTTTCTAAAATAATCCCATCACATCAGCATTAGAAATGGCTGCAGCCAGACATGCCCAGGGGGCTCCATCAGTGGAGTGTGTGCAGCTCTTGATCTCAGGAACCTCTTGATCTTAGGGACTGAGTTCAAGGTCCACGTTGTACATACTTTAAAAAAAAAAAAAAAAAAAGTATGGGGCGCCTGGGTGGTTCAGTCGGTTGAGCGTCCGACTTCGGCTCAGGTCATGATCTCGTGGTCTGTGAGTTCGAGCCCTACGTCAGGCTCTGTGCTGAGGGCTCAGAGCCTGGAGCCTGCTTTGGATTCTGTGTCTCCCTCTCTCTCTGCCCCTCCCCCGCTCATGCTCCATCTCTCTCGCTGTCAAAAATAAACATTAAAAAATACTAAAAAAAAAGTATGGAAGCACTTTGGAAGAGGTTGTGGTCCCTCATCTCTCCCTGAAGAAGTGACATTTAACCCAAAGCCTCCAGACATTTAAAATTAGCCAGCAAGGCTGAAGCAAAGAGTAGCATCAAAGGTGGTACTGTGTGCATGAGCCAGACTGCAGGGAGGAGCTTCATAAGCCATTATGAAGGATTCGAGACTATAACGTAAGACACTGGGAAGTCACTGAAGAATTGTCCAGCCAAAGAAAGCGATTAGTTCCCCAACAGCTTTTTGGCTCGGAGGGTTATTCAGTATCAGTCATAGTAATTCCACCCTCCTCACTTCTACTTCTAGGACAGATGCCCTTGCCCCTAAAAAACAGCCTCCTCCTTCTCTGAGTATCAGTAGTTCTAGACGTGATGCAGCCATCTTGCAACCATGAGGGGCACTAGTCTCAGAATAAAGCTGCTGCTGGGGGCAGGGGTGACTGCACAAGGGAAAGACAGGCCTCCAAGCTGCTGACAGGATGACCCACAGTCCGTCCTATCCCTGGACTTCCAGTGTGAGCCACGGTCTTCTCCGAGTTTGAACTGAAAGCATCTAAGCTGATACAGTAACTACCACCATGTTGATGATAACAGACCATGAGCAGGGATGAGACTCTGGAGGGAGCCAGGCAGGAAAAGAACAGGGTTCCGAGGGCAGAGCACAGGGGCACCTCACGTTCACTTCTAGGCAGAAGAGCATCTCGGGGGTGCAGGGGTGGCTCAGTCGGTTGAGCGTCTGCCTCCTGATTGCGGCTCAGATCCTGATCCCAGGGTTGTGGGATTGAGCACAGTCTCCCTCTAAAATCAAGAGGAGAAAGAGAAGAAAGGACAGCAGCATCTGGCAAACACAGAAGCAGCAGTCAGAAGTGCTCAAGAGAAGCTCAAGAGTGTGGCATTTCAGAAACCAAGGAGGGGATGGTCAACCGTGCCTCACAACCACAGAATGAAGCCCGACAGGTCACGTCACCGTGACCTCGCTGGAGCAGCTTCAATCACCCGATGGTGGAGGACACTGGACCAGAAGAAGTGGAGAAACGAAGGGGGAAACGGTTCTTTTGACGGGTGCTCAGAAAGGTTAGTACAGGAGAAAAGAAAACCAGAGCAGGTGTGCAGTTCAGCACGATGTCTGCTGCTCTGTGTTATTCTGTGATGGTGGGAGATGTCACATGTGTCTGACAGCAGGTGAGAGGCTTCTGGAGGGCAGATGTGCAGGGCACAGGTGAAGAGGACGGCAGGCGCAGCATGTTACTTCCCACACAAGCCTGCTCTCGCCCAGGAGAAAGGGCTCTAGTAAGTCAGGACAGAAAGTGGAAAATGAGCTCAGCTGAGAAATCCAGCAGGATTTAGAGCCCAGATGGTGGTGTAGTGCCTACAGTACGCAGGCAGTCTTGCCTACCTCCACGTGCCATGTACAGCACCATACCAGGAATTATACCAAAATCTCCGTCAGGGTTCTCAGGTCAAGGAACCGGCAAGATGATTATGGGGTAAAGTTTAAATAAAAACAAGCAACAGAATACGAACCAGCTGAGGCTAATGCAGTTCAACTGAGGGACAAATCACTGACGGCTGGCAGTAAGGTGGAGAAGAGGAGACTCGGCGGAGAACGTAAATGCCCACAAACTGTCAAGTAAATTTTGAGTTGACTTCACCATTGGCAGTGGGATGAGGAAGTGAAAGGTGGATACCCAACCAAAGGTTACAAACTATTATTAATATTAACCAATATACTTGCTCACTGAAAACAAGCAAAACAAAAACAAAAACCCACTGTTGGAAGGATAAACAATTACTGGCTAAAGAAGTTTTACATAAAGCACAGCAGGGCATAAGAGTGGACTCCAAAATTTCCTGAATGACAGGTTGTTGTAGTCCCCAGGGGAGAAAGTGAAGGACACGTTCACAGAGACTTCCGTGCACTGCCTGGTAACAGATTCCAGGCCTCAGCGCAGGGAAGAGACCAGAAGCAGAGCCTCCCGCCACCCGGGGTCCAGGACACGGAGGGCAGATGCTGCAACAGCCAGCATTCGGTTCAGCATTTCATTTGAAAGAATTCAGATTTTTCTCAATTACTTCCTATAAATCAAACTTCCTGTGATCCCGCTCCTATTATTTACAGTATTTAGAATCATTCTAGGAAGCGGCACCTCTACTGAAGAACAAACACTGAATCCCGGTCGTACACCCGTCTAACATCCCCACTCTATTCTTCAAGGTGAAACTCTAGAAGACGATGCTATTTAAAATACAATTCATATGAAGTTGGTTAGAAACCACTCACAAAATATCTTAGGCCTTCTAACCAACTTCGAATCAATAGCATGATACAAAGATTTTATTGCTGTAAAGCCTAGGATATTTTGTAAGTGGTGTCTTTGTAACACTAGCTTGCAAGGGGCTATGTTCTAACATTTTTCATGTCAACATCTCCATTTTGCTCTCTATGGTCCATATTAAGAATTGAGGTAGAAAATACCAGTTCACTAACACCAAACATTATTGAACACTCACGGGGTAATACTGACGTGGGTGCTACTAGACTTTTACCTGGGACTTGACAGTCTCAATTTGTCCTAAGGTACAGTATTCAGTCTAGTAAATATTAAAACTTACTAGTTTAATGAAGGTTATTTATATACCATTGTACCAGAGAGCCATGGTTGGATTGACTATGGGCACTCAGCAGAACTTACTTTCTTTGGCTGTGAATAAATGGGATACAACTGTTTTATTCTAAATTGTAGTTGAAAGAAACTGAGATAAGATTAAAAGTGCTATTGCTGGTACTACAAAAACATTACTAAATTGGTTAGTTCTTCTGTCTACAACGGATATTTCAAGAGAATCCTTTTAAATTTAAATGGTTGACATTGATGTGGTCACTGATGTGATGTATGTTGAGAAGGAATATTAACTTCAACAATCACCTTGCAACAATATCATCATGGAGAGACCTGACTGCCTGAGGTCCACCTATGGAAAATATATGTACTTTTACTTTAGTCAAATTACTTTTCAGTGTCTGATTTCTTAATTTTATGTATTTGAAATCTTGTGAATTATCTATAAATATATAGATATTTAAAACTTTATGATAATAAATGTAATTCAGCAACACGATTCAGCAATTTTCTTTTCAGGGGCGCCTGGGTGGCTCAGTCGGTTAAGCATCTGACTTTGGCTCAGGTCATGATCTCACGGTTCATGAGTTTGAGCCCCACATTAGGCTCTGTGCTGACAGCCCAGAACCTAGAGCTTGCTTCGAATTCTGTATCTCCCTCTCTCTCTCTGCCCCTTCCCTGCTCACACTCTCTCGGTCTCTTAACAATAAATAAATATTTTTAAAAAAAATTTATTTTCAGAACAAGATAGTTAGGTACATCAAATTTATATATTACTTTGTAATGGTAAAGGCTCTAAAAAAATTTAAGCTACTTCAATTCTATACCTCCTTTTTTCCCCACAGGACACACAAGAGAATGTGATGTTATATTAACCCTCTGTGTGAATTTTTGCCTTATTAAACATTGTGCCTCATTTTATTAAAAGTGTTCTCTTGGGGGAAAAATGCAATTCTAACAACAGCAATTTAATAATTGCTTTTGAACATATCTGGTACTCTAAAACTGAGAAAATTATTTATAGGAAAGAAAATATGACAACACACTCTAAAAGCTGTGTGTTGTCACATGATGTAGAACTAGAAAAAGCAGTAAGAAGCCGGGGACCAGTAGGAAATGAAGTGTGCACAGGGCTGCTTCCTCCCCATCTAAAAACCAGCTGCCGTGTACCCTGGCTTCTACAGAAGTAGGGAGCCAAGAGAAAGACTAACTTTAAACTGGCTTCGTGGTTGTTCAGCTTCGTGGTTGTTTCAGGTTGTTCACCTGAAAATAATGGGGACTAGAAGCTAGTTCTAATAATCCTCAGAAAATAAAATTTAACTTTCAAATTATTCAAACAGAAGTTTCTTACCTGAAACAATCCAACATGACTAGAGATTACAAGAGACTTCTTAAAATTGTGTTAATACAGGTGTGCAGAGTAGTAACCTAAGAAGGTATTTCAAAAAAGAGAAAACAGGTTTTTGACATCACATATTAAATGTTTTAAAATATAAGAAATATGTAGAGGTACCTGGGTGGCTCAGTTAAGTATCTAATTTCGGCTGGGGCCATGATCTCACAGTTCGTGGGATCGAGCTCCGCATCAGGCTCTGGGCTGACAGCGTGGAAATCTGCTTGGGATTCTTTCCTTCTGTCTCTCTGCCCTTCCCCCACTTGTGTGCACGTGCACACTCTCTCCCCCTCTCTGCCTCTCTCTCAAAAATAAACTTAAAAAATAGGTTAAATTATAAGTACAATAGAAAAATAAATCACCTTAAACTTTATGTACTCTATAATTTAAAAAGACAACACCTCTAATGATAAATAAAATGCCTGAAAAATTAAATATGGTATCAGTGGAAATCCCAAATACATTAATCTCACTTGTTCCTACTGAAAGAATCGGGTAAAGGAGACGTGCTACATGTCAAAACCCAAAAATTAAGGACTTGATCTCCCAGACACCGTTTCTCAGGTGCATTTCTGAGACGGAAAAAAAAAATCAACAGGCAGATAAGAATCTACAAAAAAAACTAAAAAGTTCACAGCAGCTTTCAAGCCAACATGGTTTCCATGCTTACCCTTTCATTAAGCCTTCTTCCTAAAAATCTTTCTACAGCCATTAAATGGGAAAACCACGTTTAATATCCCACTCTAACATCCCTTCTGACGAGTATCAAGATGGTCTGGATCTGTGCAGGCTACAACTCCATTCATCTAGGTCTCCACCATATGGTTCTCATATTACTTTATTTTAGATAATAGTAAACACCTACTGAATTCTGAAGCCTCAGTACTTACAGCTACTTCCAAGAAATTAGCTACTTCCATCCAAATTGAACTTATTTAGCAAAGGGAATGCTAAAAGCTTCCTCAAGACAATGACTTTTCCCTCTCATATAGCAAGAACACTCTATTGTTGGAGTGAATTCTGAAAATTCTCAGACATTTCTCTTCTATATGTAAGTATTAAAATGAAGATTGTAGGGGCGCCTGGGTGGCGCAGTCGGTTAAGCGTCCGACTTCAGCCAGGTCACGATCTCGCGGTCCATGAGTTCGAGCCCCGCGTCAGGCTCTGGGCTGATGGCTCGGAGCCTGGAGCCTGTTTCCGATTCTGTGTCTCCCTCTCTCTCTGCCCCTCCCCCGTTCATGCTCTGTCTCTCTCTGTCCCAAAAATAAATAAAATAACCTCTTTAAAAAAAATAATAATAATAAAAAAAAAATAAAATAAAATGAAGATTGTAAGTTGGCCCCAACACCTGCACCAAGTTATCTTCATAGTGTGACTGCCAATAGTGACAGCAAGACAATGAGCCAATCATTGATGCCTGCTCTCGGATTACTAGCTGTCATTTACCAGAGAGATTGGAATTAACCAGAGCTTTGCATTTGGAAAGTTCTGATTACCAGGAGGTACCTAACAGTCCTTTCTTCCCACCTCCTACTTTTTGTAAGGAGAGTAGGCATAGTGTTAAATTCTTTTATTACTCTGTGCTTTTTCAGGATTATAAATGTACATTTGGTGGATGAAGGTATAACAGTAAAAAGAGCCCAGTAGTTGGTAGGTTTTAGGGAAACAGCAGCCAAATAGAGTATAAGTGTGGCAGTCATACACTTGAACTCAAAACCCATTTGATCATGTATGCTGTGTGACCTCTGGCACTGGTACTTAACTCACTGGGTCCAGCTGTCTCCTTGTAAGTCACAGGGTACTTACAACTGTACTGTAGCAATGTAATTTATCATATAATCATACCGTAATAACACTTCTCTCCTTGTGCTGTAGCGAAGACCGAACCAGAGTATAACTGCCTAGTAAAGTAGGTGTTCACTAAGTGACACCTTAAGAAAACGGTGCTGCCACAAGCATGGTGTAGATGATAGAACCTTGTTTTCTAAAATTGTTTTTTTTTATGTTTATTTGTTTTTGAGACAGAGAGAGACAGAGAATGAACAGGGGAGGGTCAGAGAGAGGGAGACACAGAATCTGAAACAGGCTCCAGGCTCTGAGCTGTCAGCACAGAGCCCGACGCGGGGCTCAAACTCACGGACCGCGAGATCATGACCTGAGCCGAAGTCGGACGCCCAACCGACTGAGCCACCCAGGCGCCCCAGAACCTTGCTTTCTAAAACTGCCTGGAAGGTGAACTTCTCAAAGGACCTAATGTCAATACACAGCAAATTAAAATATATCTATGACAGATTCTCCTGCTATAAATCCCTGTATCTTCCTGATTAAAAAAAAAAAACAACAAAAACAAAAAACTTAGCATTTTTTAATCCCAATTGTGAGAATTAGCATTAGGTGACTAACTTTCCACAAATCCATTGGAAATTTTGAATATTTTTGTGTTTACATGATACATGCCTACCTAGGTAAGAAGATTCTTCCCTCGTTATATTTTAAATTTACTTAGCATGTAAGCATATCAAACTGGGGAAAATATTAAAATTTTTAAGCGGGTCTACCTTTCACTAAATACTTAGATAATATCTGAAGAACATAAAAAAGTATTAATCACAACAAAGTTGTTTTTAAAAATCCTCATGTGATGAACATAATAAAATCACAAAGTTACAAATCAGAATAAATCTGAAATCAGTGTTAAAACCTCAAAAGTAATCTTAACTCAAATGCAATATACTATTCCACAGCACCTATCCTTACTTTCTTCTGTCACCTTTCACTTGCTTCAGTAATTGTTACCTAGCAAGTGTCTAAAACATAAAGAACAATGTTTATGTTTCCATAAAGAACAATGTTTAATGAACGAGATATTAAAACATTCTACCTATTGTCAGAACATACAACATTTTAATGTAATCTTATGAAACAGTAATTATGGAGTAATGTGAACTACAAAAGCATTTATTTAAAACAAAATTAGGTAACCTACTATATTTAAATATTACTCAGTTTACAAAATAAATAAAACACCACACAAGTTTTCATCAATACACATTTTTCCAATATAATGTGATCTGCGAGATATATTCCTCTCAACACTGAAGAACAGAGGAGTCCTAGGATGCCTGAAAAATGTGGACTTAACAGTATCCCATTACCTTTGTAATTTCTTTAAATTCACGTAAAATTAGGCAAACATTTAACCTTTTACTACTGAATAGAAAATATAATACAAAGACTAAATGTCTAAATGTTTATTAGTTCCACATAGATTAGATGTAAAATTGAGGTAAATAAGTATCTAACAATATACTAAATGTCCCTACTAAATAATGAACTACTACACAAATACTTTTTAACGTCCAAGTAAAACATAGACTATTTACACTTGTAAATAACTTTCACATTAAGTATAATACAGCATTTTCACAATAAACAACTTTTTAAGAATTTTCTGCCTGAAAAATTATTCGTAACAGGCACACACATGTGCGATAAGATCTTTCCTTACGGCGGTTCGACATGTTTAAAATAATACAGCTAAGACTTGATTACTCAAAAAGACCATACTCTTGGGTATTTAGATTTGGATTGTTCTCTCCCTCCCATTAAGCTTCGTTTGTATCACTTTACCTCCTCTCACAGGGATCCTCAAACTTAGGTTCTACAGAGCACATTCTCTCACAAAACTCCTCGTTTGCCCACTTCTTGTTAAAGAGCGTAGGCTGGAATGGGGTGTGGGAGGAGGTGGTGGGGCCTCTCATGTTAAAACAAAGACTGCTGTGCTGTAGGATTTCTAAAAGTGGAACAGCATATGTAAAGGACTTTGCACAATGGCTAAGACTCAATGAATATACACCATTTGGTTCATATTATTATGGTATTCATTTATGTGATGAACTTGTAGATACCAAATGTTTCAAAAATCAAGACCAAAACCACTGATGATATAGAGAACCTTTAGATCACTAATGACTGTCACGAAATCACTGCACCAAAGCAGATTTGTTTTTTAAATTTTGACGCCACCACAAAAAGAGTAACTTAAAGTTACTGCTCAATACATACAGGTAAAAATTAAACTCAATTCAGTTATTTTTTACTTGTCAAAATTCTAGTAAAGATATTGGTGAAGGTTATGAATTCCTCTTCCAAAGGAAGAGATGACAAGCAGTTATTCTTTATTCAGAAAGTCCTTCTGCTTCAAGTAAATATAAAACATACGACCTGAAGCAGTTACAGACAGGGTGACAGATGTGAGAAAAGAGAAAATGATTCACTGATTACCAACAGTTACAACAAGACCTCACACCATGTACTTCAGCTACCCAGACTCTTCATCAAAGATACAGAAGTCAGGATAGGTGGGTGCCAGGCACGGGGGGGGGGAGGCAGGTAGGGAGTCAGTGTTTGTATGACTGGATTTTAAGTTTTACAAAATGAAAAGAACTCTGGAGATGGACAGTGGTGATGGCTGCACAATAGTGTGAATTTAATATCACCAGACTATACACTTTAAAATTAAGATGATAAATTTTGTTATGTATACTTTACCAGTAAAAAAAAAAAAAAAAAAAGTAAAAGCAAAAAAAAGTAATGATGAAAAGACCCTTAACACTGCTTCAAGTAAATGAACCACAAGGACTACAACAAACAAATGCTTATTTTCCAACTTTCTGAAATGACTAAAGTTGAAAATACAGATTCCGAGGTGCACAACACCACAAATCGGTAAACAAGACACATGTGAGCACGATGTGCTGTAATTTCAGAGCTTCTCTCCTGTACACATGAGTTTAAATTATTAGCCTGAATTTTACTCAACTGAACTGAATTAGTCTAATCACTATTAGACTATTGTGCACCCATAGGTCTATGAGGTAGGTACAATTACTATCATTCCTGTATTCCAGATGGGGAAACTGAGACCAGGCATGGTAAGTGTAATTAATTTGCCTGCTGTTACTTTGACAGAGGAGATTCAGACCCAAGTCATCTGGCTCAGGGATCATTTTGCTATGCCACCTCTCTGATCTAAATGACCAAAAAAAAAAAAAAAATCTAATCACCCTATTAAAAAAAGTTCAGTGTTAAGTCCAAGTTAAGGTTTTCAAACAGTGAAAAGTGTTTAGCTATCATAAGGCAAAGTCTGACCATTAACTCCATTTTTTTTTTCCAGATACACCCTCTTTACCTAAATGACATTTACTATGTAGAATTTAATGGATGGATAGTAAAGGAAGGTAAAGGAAATAGGACGCCAAAGGTTTAGGTCTTTAAGCAATATGAAGGCAGCATCTGATACCTCTATTACAAAAGCCAGAATTCTTCATTAACTTAATATCTCAAGGTATGCCAAAATGCATGGGTGTCTCTATTACAGTGCTAGTGAGAGAATTACCTGAACAACCCCTAAGGAAAAAGGGGTAGAGTTAGGAAAGGGTTTACATAAACACGTGTCAATTCAAGGAAATCGGAAAAAAGACACCCCACTCCAAGTACCAACATAACCAGGTCCCAGGAATATTCAGCATGAGCTCAGAAGCGAAAATTAACATTTTAAGTGATCGTTCTCTGTAAATCATTTACAGGTGTATTTAAACACGTTGCAACAGGTAACTGCAGAAATAAATTGCCCACTTTACAGAATGTGAAAGGGAGATTCAGTTTTCTCATGAACATCTATGGGGAGAAAGTATCATGTAAAAGACAGAAATCCTCTGTTAACCACAGGTAGAGTTAAGAAAAAAAAAAATTGATTCTCTCATAAACACATCCCACATCTCCTACTCTTTGAATCTCTAGCCTAACCATCCTATAAAGAATCCACCAAAAATGACCATAACCAGCGCCAATTCGCCAAAGACGTGGAAAATAACATGCCTGTACAAAATTCATATTCTATCTTCTTACTGTACAAATTAGAATTCAGAAAAACCAAAGGTGACAGTGCTTACCAGAAAGCAAACTTTTAAAGTACAACCAAGACTGTCTCCTCAATAACTTCCAACCTTTAGAGTCAATGACCCCAAAACCCGAAAAGGTTATGCATCCCACATTTAGTAAGCTACAACTACTTCATTTCTCACTTTAAAACAAAACAAGCCTTTTACTTTCTGCTTTTCAACAGACCAAATTCTTTTTAGGCAGGCTTACTGTAGGATGCAAAACACCGGATGAAGCGGACCTAAGGGCCCAGGACCTAAACCTCGGGGCACCCGTGGGTCCCTCCAACCTGCAGGCACCTGCCCTGAGCGCCCAGCCAGACCCGGGCCCAGGGCCCACGAACACCGCACCGCGGGTCGCACGGGGGTGGGGGTGGGGGTGGGGGGCGCGAGGGGCCGTCCACGTGGAAGCCGGGGTCCCGGGCGGGCCTGCAGTCGGCGGCCCCGCTCCGGACGCCGCGCCGAGGCCCGGGAGGACCTGTTGAGGAGACGGAGGCCTGGCGGCCGCCGAGGCTACCCCACAGAACGCGGACCCGGCCCCGCCTGGGTCCTCGGGGCCCGCCCTGCCCCGGCCGCGGCCGCCGCCCTCCAACAACGAGCCGCGACGGCCAGCGCGCCGCCGCCCTCCCCCACTCACAGGGCCGCGCATCCGCGGACCCCGGCCCGAGGGCCCCAGGCCTGGCCGCGCGGGAAGGGCCGGCCCGGCGGGCGGCGCTCACGCGACTCCCCGGCTTCCGGCCCGAGCAGGCCCTGCACGGTCCTCCTGCTGCGGCCCGCCCCTCCCGGACCCGCCGAGGGCGAGGGGGCGCGGGCGGGATCCCCGCAGGCCCCGCCGCCCCCGCCCGCCTGCACAAAGCCCGGCGGGCCACTCGGGGCGGTTCTCGGAGGGCGGGCGGCGAGCGCACCGCGCCGGCGGCCCGAGAGGCTGCAGCCGGGGCCGGGCTCCACAAAGCGACGGCGCCACCGCTCGGACGCCCCCGCCCGCGCCCCGCGCCCCGCGCCGCCGCGGCCGAGTCTCCCACCATTATGCTCCGGTCCTCGCCGCCGCCGCCGCCGCCGCGCCCGGCCCTCCCCCTCGGCCCGCCCGGCCCGGCC